>NW_028225185.1:15714571-15745038 GCF_052327205.1 Somniosus microcephalus | reverse complement strand
CCTCACAGCTTGTAGAAAATATCAGGGCATAAGGGAGAATTTTTACCCAAAATTCACTAAAATATGCCCGGAATTCAGAAATTTGAATGACGACCAAAAACTCCCACACCTACTAGGGGAAGAGAGAAATTGTGTAACACTAGCGGCACACTATGTTACAGCTTGCCATAAACAGAGGGACAACCACTAAATATAAGAAAAGAGTATATACAAATTATATGAATGTATATTTATACACTCAGGGATATATCTGTTTGTACACTGTATGGATAGATCTGTATTTTTGTGTTCAACCATGAATGAATGTTTTTCGATGCTTTGGCAACATAAGATGTACCTTGTCATGCCAATAAAGCGATTTGAATTGAATTGAATTGAAATTGAGTGAGAGCGAGACGAGAGCGCGAGACAAGAAAGAGCAAGAGAGAGAGCGAGACGAGAGTGGGGTCAGGAACAGGATCAGACTCGACAGTGATGCATGCACTGTCTACGCTCACATACGTTGAGCGGCTGGGTGGGTGCGGGATCGGAGGACAGCCAGCAACCATGGAGCTGTTCCCCAGCACGAGCCTGACCTCCAGGAGATGAGAGGAGAAGTAACTTTGGAAATAGCAGCAAAAACCCAAGACCCGGCCGGCCATGACCCGATGCACTGATTTTGCTGCTGTGTAATTTCAGTCAGACTCTTTCAGCCCCAGTTATCTGATACTTAACACTCGACACTAAATCTATTCATGTGATAGTCAACAGTACACCACAGACGTCTAACCGCATCTACGTAAGTCTAAATAGCTCAGCATGGTGTTAATTGAGCCTTAATCTGAACCACTGAATGAACGGACTGGGATACAAAGAACGACAAATTGGCTGCTTGTTTGCAGCCTTAGAAACGCGGAGCTCAAGTTGGACATTTCTTGGCATAGCCCACCGCCAGGATTTAACATGTTAGACATGGGTTGGTTTGACAGCAACCTTCAGTTGTTTTGTTTTTCTTTTTTAAAAATTCATTCTCGCGATGTGGGTGTCGCTGGCAAGGCCAGCATTTATTGCCCATCCCTAGTTGCCCCTTGAGAAGGTGGTGGTGAGCCGCCTTCTTGAACCGCTGCAGTCCGTGTGGTGAAGGTGCTCCCACAGTGCTGTTCGGGAGGGAGTTCCAGGATTTTGACCCAGCGACGATGAAGGAACGGCCGATATATTTCCAAGTCAGGATGGTATGTGTGACTCGGAGGGTGTGGTAAACCACTGTTATACCTGTCTGTGTCTGTATGTGTATTCCACTAGGTACAGGTCTGGACATGCCTCGGCTGACTCCTCCCACTATTCCAGGTATATAAGTGACTACCTCCCAGTCCCTTAGTATTCTGGACGGGTCGACCACTCGAGACTAGACCTTCATTCTTTAGTTAATAAAAGCCTGGTTGTTACTCGCTTAACCTCAGTCTTTTGAGTAATTGATGGTGCATCAATTTTATTAACTAAATTTTTATAATGGAGAAGATCCTCACACCAGCATGCCTGGACCTGGACAGTCGGGAAGCGGACACTTCCACCAAGTTTGCTCACTGGCTCACGTGCTTCGAGACATTCCTGACTGCCTCCACTGCGGTCGTAACGGATGCGAACAAACTGTCTGTCCTGATCTCCAAGGTGAACCACCGAGTGTACTCAGTCATCCGGGACGCGACCTCGTACACAGCCGCCCTCCAGCTCCTCAAGACCCAGTACACGCGCCCTGTGAACGAAGTTTACGCCAGGCACCTCCTGGGGAGTCGCAAGCAACAACCTGGGGAATCGACTGAGGAATACCTCCAAGCACTGTCCGTGCTTGGCCGGGCCTGTGGGTGTAAGGCGGTAACGTCCACTAAGTACACGGAGGAACTGATCCGGGATGCCTTCGTAGCGGGCCACAGGTCCAACTACACCCGACAGCGACTGCTGGAGCAGAGTGACCTCACCCTCGACAAAGCCTCCGAAATCGCACTAACGCTGGACGCAGCCCACCGGGGCATGGATGCCTACTCCTCTGCACCGTGGACGCCGCGGGGAACGACAACCTGGGACACGGTAGGACAGCCCCATAGCACCGTGCCACCCCAGCCACAGCCCAACAACGGCCCAACCATCGCAGCAGTGTCCCAAAGCCAGACAGCAGTATCCCAAGGCCAGAAATGCTACTTCTGTGGCCAGGCCAAACACCCCAGAGCGCGCTGCCCGGCGAAGAATGCGAAGAATGCGACCTGCTCGGGCTGCGGGAAAAAGGGACACTACGCCGCGCACCAGATTCAACCTCTCCACACTCAGAGTCCCACCCCCCCCCACTGTTTGCTAACCTCACCCCCGACTGTAAGCCCATCGCCACAAAGAGCAGGCGATACAGTGCCGGGGACAGGGTTTTCATCAAAACCGAAGTGGAGCGGCTCCTGAAGGAGGGGATTATTGAGGGCAGCTCCAGCCCCTGGCGAGCCCAGGTTGTGGCCGTTAAGACCGGCGAGAAACAACGCCTGGTCATCGACTACAGCCAAACAATAAACCGCTACACCCTGCTGGACGCCTACCCACTCCCCCGCATAGCTGACATGGTCAACCAGATCGCGCAGTACCGCGTCTTTTCGACCATTGACCTGAAATCAGCGTACCACCAGCTCCCCATCCGCCCCGAAGACCGCCAGTAATGGTCGATCAAAACGCGCTGCAGGCCACTTTCCCTTACCTAGACAATGTGACCATCTGCGGCCATGACTTGCAGGACCATGACGCAAACCTCGAGAAATTCCTCCGCACCGCCCAACTC
This sequence comes from Somniosus microcephalus, assembly GCF_052327205.1. Classification (NCBI taxonomy): domain Eukaryota; kingdom Metazoa; phylum Chordata; class Chondrichthyes; order Squaliformes; family Somniosidae; genus Somniosus; species Somniosus microcephalus. The sequence continues at coordinate 15,742,247 of NW_028225185.1, read as the reverse complement.
CTGAACCTGACATATAACAAGGAGAAGTGCATATTCCGCACAGACCGCCTCGCCATCCTTGGCTGTGTTGTGGAACACGGGGTCATCGGTCCCGACCAGGACCGGATGCGTCCCCTTATGGAACTCCCACTGCCCCACAGCTCTGAAGAGGTGCCTAGGGTTTTTTTCCTACTACGCCCAGTGGGTCCCCTACTATGCAGACAAAGCCCGTCCGCTGGTCAAATCCACCTCTTTTCCCCTGATGGCAGAGGCCCGCTCGGCCTTCCACCGTATCAAGGAGGACATTGCCAAAGCCACCATGCACGCAGTGGACGAATCCATCCCCTTCCAGGTGGAAAGCGATGCGTCCGACTTCGCTCTGGCCGCCACCCTTAATCAGGCGGGGAGACCTGTGGCATTCTTCTCATGAACCCTCCAGGGCCCGGAGACCAGACACTCCGCGGTCGAGAAGGAGGCCCAGGCCATTGTGGAGGCTGTGCGTCATTGGAGGCACTACCTGGCCGGAAAACGATTTACCCTGCTCACTGACCAGCGTTCAGTTGCTTTTATGTTCAACAACAAGCAGAGGGGCAAAATCAAAAATGACAAGATCTTGAGGTGGAGAATCGAACTTTCCACCTACAATTACGAGATCTTGTACCGGCCTGGGAAGCTCAATGAACCCCCAGATGCCCTATCGCGTGGCACCTGTGCCAGCACGCAGATCGATAGGCTGAGGGCCCTCCACAATGACCTCTGCCACCCGGGGGTCACCAGGTTCTTCCACTTCATTAAGGCCCGCAACCTGCCTTACTCCATTGAGGAGGTCAGGACCATGACCAAGAACTGCCAAGTCTGCGCTGAGTGCAAACCGCACTTTTATAGACCAGACAGAGCCCACCTGGTAAAAGCCACTCGCCCTTTCGAACGCCTGAGCGTCGATTTTAAAGGGCCTCTCCCCTCCTCCGATCGCAATGTGTACTTCCTCAACATCATTGACGAGTACTCCCGTTTCCCGTTCGCTATCCCCTGCCCGGACATGACCAGTGCCACGGTCATTAAATGTCTGAACAGCCTCTTCACCCTGTTCGGTTTCCCCAGCTATATCCATAGCGACCGGGGCTCATCGTTTATGAGCGACGAACTCCGCCAGTACCTGCTCGCTAGGGGTATAGCCACAAGCAGGACCACCAGTTACAACCCCCGGGGGAACGGACAGGTGGAAAGAGAGAATGCAACAGTTTGGAAGGCCGCCCTACTAGCCTTAAAGTCTAGGGGCCTTCCGACCTCCCGCTGGCAGGAGGTGCTCCCCGATGCGCTCCACTCGATTCGGTCACTGCTCTGCACTGCCACCAATGCCACCCCTCACGAGAAAATGTTTGTCTTCCCAAGGAAGTCCACATCGGGGACTGTGGTAAACCACTGTTTGTATTCCACTGTGTACATGCCTGGACATGCCTCGGCTGACTCCTCCCACAAGTCCTAGTATAAAGGTGACTGCTCCCCAGCCCCTTTGTATTCTGGACCGGTCGACCACTCGAGGCAGACCTTCATTCTTTTGTTAATAAAAGCCTTTAGTTACTCTCTTAACTCTCAGTCTTTTATGAGTAATTGATAGCGCATCAATTTTATTAACAAAATTTTTATAATGGAGAAGATCCTCACACCAGCATGCCTGGACTTAGATCATCGGGAGGCGGACTCATCCACCAAGTTTACTCACTGGCTTAAGTGTTTCGAAAAATTCCTGACCGCCTCCGCAGCAATCAAATCGGACGAGGACAAACTGGATGTCCTGACCTCCAAAGTGAACCACCGAGTGTACTCGGTCATCCAAGACGCGACCTCGTACGCGGACGCTATCAAGCTCCTCAAGGACCAGTACACGCGCCCAGTGAACGAAGTGTACGCCAGGCACCTTCTGGGGAGTCGTAAACAACAACCTGGGGAATCGACCGTGGAATACCTTCAGGCACTGTCTGTGCTTGGCCGGGCCTGTGGTTGTAAGGATGTAAAGGCCGCCGTGTACACAGAGGAACTTATCCGGGACGCTTTTGTAGCGGGCCACAGATCCAATTACACCCGACAGCGACTGTTGGAGCAGAGTGACCTCGACCTCAACAAGGCCTCTGAACTCGCACTATCATTGGATGCAGCCTACCGGGGCATGGATGCCTACTCCTCTGCACCGTGGACGCCGCGGGGAATGACAGCCTGGGACACGGTAGGACCGCCTCATAGCGCCGTGCCACCCCAGCCACACCCCAACTACCGCAGCAGTGTCCCAAGGCCAGACAGCAGTGACCCAAGGCCAGAAATGCTACTTCTGTGGCCAGGCAAAACACCCCAGAGCGCGCTGCCCGGCGAAAAACGCGATCTGCTCGGGCTGCGGGAAGAAGGGACACTACGCTAACGTCTGCAGGGCCAAAGCCACCCCGAACCCCAGCAGCGCCACGTGTGGGCCATGCGGGCCACCATCTTGGGCCTCCCCGGCCATGTGCGAACCACCGGTACAGCAGCCATTTTGGACGCCTCCAGCCACATGGGGATCATGGACGCCGCCATCTTGGACGACAGCCGGAACGCAGCAGGCCCCCAACACCGCCTCATCTGATACCCGCAGCGACACACCGACCCCTACGCTGGCATCCGTTACACTGGACCAAGCGAGACCGCACCAGCTGGCCAGTTCCACAATGGACATTAAGGTAAATGGCCATGATACAACCTGCCTTTTTGACTCTGGGAGCACGGAGAGCTTCATCCACCCCGACACGGTGCGGCGTTGCTCTCTCCCAGTCCTGCCTGCGCACCAGCGGATTTCTATGGCCTCCGAGTCCCAGTCGGCGGACATCGGCGGCTACTGCGTAGTGACACTCGTAGTAGACGGGACCGTGTACGATCATTTTAAACTTCTGGTCCTGCCAGACCTCTGCACTGCCGTCCTGCTGGGGTTAGATTTTCAGTGCCACCTTAAAAGTGTTACGATGGCGTACGGTGGACCCCTACCCCCACTCACAGTCCGCAGCCAGCAGCTCCCAAATTGCCCGCCGCGCACCAGGTGCAACCTCTCCACACTCAGAGTCACCCCCCCACCACTGTTTGCTAACCTCACCCCCGACTGTAAGCCCATCGCCACAAAGAGCAGGCGATACAGTGCCGGGGACAGGGTTTTCATTAAAACCGAAGTGGAGCGGCTCCTGAAGGAAGGGATTATTGAGGGCAGCACCAGCCCCTGGCGAGCCCAGGTTGTGGTCGTTAAGACCAGCGAGAAGCAGCGCCTGGTCATCGACTACAGCCAGACAATAAATTGCTACACCCTGCTGGACGCCTACCCACTCCCCCGCATAGCTGATATGGTCAACCAGATCGCGCAGTACCGCGTCTTCTCGACCATTGACCTGAAATCAGCGTACCACCAGCTCCCTATCCGCCCTGAGGACCGCCAGTATACCGCCTTTGAGGCAAACGGCCGCCTCTATCACTTCCTTAGGGTTCCCTTTGGCGTCACCAACGGGGTCTCCGTCTTCCAAAGGGAGATGGACCGGATGGTAGATCAAAATGCGTTGCAGGCCACTTTCCCATATCTGGACAATGTGACCATCTGCGGCCGTGACTTGCAGGACCATGACGCAAACCTCGAAAAATTCCTCCGCACCGCCCAACTCCTAAACCTGACATATAACAAGGAGAAGTGCATATTCCGCACAAACCGCCTCGCCATCCTTGGCTGTGTTGTGGAACACGGAGTCATCGGCCCCGACCCCGACCGGATGCGTCCCCTTATGGAACTCCCACTGCCTCAAGGCCCTGAAGAGGTGCCTAGGGTTTTTCTCCTATTATGCCCAGTGGGTCCCCTACTATGCGGACAAGGCCCATCCGCTGATCAAGTCCACCTCTTTTCCCTTGACGGCAGAGGCCCGCTTAGCCTTCCACCGTATCAAGGAAGACATTGCCAAAGCCACTATGCACGCAGTGGACGAATCCATCCCCTTCCAGGTGGAAAGCGACGCGTCCGACTTTGCCCTGGCCGCTACCCTCAATCAGGCGGGGAGACCCGTGGCCTTCTTTTCACGAACCCTCCAAGGCCCGGAGACCAGACACTCCGCTGTTGAGAAGGAGGCCCAGGCGATTGTGGAGGCTGTGCGTCATTGGAGGCACTACCTGGCCGGAAAACGATTTACCCTGCTCACTGACCAACGTTCAGTTGCTTTCATGTTTAACAACAAGCAGAGGGGCAAAATCAAAAATGACAAGATCTTGAGGTGGAGAATCGAACTTTCCACCTACAATTACGAGATCTTGTACCGGCCCGGGAAGCTCAATGAACCCCTGGATGTGCTATCGCGTGGCACCTGCGCCAGCGCGCAGATCGATAGACTGCGGGCCCTCCACAATGACCTCTGCCACCCGGGGGTCACCAGGTTCTTCCACTTCATTAAGGCCCGCAACCTGCCTTACTCTATTGAGGAGGTCAGGACCATGACCAGGAACTGCCAAGTCTGCGCTGAGTGCAAACCGCACTTTTATAGACCAGACAGGGCCCACCTGATAAAAGCCACTCGCCCCTTCGAGCGCCTGAGCGTTGATTTTAAAGGGCCTCTCCCCTCCTCCGACCGCAATGTGTACTTCCTCAATATTATTGATGAGTACTCCCGTTTCCCGTTCGCCATCCCCTGCCCGGACATGACCAGTGCCACGGTCATTAAATGTCTGAACGACCTCTTCACCCTGTTCGGTTTCCCCAGCTATATCCATAGCGACCGGGGCTCATCGTTTATGAGTGACGAACTCCGTCAGTACCTGCTAACTAGGGGTATTGCCACAAGCAGGACCACCAGTTACAACCCCCGGGGGAACGGACAGGTGGAAAGAGAAAATGCGACAGTTTGGAAGGCCGTCCTGCTAGCCTTAAAGTCTAGGGGCCTTCCCACCTCCCGCTGGCAGGATGTGCTCCCCGATGCGCTCCACTCTATTCGGTCACTGCTCTGCACTGCCACTAACGCCACCCCTCATGAGAAAATGTTTGTCTTCCCAAGGAAGTCCACATCGGGGACATCGCTACCGCCATGGCTGACGTCCCCAGGGCCGGTCCTACTGAGAAGGCACGTGAGGACCCATAAAACGGGCCCCCTGGTCGAGAGGGTCGACCTCCTCCACGCCAACCCCCAGTATGCTTACATTGCATACCCGGACGGGCGGGAGGACACAGTCTCCATAAGAGACCTTGCACCCTCGGGGGCCGCAGTAACCCACTACTCACTACCACCCCCCCCCATGATCCGATATCCAGCCCCGGCAGATGGCAGGCCTGGGCCCAGCGACCCGCTCGACATCTACGAGGACGACACGCCTGTGCCACAGCCTACGCGGGACTCGACGCCGGAAGCTCCACTACCCCTGCCGTCGCCACGCCGATCACAGCGGCAGACAAGACCTCCGGAGAGACTCCAATACACTAACTTTTAATACACTTCACCCCGCCGGACTCAATTTTAAACAAGGGGTGAATGTGGTAAACCACTGTTTGTATTACACTGTGTACATGCCTGGACATGCCTCGGCTGACTCCTCCCACAAGTCCTAGTATAAAGGTGACTGCTCCCCAGCCCCTTTGTATTCTGGACCGGTCGACCACTCGAGGCAGACCTTCATTCTTTTGTTAATAAAAGCCTTTAGTTACTCTCTTAACTCTCAGTCTTTTATGAGTAATTGATAGCGCATCAGGGACAGCGTTACCGCCATGGCTGACGTCCCCAGGGCCGGTACTACTGAGAAGACACGTGAGGACCAATAAAACGGACCCCCTGGTCGAGAGGGTCGACCTCCTCCACGCCAACCCCCAGTACGCTTACATTGGGTACCCGGACGGGCGGGAGGACACAGTCTCCATACGAGACCTCGCACCCTCGGGGACCGCTGTGACCCACTACCCATTACCACCCCCCCCCACGACACCCTCGGGGACCGCTGTAACCCACTACCCATTACCACCTCCCCCCACGACCCGATATCCAACCCCAGCAGCCGGCTCGCCTTGGACTGTCACCCACGAGGACTACACTCCAGTGCCCCAGCCTACACGGGACGCGACGCCGGAAGCTCCACCACCCCTGCCGTTGCCACGTCGATCACAGCGGCAGACAAGACCTCCGGAGAGGCTCCAATACACAAACTTTTAAATACACTTCACCCCGCCGGACTCATTTTTAAACAAGGGGTGAATGTGGTAAACCACTGTTATACCTGTCTGTATGTGTATGTGTATTCCACTAGGTACAGGTCTGGACATGCCTCGGCTGACTCCTCCCACTATTCCAGGTATATAAGTGACTACCTCCCAGTCCCTTAGTATTCTGGACGGGTCGACCACTCGAGACTAGACCTTCATTCTTTAGTTAATAAAAGCCTGGTTGTTACTCGCTTAACCTCAGTCTTTTGAGTAATTGATGGCGCATCAGAGGGGAACTTGGAGGTGGCAGTGTTACCATGCGCCTGCTGCCCTTGTCCTTCTAGGTGGAAGAGGTCGCGGGTTTGGGAGGTGCTGCCGAAGAAGCTTTGGCGAGTTGCTGCAGTGCATCTTGTAGATAGTACACACTGCAGCCACGGTGCGTCGGTGGTGGAGGGAGTGGATTATTTTTCCCCCCTGTACGGGCCCATTGCAGCTGAGCAGGGTGAAGAGCGGAGCTAATTGTTCTGGCCTGCGAAGGTGACCCTCCGGTCGAGATAGGACAAAGTGTCACAGATCATTGGGCGCACGAGCCTTGAGCGAGAGGCCGGGTGTTGCCAGGCAACCACGCCACAATGGAGACCAAGATGGCGACTGGTTGGAGATTGATTGTGTTGGTCCATTTTGTTTTAAAAAGTGACTACAGAGTCAAATAGCCCATGAGCACGATTTACATAGAAGGTACAGCAGAGAAACAGGCCATTGGGCCCATCTGCTCCGTGCCGGTGTTTATGCTCCACAGCAGCCTCCTCCCGCCCCTCTTCATCTCACCCCATCACCATATCCTTCGATTCCTTTCTCCCTCGTGTTTATCCAGCTTCCATGCATGAATGCGTCCATCGCTTCAACCACTCCCTGTGGTAGCAATTTCCACATTCTCACCACTCTGTGGGTAAAGAAGTGTCTCCTAGATCTCCTCCAAGTCCGTCCTCTCGCGCATCCCCCGATTTCCATCGCTCCACCATTGGCGGCTGTGCCTTCAGCCGCCTGGGCCCCAAGCTCTGGAATTCCCTCCCTAAACCTCTCCGCCTCTCTCTCCTCCTTTAAGACGCTCCTTAAAACCGACCTCTTTGACCCAGCTTTTGGTCACCTGTCCTAATATCTCCTTATGTGGCTCGGTGTCAAATTTTGTCTGATAATCGCTCCTGTGAAGGGCCCTGGGACGTTTTACTACGTTAAAGGCGCGGTATAAAGGCACATTGTTATTGGTACACTTTACTGAAACAGCACTATATAGAAAGGCGACCACTCGATGGGGAACACGGTGGTCTGTTGTGTTACCTGTCGTGTGGGGTCACGAGCTTGGGCGGGTTCTTCAGGTACTGCTTGAAGCGCAGCTCAAAGGCCTGCCCGATGGTGCTGATCACGTCCTGGGCCAATCCGTCAGGGCATTCCAATATATGGCACGCTGGGGAGGACAGCAAGGGAAACAGAGGGTCAACTGGGAAAACAACCGACGGCAGTGACAATTCGACAGCAAGGTTGTAAGAAACGTACGGACTCACCTCTTTGATTGACGGGGTCTTTGGCGACATAGGCAACGTACTCTGCAGTATCCTACAAAGGGGACGAGTAAACCACAGTTATCCAACGCCATTTTCTGGCCAGAGGAAGGATCATTTCTGATACGCACAGTAGTGTTAAAGCCAAGTACAGGAAACTTTGGTTTATCCGGAGGTTAACTGTCCGGAATGCTCGAGCCACCGGCAAAAATCAGGAGCCGTTTCGTTAGGGTTTTTTTTTTCTTTTCGTTGCTTTTTTTTCACCAGTCAGGCTCTGCAAGGTCTCGCTGAAGCTGTTGCTAAGCTACAGAGACGCTTGCAAGGTACGGCCGACTGTTTAGAAGCTGTTAGGGTTTGTTGCCAGATACGGAGCTCAAAATCTCCGTATGTTTCAACATTAGCGCTGGTTTGTCCGGCAGTTTTGATGGGACGGCAACAGCTCGGTCCCGTCGGTGCCGGATATCACAAAGGTTCCTGTAATTCCGACATGATTTACATCGAAGTGTTACCCAGTAATGTATACACGCGTATAAAACTGTGCGAGTGCAGGCGATTTGTTAATCGAACCCAAATGTTGCACTGTTATTAATACAAAACAATCTTCATATTAAAAAAGAGAAAGCCAGTCACTTCATGCTGGGTGCTTCTGACCTGGAGCCTGAAACAGAAATATTTTACAATTCCCTCATAGGAACAGGAGGCCATTCAGCCCCTCGAGCCTGCTCTGTCATTCAATGAGATCATGGCTGGTCTGTGACCTAACTCCATATAACCTTGCCTTTGGCCCACATCCCTTAATACCTTTGGTTAACAGAAAGCTATCAATCTCCGATTTAAAATTAATTGATCTAGCATCAGTTGCTGTTTGCAGAAGAGAGTTCCAAACTTCTACCACCCTTTGTGTGTAGAAGTGTTTCCTAACTTCACTCCTGAAAGGTCTGGCTCTAATTTGTAGACTCTGCCCCCTAGTCCTAGACTCCCCAACCAGCGGAAATAGTTTCTCTCTCTCTACCCTATCTGTTCCCCTTAATATCTTGAAAACTTCGATCAGATCACCCCTTAACCTTCTAAATTCCAGGGAATACAACCCTAGTTTGTGTAATCTCTCCTCGTAACTTAACCCTTGGAGTCCGGGTATCATTCTGGTAAACCTGCGCTGCCCTCCCTCCAGGGCCAATCTATCCTTCCTAAGGTGTGGGGCCCAGAACTGCTCCCAGTGCTCCAGGTGTGGTCTAACCAGGGCTTTGTACAGCTGCAGCATAACTTCTACCCCCTTGTATTCCAGTCCTCTCGATATAAAGGCCAGCGTTCCGTTAGCCTTTCTGATTATTTTCTGTACCTGTTCATGACATTTTAATGATCTGTGTACCTGGACCCCTAAGTCTCTTTGGACCGCCACTGTTTCTAGCTTTTCACCATTTAGAAAGTACCCTGTTCGATCCTTTTTTTAGGTCTATAGTGGATGACCTCACATTTGCCTACATTGAAATCCATTTGCCACAGTTCTGCCCATCAAACTGATTGAGCCGAGGCTCTGTTTACATAAAAAAAAATTGGACTTTAAACCTTCAAGAACAGACAAACTTACATTTATACAGCGCCTTTCACTACTTCAGGACGTCCCGAAGCGCTCTGCAGTCAATGGGAAACACTGCAGCCAATCTGCGCGCGGCATGGCCCCGCACGCAGCGACGAGACAAATGGACCAGATAATCTGTATTTTTTTGTGGTCTCGGCACGGATGCCAGCTTAGACGACGTGCCCAAGTGTCTGCAATTGTGTTTGAACCCAAAACCATCCGAGTGAGAGTTGGAAGCGCTACCACTGAGCCAAGGGCGATACCTTCGAGGGACACAGTTGCACCTTAGCAGCAGAATAATACATCGCACGGTATAAAATTGCCGTCCTTCTAAGGCATCGTTTGGTTCATCAGTCAAAAGCTTCCAATGTATTACTGCATTGATGTACGTTCGCAGAGCTTCTACGATTTATCTCTCAACCAACATCGCTAAAACAGAAGATCATCTGGTCACTGTCACATTGCTGCTTGTGGAATCTTGCTCTGCGCAAATTGGCTGCCGCCTTTCCCAACATTGCAACAGTGACCACACTTCAAAAAAGTACTTCATTGGCTGTGAAGCGCTTTGGGACGTCCTGTGGTCGTGAAAGGCGCGGGAGAAACACAAGTCTTTCTTTCTTTAGATAATACAAAGTTTACAATTTACCATTCCCGAGACCAGGAATACACGAGAGCGCGATTGTAGTTGCCCGACATTAGCGCTGGCTGGGATTGGCCGACAGCACAGACTGGGGTCTGAGCCGAGGACCCTTCTGTTCGGTATGGCTCAGTTCCACACAGTGCCCCCACAAACAACACATTTTATTCAACAGAGCCTTAAACGCGCTCTCTTTTCAACTTGCATAGAATGTATAGCACAGAAACAGGCCACTCGGCCCCACCGCTCCGTGCCGGTGTTTATGCTCCACACCAGCCTCCTCCCGCCCCTCTTCATCTCACCCCATCAGCATATTTCTTTTTTCGTTTTATGGGATGTGGGCATCGCTGGCAAGACCGGCATTTATTGTCCATCCCTAATTGGCCCTTGAGAAGGTGGTGGTGAGCCGCCTTCTTGAACCGCTGCAGTCCGTGTGGTGAAGGTGCTCCCACAGCGCTGTTAGGGAGGGAGTTCCAGGATTTTGACCCAGCGACGATGAAGGAACGGCCCGATATATTTCCAAGTCGGGATGGTGTGTGTGACTCGGAGGGGAACTTGGAGGTGGTGGTGTTCCCATGCGCCTGCTGCCCTTGTCCTTCTAGGTGGAAGAGGTCGCGGGTTTGGGAGGTGCTGCCGAAGAAGCCTTGGCGAGTTGCTGCAGTGCATCTTGTAGATGGTACACACTGCAGACACGGTGCGCCGGTGGTGGAGGGAGTGAATGTTTGAGGTGGTGGATGGGGTGCCGATCAAGCGGGCTGCTTTGTCCTGGATGGTGTCGAGCTTCTTGAGTGTTGTTGGAGCTGCACTCATCCAGGCAAGTGGAGAGTATTCCATCACACTCCTTACCTAAGAAAGGATATACTTGCCATAGAGGGAGTGCAGCGAAGGTTCACCAGACTGATTCCTGGGATGGCAGGACTGTCGTATGAGGAGAGATTGGGTCGACTAGGCCTGTATTCACTGGAGTTTAGAAGAATGAGAGGGGATCTCATTGAAACGTATAAAATTCTGACAGGGCTAGACAGACTGGATGCAGGGAGGAAGTTTCCCTTGGCTGGGGGGGGGGGGGTCTAGAATGAGGGGTCACAGTCTCAGGATACGGGGTAGAACATTTAGGACTGAGATGAGGAGAAATTTCTTCACTCCGAGGGTGGCGAACCTGTGGAATTCTCTACCGCAGAAGGCTGTGGAGGCCAAGTCACTGAATATATTTCAGAAGGAGATAGATAGATTTCTAGACACAAAAGGCATCAAGGGGTATGGGGAGAGAGTGGGAACATGGTACAGGAAACTCTCTCTTAACCGGCGCCTAAATAACCGGAAACCTCTGTTAACCGGCAAAATTCAGGAGTAGGTTCAGGTAAGTTTTACTTCATATTAGTGGCCGTTCCTGGATCTGTGGCTGTGTAACCGGGGGTTTCTGCACTTGTTGCTAAGCGACAGGGACGCTTGGTCTGTGGCCGGGGCTCCTGCAGCTGTTGCTAAGCAACAGGGAAGCCTGGATTTGTTGCTGTGTACGGGGCTCTCGTACCTTTTAAACTATACCTCTCTGTAATCCGGACTTTTTGATAAACCGGAACCACTCTGGTCCCGTTGGTGCCGGATAATAAAGAGTTTCCTGTATTGAGATACAGGATCAGCCATGATCATATTGAATGGCGGAGCAGGCTCGAAGGGCCGACTCCTGCTCCTATTTTTCTATGTTTCCATTCCCTTCTCCCTCATGTGTTTATCCAGCCTCTCCTCAAACGCATCCGTGCGATTCGCCTCGACCACGCCCTGTGGTAGCGAGTTCCACATTCTAAGTGCTCTCGGCCGATTCGTCGCTACGAGGGGTGAATAGCGCCGAGCGGCGGAGACCGATACAAACTGCAGGGCCGTGAACCTGCGCACCGCGTGGGGGCAAATGATCAGCGCGGTAGAATACTTACCGGATCCCCTCCGGAGGCAAAGGATATGGACTGCATGTGGTGATTGGCAATTATCTGCAAAAAAAAACAATGACATTCATTCCTTTGTCATTGAAAAGAGAAAAGCAACTGTTGGAAACTGGTGCACAGGCTGGAGGAGGACAGCTTGCCAAGTCTCGCCATGAGTTTACCTGGCTGCCATTTTTCTGAACACTGAGCCCATCCATATGATTGGCAATCAGTAACTAGTGGTGTTCCGCAGGGGTCAGTACTGGAACCCCAACTCTTTACAATCTATATTAACGATTTGGAGGAAGGGACCGAGTGCAACATATCCAAGTTTGCCGATGATACAAAGATGGGAGGGAAAGCAGTGAGTGAGGAGGACATAAATAACCTGCAAAAGGACATAGACAGGCGAAGTGAGTGGGCAGAGATTTGGCAGATGGAATATAATGTTGGAAAGTGTGAGGTTATGCACTTTGGCAGAAAAAATCAAAGAGCAAGTTATTATCTAAATGGAAAGAAACTGCAAAGTGCTACAGTACAAAGGGATCTGGGGGTCCTGGTGCATGAAACACAGAAGGTTAGTATGCAGGTACAGCAGGTGATCAGGAAGGCCAATGGAATCTTGGCTTTTATTGCAAGGGGGATGGAGTATAAAAGCAGGGAAGTCTTGCTGCAGTTATACAGGGTATTGGTGAGGCCACACCTGGAATACTGCGTGCGGTTTTGGTTTCCATATTTAAGAAAAGATATACTTGCTCTCGAGGCGGTTCAGAGAAGGTTCACTCGGTTGATTCCGGAGATGAGGGGGTTGACGTATGAGGAAAGGTTGAGTAGGTTGGGCCTCTACTCATTGGAAATCAGAAGAATGAGAGGCGATCTTATCGAAACATATAAGATTGTGAGGGGGCTTGATCGGGTGGATGCGGGGAGGATGTTTCCACTGATGGGTGAGACTAGAACTAGGGGGCATAATCTTAGAATAAGGGGCTGCCGTTTCAAAACTGAGACGAGGAGAAACTTCTTCACTCAGAGGGTAGTAAATCTATGGAATTTGCTACCTCAGAGAGCTGTGGAAGCTGCGACATTAAATAAATTTAAAACGGAGATAGACAGTTTCCTAGCTGATAAGGGAATTAGGGGTTACGGGGAGAGGGCAGGGAAGTGGACGTGAGTCTAGGTTGGGATCAGCCACGATCCTATTGAATGGCGGAGCAGGCCCGAGGGGCCGTATGGCCTACTCCTGCTCCTACTTCTTATGTTCTTATATGGGTCAATGATGTGCCCAGCCATATAGGTCAATAGAAGGGGGCTGGAGTATAAGAGTAAAGACGTCTTACTGCAACTATACAGGGCCCTGGTGAGACCACACCTGGAGTATTGTGGACAGCTTTGGTCTCCTTACCTAAGGAAGGATATACTTGCCATAGAGGGAGTGCAACGAAGGTTCACCAGACTGGTTCCTGGGATGGGGGGATTGTCCTATGAGGTGAGATTGAGTAGACTAGGCCTATATTCTCTAGAGTTTAGAAGAATGAGAGGTGATCTCATTGAAATGTATAAAATTCTTACAGGGATTGACAGGGTAGATGCTGAGAGGCTGTTTCCCCCTGGCTGGAGAGTCTAGAACCAGGGGTCACAGTCTCAGGATAAGGGGTCGGCCATTGAGGACTGAGATGAGGAGGAATTTCTTCACTCAGAGGGCGGTGAATCTTTGGAATTCTCTGCCCCAGAGGGCTGTGGAGGCTCAGTCGTTGAGTATATTCAAGGCTGAGATCGAGAGATTTTTGGACTCTCGGGGAATCGAGGGATATGGGGATCGGGCGGGAAAGTGGAGTTGAGGTCGATGATCAGCCGTGATCTTATTGAATGGCGGAGCAGGCTCGAGGGGCCGAATGGCCGACTCCTGCTCCTAATTTTTACGTCCATACCGTACTGTTGCGGACGGCGTTGCTGCCGGCACTGTACTCGCCCCCACCCACCCCCCCGTGTGTTGTCTACGTCTGGTTCGGAGAGTCACATTTACCTGTTTGCAGTCCGTCGCCATGAGGTTGAGGCTGCTGGTGGAGATGGTGAGGGTGATGGGCATTCCAGCGAACTGCAAGTTGCTTTTCCCCAAGATGGTGTTGAGGGATCGGCTGCAGGGCTGCCAGAACACAACGCACAAACGGTCAACTCAAAGGTCATGCACGGCCCATAATCCTTAAAGGTCAATGTCTATCTGCCAAAGAAATTGTCTTTCAAACCAAGGAGGTTACCCTCTTATGGAGGGAATGTGACGTAAGAAAACTACGAGGCACTCGGTCTAAGCGTTAAACAAAGCTTTAATCAACTGTTTTACAACATGGCGGTCTAGTTGTGTCCTTCATTAGTTCCTGTTAAAGAATGTCCTGCGCAAGCTGGGCCCGTGCCCGAGTATTTATACTCTCCCTGGACAGCGCCACCCGCAGGCCGCTCAGTATTATTTCATAAGTCTTTCTTTCATGAATGACTGATTTATGTCAGAGTGCACTCTCCTTTTTCCTCCTCACCCATCCAAGCGCCACCCTTCCTGAAGGCGCTGACTCTTGCTGTACGGTTCCAAGGGTGCACCTCCCCAAACTGCACTTCTCCTACATCAGCCTAGACAGGACGTGTCAGCAAGAGACTGGACCACATGTGGCCGTTGCTTGCTCTCGGGCCTCTACTAATGCTACTTAATGTCAGCTGTGGCTCAGTGGGTGGCACTCTCCCCTCTGAGTCAGAAGGTTGCGGGTTCAAGGCCCGCTCCAGAGACTTGAGCACATAAAGCTAGGCCTGACACTACAGTGCAGTACTGAGGGAGCGCCGCACTGTCAGAGGGGCGGTACTGAGGGAGCGCCGCACTGTCAGAGGGGCGGTACTGAGGGAGCGCCGCACTGTCGGAGGGGCAGTACTGAGGGAGCGCCGCACTGTCAGAGGGGCAGTACTGAGGGTGCACCGCACTGTCGGAGGGGCAGTACTGAGGGAGCGCCGCACTGTCAGAGGGGCGGTACTGAGGGAGCGCCGCACTGTCGGAGGGGCAGTACTGAGGGAGCGCCGCACTGTCAGAGGGGCAGTACTGAGGGTGCACCGCACTGTCGGAGGGGCGGTACTGAGGGTGCGCCGCACTGTCGGAGGGGCGGTACTGAGGGAGCGCCGCACTGTTGATGTTTGAACCATCGCAGCAGACAGACAGGCCCTCATTGATTATTTAAAGTGCTTCGAGGCATTTTGACGTACGAAGGAATGGCATAAATGCAAGTATTATTTTATTAAGACTTAGAAAGTTAGGCACTGTCTAACCAGCACAGCACTTAACAGGGGCATTACAATCAACTCAGGATGTGCTGTTAGTCCCACCTATACTACAGTGTAGAAAGAAAGACTTGCATTTCTACAGCCCTTTCCACCACCTCAGGATGTCTCAAAGTGATTCACAGCCAATGAAGTACTTTTTTTGAAGTGTGGTCACTGTTGTAATGTAGAAAACGCGGCAGCCAATTTGCGCACAGCAAGCTCCCACAAACAGCAATGTGATAATGACCAGATCATCTGTTTTAGTGATGTTGGTTGAGGGATAAATATTGGCCCCAGGACACCGGGGAGAACTCCCCCCGCTCTTCTTCCAATAGTGGCCGTGGGATCTTTTACGTCCACCTGAGAGGGCAGACGGGGCCTCGGTTTAACGTCTCATCCGAAAGACGGCAACTCCGACAGTGCAGTGCTCCCTCAGTACTGCCCCTCCGACAGTGCGGCGCTCCCTCAATACTACCCCTCCTACAGTGCGGCACTCCCTCAGTACTGCCCCTCCGACAGTGCGGCGCTCCCTCAGTACCGCCCCTCCGACAGTGCGGCGCTCCCTCAGTACTGCCCCTCCGACAGTGCTGTGCTCCCTCAGTACTGCCCATCCGACAGTGCTGTGCTCCCTCAGTACTGCCCCTCCGACAGTGCGGCGCTCCCTCAGTACTGCCCCTCCGACAGTGCGGCGCTCCCTCAGTACCGCCCCTCCGACAGTGCAGCGCTCCCTCAGTACTGCCCCTCCGACAGTGCGGCGCTCCCTCAGTACCGCCCCTCCAACAGTGCGGCGCTCCCTCAGTGCTGCCCCTCCGACAGTGCGGCGCTCCCTCAGTACTGCCCCTCCGACAGTGCTGTGCTCCCTCAGTACTGCCCATCCGACAGTGCGGCGCTCCCTCAGTACTGCCCCTCCCACAGTGCGGCGCTCCCTCAGTACTGCCCCTCCGACAGTGTGGCGCTCCCTCAGTACCGCCCCTCCGACAGTGCGGCGCTCCCTCAGTACCGCCCCTCCGACAGTGCGGCGCTCCCTCAGTACTGCCCCTCCGACAGTGCGGCGCTCCCTCAGTACTGCCCCTCCGACAGTGCGGCGCTCCCTCAGTACTGCCCCTCCGACAGTGCGGCGCTCCCTCAGTACTGCCCCTTTGACAGTGCGGCGCTCCCTCAGTACCACCCCTCCGACTGGGAGTGCAGGCCTGGACGTTGGGCTCAAACCTCTGGAGTGGGGCTCGAACCCACAACAATCTGACTCTGAGGCAAGAGAGAGAGAGAGCGCGACCCAGTGAGCCATGGCTGACACTAGAAATCACTGCTCTGTGCCTTGCGCTGCGGTGTAAGTGGTAGTCCTGATAAAACTAGCCTCATATATTTGTGCACTGGACTGGAGTGAAGGTGGGGGGAAGGGAAGAACGTCTGCATCCCAGAACTAACCAGTTTCCTGCTGGAATGTGCGAGCGCAGGAGTGATTAAATCCTCCTGGAATTTTGCGCCCTGGAATTAAGTACAATGCTTTTTAACGACATGGGCAGGTAGCTCAGACTGTTGCTCGGCTGTGCTGCCCTCCACCTGTGTTTCTGGTTTTACAACCACACATTGCATTTATATAGCGCCTTCAACCGACCCCTCTGATTCTTTTTCCGTGCGCGGTCCCTTTAATGGCTGCGCAGCCCATTGAGAGCTTTGCGCATGTGTGGTTTCTTCCGTTGAAAAGCCGGTGGCGGCCTACGCGGGTTCTCCAGACCGCCGCGCGGGAATGTTGCCTTTAACGCAGTAAAAGGTCCCAAGGCGCTTCACAGGGGCGATTGTCAGACAAAAACAAAATCGGGTTTATTTCTAGAGGGATAGAATTGAAAAGTAGGGAAGTTATGCTAAACCTGTATCGAACCTTGGTTAGACCACACTTAGAAACATAGAACAATAGGAGCAGGAGTCGGCCATTCGAGCCTGCTCCGCCATTCAATATGATCATGGCTGATCCTCTATCTCAATACCATATTCCCGCTCTCTCCCCAGACCCCTTGATGCCTTTTGTGTCTAGAAATCTATCGATCTCCTTCTGAAATATATTCAGTGACTTGGCCTCCACAGCCTTCTGTGGTAGAGAATTCCACAGGTTCACCACCCTCTGAGTGAAGAAATTTCTCCTCATCTCAGTCCTAAATGTCCTACCCCGTATCCTGAGACTGTGACCCCTCGTTCTAGAACCCCCAGCCAGGGGAAACATCCTCCCTGCATCCAGTCTGTCTAGCCCTGTCAGAATTTTATATGTTTCAATGAGATCCCCTCTCATTCTTCTAAACTCTAGTGAATATAGGCCTAGTCGACCCAATCTCTCCTCATACGACAGTCCTGCCATCCCAGGAATCAGTCTGGTGAACCTTCGCTGCACTCCCTCTATGGCAAGTGTATCCTTTCTTAGGTAAGGAGACCAAAACTGCACACAGTACTCCAGGTGTGGTCTCACCAAGGCCCTGTATAACCGTAGTAAGACATCCTTGCTCCAGTACTGCAATGAAGGCCAACATACCATTTGCCATCCTAAGTGCTTGCTGCACCTGCATACAATTCTGGTCACCATATTATAAAAAGGATATAGAGGCACTGGAGAGGGTGCAGAGAAGATTTACAAGGATGATACCAGAAATGCGAGGGTACACCTATCAGGAAAGGATGAACAGGCTGGGTCTCTTTTCTCTTGAAAAAAGGCGGTTGAGGGGTGACCTAATGGAGGTCTTTAACATTTTGATAGAGTGGATACAGAGAGAATGTTTCCTCTTGTGGGGAAGAGCATAACTAGAGGCCATCAATATAAGATAGTCACCAATAAATCCAATGGGGAATTCAGGAGAAACTTCTTTACCCAGAGAGTGGTGAGAATGTGGAACTCGCTGCCACAGGGAGTGGTTGAGGCGAATAGTATCGATGCATTTAAGGGGAGGCTGGATAAACACATGAGGGAGAAGGGAATAGAGGGTTACGCTGATAGAGTTAGATGAGGAAAGACGGGAGGAGGCTCGAGTGGAGCATAAACGCCGGCATGGACTGGTTGGGCCGAATGGCCTGTTTCTGTGCTGTATATCCTATGTAATGTCATAAAATTTGACATCGAGCCACATCAGGAGATATTAGGGCCGGTGACCAAAAGCTTGGTCAAAGAGGTCGGTTTTAAGGAGCGTCTTAAAGGAGGAGAGAGAGGTGGAGAGGTTTAGGGAGGGAATTCCAGAGCTCGGGGCCCAGGCGGCTGAAGGCACGGCCGCCAATGGCGGAGCGATGGAAATCGGGGGGGATGCTCAAGAGGCCGGAATTTAGCTGGGTTTTTAAATGGTGCGCGAGACAAAGTGCAACATCCTCGCTTCCAAATCTCGCCATCTCACCAAGTGCAGCTTCTGGTCTGTTCTGAGTGCCACGGTAACTGTCTCCCGCGACTCACTCCTCCAGCTCTGGACCTCTAACTATTCCTAAGGGGACTCCTGCTGCTGCTTTATGGTCTGCGCGCTCGATAAGTGTCGTGGCTTTAGCACTGCACCAGTCCATTAAACGTCACCGTAATAAAAAATTCAGAAAACATCAGTGCAATTAAATATTGACAGTGCGCCCTGGAATTATGTATAATGCTTTTAACGGCAGCTCCCACACTGGCTGATTAATTCATTGATAGTAACGCATGGGCAGGCAGGACCGTGATGGAAGAGGGAATCTTCTTCTTCTTAGGCCATCCCTCGGAACCGAGGATGACTTGCTTCCACATTAAGAATGAGTTCGCAGGTGACTGATGAGTCCAATGCGGGACCGACAGTCTCTGTCACAGGTGGGGCAGACGGTGGTTGAAGGGGCGGGTGGGTGTGGGGTGCTTGGGTTGACGTGCGCTCCTTCCGCTGTTTGCGCTTGGCTTCCGCTTGCTCCCGGCGAAGAGACTCGAGGGTGTTCGGCGCCTTCCCGGATGCTTCTCCTCCACTTTGTGCGGTCTTGGGCCAGGGAATTCCCAGGTGTCGGTGGGGATGTTGCACTTTTTCAAGGAGGCTTTGAGGGTGTCCTTGAAGCGTTTCCTCTGCCCACCTGGGGCGATCTTGCCGTGCCGGAGCTCCGAGTAGAGCGCTTGCTTTGGGAGTCTCGTATCGGGCATGCGGACAATGTGACCCGTCCATCGGAGCTGATCGAGCGTGGTCAAAGCTTCGATGCTGGGGATGTTGGCTTGAGCGAGAACACCGACGTTGGTGCGCCTATCCTGCCAATGGATTTGCAGGATCTTGCGGAGGCAGCGTTGGTGGTACCTCTCCAGTGCTTTGAGGTGCCTGCTGTACATGGTCCATGTCTCTGAGACATACAGCAGGGCGGGTATCACTGCTGCTCTGTAGACCATGAGCGTAGTGCTGGGTTTGAGGTCCTGGTCTTCAAACACTCTCTTCCTCAGGCGACCGAAGGCTGCACTGGCACACTGAAGGCGGTGTTGGACTTCGTCGTCGACGTCTGCCCTTTTTGACAGTAGGCTGCCGAGGTATGGAAAGTGGTCCACGTTGTCCAAGGCCTTGTCATGGATTTTGATAATCGGGGGACAGTACTGTGTGGTGGGGGCAGGTTGGTAGAGGACCTTTGTCTTACGGATGTTTAGTGTAAGGCCCATGCTCTCGTACGCTTCGGTGAAGGTGTTGACGATGGTTTGGAGTTCGACCTCCGAGTGAGCGCAGACGCAAGCGTCGTCTGCATACTGTAATTCGACGACAGAGGATGGGACGACCTTGGATCTGGACTGGAGGCGCCAATAAATAGGTATTGGCAACACACACACACACTTCAACAAAAAAGACAGATTTTCGTTGATTCACAGAATTACATGGAATGTACGGCACAGAAACAGGCCACTCGGACCAACTGCTCCGTGCTGGTGTTTATGCCCCACACCGGCGTTTAAGACCCACACCGGCGTTTATGCCCCACACCGGCCTCCTCCCACCCCTACTTCATCTCACCCCATCAGCACACCCTTTGGTCTGATTGCGACGCAGGCATCGATTTTACATTGGCCAAAGTTGGTTCTTGATTGCGCCATTACTCACTCGCACTGCCCTCGTGACAAACTGATAGCCGTGCGAGTGCTTCCAACAGCCCTGGTGTGCCTCGGCTGCGCTTTAAACACGACGATTGAGAATGTGCGGTCATCGGCAAACTCGTCTTATTCCCGCCACCGCAGGCGGCTCGCCGCAGACGGCAGGCGAAACGCCGGACCTGCGTTCAGGATCCAACTTTCCGTGGGCCTTCAAACAGCAAAGAAAGGTGGGTCTCCTTCCTAACGGGAAAAACAGAGACCGGGGAACATTGCAAAAGACAATCAGGGGGATGGAAGTCACGCTAAACCTTTACAAATCACTGTGGAGTCTTGTGTCCCATTCTGGGCACCGCACTTGAGATTCAGATTCAGATTCAGATTCAGATTCAGATTAGATCCCCGTCGGGATGCGTCAGCTATACATACAGCGCCGCGTTCAGAGTCAATACAATGGCTTCCCGTGGCAGTGGGAGCATGATGTCCCTCAGCCGCTCCGTCCTCCTCTTCACCGCGGCCTCCTCCTCACTGTTGCCGGCTCCACGTGTGGTGGCCTGCTTCTCCCGCTCCGGCCGCCATGCCCGGCTCCCCTCCTCCCATCCGGACTGCGAGTTACCCGAAATGGGAAGGATGTCAAGGCCTTAGAGAGGGTGCGGAGGAGATTTACTAGAATGGTTCCAGGGGATGAGGGACTTCAGTGATGTGGAGAGAGTGGAGAAGCTGGGATTGTTCTCCTTAGAGCAGAGAAGGTTAAGAGGAGATTTAATCGAGGCGTTCAAAATCATGAAGGGTATTGCTAGAGCAAAAAAGGAGAAACCGTTTCCAGTGGCATCTCTTCTCTTATTTAATCTCTCCACCACATCATAGACCTTCCCTTTTATTCTTTCCTCTCCTCCCCTCTGCCCCCACCAATGTTCCCTTTAAGCTGCGTAGCGCTCTGGAGCTCCTGCGTAGCTGGGTCACCGGCTTTTAAATGGGGATAAACCGCACAGGCACGGTATTTTGAATGGGCTGTGCGCACCCAAAACATAATTTAAGGGAACATTTCCCGCCCACCCCACCCTCCCTTTTCCCCATGGCTTAGTACTTCTTTATAAACTGTTAAATCTCGAACTCCTTTCCGACGAAAGGTCATCGACCTGAAATGTTAACTCTGTTTCTCTCTCCGCCGACGCTGCCCTGGCCTGCTGAGCGTTCCCGGCGTTTTCTGTTTCTGCTTCCGACACTCCGAGGTTCGGGAGCAGCAGGGTTAGGCGCAGCGTACATCTCCCGCTGCAAGACCAGCCCCTCTGTAATGCATCAACGTGGCATTCCCGCGGGAGCCGCCGTTCTAGCTTCTCGAACCCAACGTGAATTTAGCGCAAAGGCTGACACCCGCTGGAGAACCGCTCTCCCAAGCCCGCTTCACTCAGGACTCCTGACCTAAGGAAGGATATACTTGCCTTGGAGGCGGGGCAGTGACGGTTCACCAGGCTGATTCCTGGGATGAGAGGGTTGTCCTATGAGGAGAGATTGAGTACACTGGGCCTATACTCTCCGGAGTTTAGAAGAATGAGAGGTGACTGACATGAGTCAGTCATTCATGAAAGAAAGACTAATGAAATAATACTGAGCGGCCTGTGGGTGGCGCTGTCCAGGGAGAGTATAAATACTCGGGCACGGGCCCTGCTTGCGCA
The DNA here is from genome assembly GCF_052327205.1 of Somniosus microcephalus. Lineage (NCBI taxonomy): Eukaryota > Metazoa > Chordata > Chondrichthyes > Squaliformes > Somniosidae > Somniosus > Somniosus microcephalus. Next base: position 15,720,397 of record NW_028225185.1, on the reverse strand, counting down.
GGACATTCTTTAACAGGAACTAGTGAAGGAGACAACTAGACCTCCATGTTGTAAAACAGTTGATTAAAGCTTTGTTTAACACTTCGACCAAGTGCCTAGTAGTTTTCTTACGTCAGTGACCTTAGTGAAACGTATAAAATTCTTAGGGGGCTTGACAGGGTAGATGCTGAGAGGCTGTTTCTCCCTGGCTGGAGAGTCTAGAACCAGGGGTCACAGTCTCAGGATAAGGGGGCGGCCATTGAGGACTGAGATGAGGAGGAATTTCTTCACTCAGAGGGCGGTGAATCTTTGGAATTCTCTACCCCAGAGGGCTGTGGAGGCTCAGTCGTTGGAGTATATTCAAGGCTGAGATCGATAGATTTTTGGACTCTAGGGAAATTGAGGGATAAGCATATAACAACATAAGAAATAGGAGCAGGAATAGGCCACTTGGCCCCTTGAGCCTGCTCCGCCATACAATAAGACTGACATGAATCCTGTCCTTCATGTGGAAATGACTTATGAAATAATACTGGGCGGCCTGCTGGTGGTGCTGTCCAGGGAGAGTATAAATACTCGGGAATAACAACAGAAAACGCTGGAAAAACTCAGCAGGCCAGGCAACATCCGTAGAGAGAGAAATAGAGTCAACGTTTCAGGTCGAAACCCTTCGTCAGGACTGAGAGAAAACACAGGAAATGAAACAGATTAAAAGGCCAGTTTGGGGGCTGGGAAATGGGGGATGAAAGAACAAAAGAGAAGTGAAGAGACATTAAGAGGTATTCAAAACCAGACGAGATGGTGGTCGGACTAGTGGGGACAAAAGACGGCTCTAGATGAGGTGTGAAATGCTCTGGCAGAATGAGAGACAGCTGCCATGTGGGAGAGAAAAAAAGGGGGAAGGGCACAAAACAAAGGTGTGGATAAAAAATATATATAAAAAATGTAATAGGGGCCGAGGTTATGATCTGAAATTGTTGAACTCTATGTTGAGTCCAGAGGGCTGTAAAGTGCCTAATCGAAAGATGAGGTGCTGTTCCTCGAGCTTACGCTGAGCTTCCGTGGAACAATGCAAGAGCCCGAGTACGGTGAGGTCTGAGTGGGAATGGGGCGGTGAATTAAAGTGACAGGCGACCGGAAGCTCGGGGTCCCCCTTACGGACTGAACGGAGGTGTTCCGCAAAGCGGTCACCCAATCTGCGTTTGGTCTCCTCGATGTAGAGGAGACCACGTCGTGAGCAGCAAATACAGCATACTAGATTGCAAGAAGTACAAGTAAATTGCTGTTTCACCTGGAAGGGGTGTTTGGGGCCCTGGACAGTGGGAAGGGGGGAGGTATATGGGCAGGTGTTGCATCTCCTGCGCTTGCACGGGAAGGTGCCGGGCGAAGGGGAAGGGGTGATAGAGTGGGCTAGGGTGTCTACTCGGGCATGGGCCCAGCTTGCTCAGGACATTCTTTAACAGGAACTAGTGAAGGACATAACTAGACCTCCATGATGAAAAACAGTTGATTAAAGCTTTGTTTAATGCTTAGACCAAGTGCCTAGTAGTTTTTTTACGACAAAGATCATGGCTGAACTTGGGCTCAAAGATATGGGGATCGGGCGGGAGTGTGGAGTTGAGGTCGAAGATCAGCCATGATCTTATCGAGGGGCCGTTTGGCCGACTCCAGCTCCTATTTCATATGAGGCTTAAACAGAGAGAGCCTTTCACCCAGAAAAATCACTACCTACAAAAGCCAAGTGCACAGGTTTGTAATGAAGGTTCTGGTGCCTCAGCACAGCACTAAACCCCCTCAGCGTCTCTCTCAGTTACAAGCGTGGGACTGGTTGGCAGCGGCCAGATGCTTATACTGCCACTGAGTCAATCTCAGCACAGACGTGCCTCTCAGTCATGGAATTTTGTTAAGTGCTCTCAAGCCACAACCTCCAGACAACGCCAGCCCTTCCAAGGAAAAGAGAGAAGTGGGATAGTTCACTCTCCCACGTTGAATTTCACATCCCTGGGGCAGCCCATGAATGACCAGGAGTTTGGACAAATTACAAATTAAACAAAAATGCTCTAAAGTCAAATAATGGAAAATTCAAAGACTTTTTTTTACACAGCCGTAGCATGTTAAGAAATTCTACGTAAATGAAAAATGCATTAAAACTGCTCATTTTATTGCTAATTTCCTGCTGCTCCTGTTCTGAGAGGCAGTACGCTAGACAGTGTGAATGGTCACTTCCTCAGTGTACACAGGATACCGTGATGGGCAGCCACATGCACGACCCGGCAAAAACAAAATAAAACTTATAGCAAACAATAAATCGTGCCTCACAAAGCGATATTCAGCCTTGAGGGAGTACTGAGGGAGCGCCGCACTGTCGGAGAGTCAGTACTGAGGGAGCGCCGCACTGTCGGAGGGGCAGTACTGAGGGAGCGCCGCACTGTCGGAGAGTCAGTACTGAGGGAGCGCCGCACTGTCGGAGGGGCAGTACTGAGGGAGCACCGCACTGTCGGAGGGGCAGTACTGAGGGAGCGCCGCACTGTCGGAGGGGCGGTACTGAGGGAGCACCGCACTGTCGGAGGGGCAGTACTGAGGGAGCGCCGCACTGTCGGAGGGGCAGTACTGAGGGAGCGCCGCACTGTCGGAGGGGCGGTGCTGAGGGAGCGCCGCACTGTCGGAGGGGCAGTACTGAGGGAGCGCCGGACTGTCGGAGGGGCAGTACTGAGGGAGCGCCGCACTGTCGGAGGGGCGGTACTGAGGGAGCGCCGCACTGTCGGAGGGGCGGTACTGAGGGAGCGCCGCACTGTCGGAGGGGCAGTACTGAGGGAGCGCCGCACTGTCGGAGGGGCAGTACTGAGGGCGCGCCGCACTGTCGGAGGGGCAGTACTGAGGGAGCGCCGCACTGTCGGAGGGGCAGTACTGAGGGAGCGCCGCACTGTCGGAGGGGCAGTACTGAGGGAGCGCCGCACTGTCGGAGGGGCGGTACTGAGGGAGCGCCGCACTGTCAGAGGGGCAGTACTGAGGGAGCGCCGCACTGTCGGAGGGGCAGTACTGAGGGAGCGCCGCACTATCGGAGGGGCGGTACTGAGGGAGTGCTGCACTGTCGGAGAGGCAGTACTGAGGGAGCGCCGCACTGTCAGAGGTGCCGTCTTTCGGATAAGAGGTTAAACCAAGGCAGACCTAAAAGATCCCACGGCCACTATTGGAAGAAGAGCAGGGGGAGTTCTCCCTGGTGTGCTGGGGCCAATATTTATCCCTCAACCAACATCACTACAACAGCTAATCTGGTCATTATCACATTGCTGTTTGTGGGATCTTGCTGTGCGCAAATTGGCTGCTGCGTTTTCCACATTACAACAGTGACTACACTTCAAAAGTACTCCATTGGCTGTAAAGTGCTTTGGGACGTCCTGAGGTGGGGAAAGGCGCTGGAGATATGCAAGTTCTTTCTCTCTATATATAAATAGACACACATACGCAAACGAAAGCACTTTGAAAATTGATCTCAACTCCCGACTCCTGCACAACCTCTGCGGGACTTGCTTCAGCCTCTGCTACACTACCCGCTCCTCCCCAGCAGCAGCCCCGTGGGACACAGCTCAGTCGCGGTGCCAGCCATCCTGCCTGTTCGAAAGCATCAGCGCACAAATTGACAGGAGCAGCAAAATGCACTCTTTCACCAGCCCCGTTTCCACATTGCAGGAAGGTTGAAATCGTTGAATTACCTTCCTCCTCCGAACGGCCCCTTTCGCTCCGGGTACTGCTTCACACACCACGCTTATCGCCTCCCTGCAGGAAACAGAAAGTAAGACAACCAGTGAGGCCACAGCTAGAGTACTGCGTACAGTTCTGGTCACCACAGTACAGGAGAGATGTGATCGCACTGGAGAGGGTACAGAGGAGATTTACCAGGATGTTGCACCCCAGGACTGGGGAATTTTAGCTATGAAGAAAGATTGGAGAAGCTGGGGATGTTTTCTTTGGAATAGAGGAGGCCGAGGGGAGATTGAGGGGGCTGGATAGAGTGGATAGGAAGGACCTACAAGAAACTTTCTTTTATCCGGCACAGACGGGACCGACCTGGTGCCGCTCCATCAGCAATGCCGGATAACCGAAAGCTATAGTAAAAGATACGGAGCTGAGAGCTCCGTATAAAGCAACAAACCCTGTTGCTTAGCAACAGCTTCAGAACAATGGGCACAAGTTGCAAGCGTCTCTGTAGCTTAGCAACAGCTGCAGCCACACGCTTGCACAGCAACAGATGGAGTAAAAAAAGTAATAAAAGTTACCTGAACCTACTCCTGAATTTTGCCGGTTAACCGACATTTCCGGTTATTTAGGGGCCGGATTAAAGAAAGTTTCCTGTATTTCCCTTAGCAGAGAGGACAATAACCAGGGGGCAGAGATTGAAAGTAATTGGGAGAAGGATTAGAGGGGAGTTGAGGAGAACTTTTTTCACCCAGAGGGTGGTGGGGGTCTGGAACTCACTGCCTGAAAGGGTGGTAGAGGCAGAGACCCTCATCACATTTAAAAAGTACTTGGATATGCGCTTGAAGTGCCGTAACCTTCAGGGTGACGGACCAAGAGCTGGAAAGTGGGATTAGGCTGGATAGCTCTTTGTCGGCCGGCGCGGACACGATGGGCCCAAGGCGGGCCACTCTGGGCATGCTCACACGCACCTCTCTCGCCGTCGGGCTCTACAGCAGAGGCCTGGGAGCAGAGAGCTCTCCCTGGGGAAAGCTCGGCGCCGAGGCCAGGAGAAATTGCCACCCTCGCACGTCGGAAAAGAAGGGCATTTTTAGGAGCCAGCTTGGGAAAGGTTTGGATCCTGGCCGTGTGGCAGCTGACATGAATCCTGTCATTCATGAAAGAAAGACTTATGAAATAATACTGAGCGGCCTGCTGGTGGCGCCGTCCAGGGAGAGTATAAATAATCGGGCACGGGCCCAGCTTGCGCAGGACATTCTTAACAGGAACTAGTGAAGGACACAACTAGACCTCCATGTTGTAAAACAGTTGATTAAAGCTTTGTTTAACGCTTAGACCAAGTGCCTAGTAGTTTTCTTACGTCAGCAGCCATTCACGGTCTCCGTGCGTCAAAGCCAGAATTCTGTCTGCACTGTTGGGAGTCTGAGGAATGGTACACGGCACTCCAGCCGCAGGTTCTGTCAGCTGATCGGGGTGGCCCTGAAGACACTCGTGACTGAGAGGAGCGAAGAAGCGCTGATTGACAAAGCTAAACTGAAGAAACTGAGGGGGGGGGGGGGGGGCGATGAGTATTATTTTTTACGCAGCAAGTTGTTGTGATCTGGAACGCGCTGCCTGAAAGGGCGGTGGAAGCAGATTCAATAGTGACTTTCAAAAGGGAAATCGGATAAATGCTTGAAAAGGAGAAATTCGCAGGGCTGTGGGGAAAGGGCAGGGGGGAGTGGGACTAATTGGAGAGCTCATTCAAAGAGCCGGCACAGGCACGTTGGGCCGAATGGACCTCCTCCTGTGATGTAAGATTTGATCATGCGGCCTCGATTGGTTCTCTAAGCTGTGCTGAGCAGAGATGTTGATACCAGATCCCTGAAGGCAGCAGGACAGGTAGATAAGGTGGTTAAAAAGGCATATGGGATACTTGCCTTCATTAGACGAGGCATAGAATATAAGAGCAGGGAGGTTATGATGGAGCTGTACTAAGCGCTAGTTAGGCCACAGCTGGAATACTGTGTGCAGTTCTGGTCGCCACACTATAGGAAGGATGTGATTACATTGGAGAGGGTGCAGAGGAGATTCACCAGGATGTTACCTGGGCTGGAGCGCTTCAGCTATGAAGAGAGATGGGACAGGCTGGGGTTGTTTTCCTTAGAGCAG
>NW_028225185.1:15677071-15704571 GCF_052327205.1 Somniosus microcephalus | reverse complement strand
CAACCGCCGACCAAAAATTGCTGTTTGTGGGATCTTGCTGTGTGCAAAATGGCTGCCGCAACAGGGACTGCTTTTCAAACAGTAGTGCCTTGTTTAAGTCATTCGGATATTTCGAAAAGGTCACTGGACGACCTTGGCGCTCAAAAGAGAAGCATGGATGTGTTTTAAGTGAAAGAGGAACACTGATCCCTATTCTGTGGCCATCGATAGCCTCGATCAGGCACAGCACAGGCTAAGGCATCAAGGGGTATGGAGAGGGAGCGGGAATATGGTGTTGAGATAGAGGATCAGCTATGATCATATTGAATGGCGGAGCAGGCTCGAAGGGCCGAATGGCCTACTCCTGCTCCTATTTTTCTATGATCTATGTTCTTTCTATGTTCTAGATACAGAGTAAAACTCCCAACCTGCAAACGAAAGATGCCGAGTAAAGCTCTTGTGTCAGGCGTGGCTCAGTGGGTAACACTGTTGCCTCCGAGTCAGATGCTCATGGGTTCGAGTCCCACTCCAGAGATTTGAGCACAAAAATCTACACTGACACTCCCAGTGCAGTACTGAGGGAGCGCCGCACTGTCGGAGGGGCGGTACTGAGGGAGCGCCGCACTGTGGGAGGGGCAGTACTGAGGGAGCGCCGCACTGTCGGAGGGGCAGTACTGAGGGAGCGCCGCACTGTGGGAGGGGCAGTACTGAGGGAGTGCTGCACTGTCGGAGGGGCAGTACTGAGGGAGCGCCGCACTGTCGGAGGGGCAGTACTGAGGGAGCGCCGCACTGTGGGAGGGGCAGTACTGAGGGAGCGCCGCACTGTCGGAGGGGCGGTACTGAGGGAGCGCCGCACTGTCGGAGGGGTAGTACTGAGGGTGCGCCGCACTGTCGGAGGGGCGGTACTGAGGGAGTGCCGCACTGTCGGAGGGGCGGTACTGAGGGAGCGCCGCACTGTCGGAGGGGCAGTACTGAGGGAGCAGCGCACTGTGGGAGAGGCAGTACTGAGGGAGCGCCGCACTGTCAGAGGGGCGGTACTGAGGGAGCGGCGCACTGTGGGAGAGGCAGTACTGAGGGAGCGCCGCACTGTCAGAGGGGCGGTACTGAGGGAGCGCCGCACTGTCGGAGGGGCAGTACTGAGGGAGCGGCGCACTGTCGGAGAGGCAGTACTGAGGGAGCGCCGCACTGTCGGAGGGGCGGTACTGAGGGAACGCCGCACTGTCGGAGGGGCGGTACTGAGGGAGCACCGCACTGTCGGAGGGGCAGTACTGAGGGAGCGGCGCACTGTCGGAGAGGCAGTACTGAGGGAGCGCCGCACTGTCAGAGGGGCGGTACTGAGGGAGCGCCGCACTGTCAGAGGGGCGGTACTGAGGGAGCGCCGCACTGTCAGAGGGGCGGTACTGAGGGAGCGCCGCACTGTCGGAGGGGCAGTACTGAGGGAGCGGCGCACTGTCGGAGAGGCAGTACTGAGGGAGCGCCGCACTGTCAGAGGGGCGGTACTGAGGGAGCGCCGCACTGTCAGAGGGGCGGTACTGAGGGAGCGCCGCACTGTCGGAGGGGCGGTACTGAGGGAACGCCGCACTGTCGGAGGGGCGGTACTGAGGGAGCGCCGCACTGTCGGAGGGGCAGTACTGAGGGAGCGGCGCACTGTCGGAGAGGCAGTACCGAGGGAGCGCCGCACTGTCGGAGGGGCAGTACCGAGGGAGCGCCGCACTGTCGGAGGGGCAGTACCGAGGGAGCGCCGCAGTGTCGGAGGGGCAGTACCGAGGGAGCGCCGCACTGCCGGAGGGGCAGTACCGAGGGAGCGCCGCACTGTCGGAGGGGCAGTATTGAGGGAGCGCCGCACTGTCGGAGGGGCGGTACTGAGGGAGCGGCGCACTGTCGGAGGGGCAGTACCGAGGGAGCGCCGCACTGTCGGAGGGGCAGTACCGAGGGAGCGCCGCACTGTCGGAGGGGCAGTACCGAGGGAGCGCCGCACTGTCGGAGGGGCAGTACCGAGGGAGCGCCGCACTGTCGGAGGGGCAGTACTGAGGGAGCGCCGCACTGTCGGAGGGGCGGTACTGAGGGAGCGCCGCACTGTCGGAGGGGCGGGACTGAGGGAGCGTCACATTGAGGGAGGGGCAGTACTGAAAGAGCGCCGCACTGTCGGAGGGGCAGTACTGAGGGAGCGCCTCACTGTCGGAGGGGCGGTACTGAGGGAGCGCCGCACTGTCGGAGAGGCGGTACTGAGGGAGCGCCGCACTGTCGGAGGGGCAGTAATGAGGGAGCGCCGCACTGTCGGAGGGGCGGTACTGAGGGAGCGCCGCACTGTCGGAGGGGCAGTACTGAGGGAGCGCCGCACTGTCGGAGGGGCGGTACTGAGGGAGCGCCGCACTGTCGGAGGGGCAGTACTGAGGGAGCACTGCACTGTCGGAGTTGCAGCAATGAGGAAGCGCTGCACTGTCGTAGGTGCCGTCTTTTGGATGAGACGTTAAACGGAGGCCTCGTCTGCCCTCTCCGGTGGATATAAAAGATCCTATGGCCACTATTGGAAGAAGAGCACTGGGAGCTTGCTGTGCACAAATTGTCTGCCGTGTTTCTTACATTACAATAGTGACCACACTTCAAAAAGTTCTTCATTGGCTGTAAAGCGCTTTGGGACGTCCCGAAGGTGTGAGAGGTGAAAGTCTTCCTTCTACCACCTGCTGGGAAGTCATAACCAGCGTAATTTCAGCTGAATACCCAAAAGCAGATTCCGCGCACCACCTTTGGCTTTGGGAGAAAGCTCTTCGCAGGCAACCGATGTGACTTCTCTGTTGACCAGAAACTGTCGCATTCGAGTTCGCAAATAACTGCAACAACCGGCCGTCGGATCACGGCTGTTATTTGAAGCCAAGAGGGAAATAAGGAACGAAAGTCACCACAGCCGTTTTCAGATTGAATCTTGTTTCTGTTCGGATCCCAGACGGCCAGCGTCTGTGAGACATCTTCCGGCATTTATACGACCGAATCGGGCTCACTTACTGCAGTGGCAGAGACAGTTTGTTGTGGGTAAATTGAAAATGAAACACTCCCATTTCTCCAGCACCTTTCACCACCTCAGGACATCCCAAAGCGCTTCACAGCCAATGAAGTACTTTTTTTGAAGTGTGGTCACTGTTGTAATGTAGAAAACGCGGCAGCTAATTTACGCACAGCAAGCTCCCACAAACAGAAATGTGATAATGACCAGATCATCTGTTTTTAGTGATGTTGGTTGAGGGATAAATATTGGCCCCAGGACACCGGGGAGAACTCCCCCTGCTCTTCTTCCAATAGTGGCTGTGGGATCTTTTATGTCCACCTGAGAGGGCAGACGGGGCCTCGGTTTAATGTCTCATCCGAAAGACGGCACCTCCGACAGTGCAGCACTCCCTCAGTACTGCCCCTCCAACAGTGCAGCGCTCCCTCAGTACTGCCCCTCCGACAGTGCGGTGCTCCCTCAGTACTGCCCCTCCGACATGCAGTGCTCCCTCAGTACTGCCCCTCCGACAGTGCAGCACACCCTCAGTACTGCCCCTCCGACAGTGCGGCGCTCCCTCAGTACTGCCCCTCCGACAGTGCGGCGGTCCCTCAGTACTGCCCCTCCGACAGTGCGGCGCTCCCTCAGTACTGCCCCTCCGACAGTGCGGCGCTCCCTCAGTACTGCCCCTCCGACAGTGCGGCGCTCCCTCAGTACTGCCCTTCCGACATGCAGTGCTCCCTCAGTACTGCCTGTCCGACAGTGTAACGCTCCCTCAGTACTGCCCCTCCGACAGTGCGGCGCTCCCTCAGTACTGCCCCTCCGACAGTGCGGCGCTCCCTCAGTACTGCCCCTCCGACAGTGCGGCGCTCCCTCAGTACTGCCCCTCCGACAGTGCAGCGCTCCCTCAGTACTGCCCCTCTGACAATGCAGCGTTCACTCAGTACTGCCCCTCCGACAGTGCGGCGCTCCCTCAGTACTGCCCCTCCGATAGTGCAGCGTTCCCTCAGTACTGCCCCTCCGACAATGCGGCGTTCCCTCAGTACTGGCACTGGGAGTGTCAGCCTAGATTATGTTCTCAAGTCTCTGGAGTGGGACTCGAACCCATGACCTTCTAACTCAGAGGCAAGAATGCTACTCCCTGAGGCACGGCTGTGTACACGTGCCTGCTGCTAGAATAAGGGAGCCAGAATCCAGATCAACGGTACCAGCTTAAAAATGGCTTCAGCTACAGGGAGTGGCCTCAGAAGAGACCAGTGGATCTTTCAAAGGAAGTGTAGATAAACATTTCAAACTGGGCTATGGGCGAGAGAAGGGACACTGGAATTAGTTTGGGATTGTTCTAGCACAGGCATGATGGGCCGAATGGCCTCCATCTGTGCTGCATGCGCCTATGGTTCTCAGGTTACCATTCTGTATGATTAAGCCATTGGTACACACTCAAAGTGTACCTGTGTACACACTGTACAAAACATCTGCACAATAATTTATATTTGAGAAATTCTCTATTCTTTTCAGATGAAAGAGGTCGGTTTTAAGGAGCGTCTTAAAGGAGGAGAGAGAGAGGTGGAGAGGTTTAGGGAGGGAATTCCAGAGCTCGGGCCCCAGGCGGCTGAAGGCACGGCCGCCAATGGTGGAGCGATGGAAATCGGGGGGATGCGCAAGAGGCCGGAATTGGAGGAGGGTTGTGGGGCTGGAGGAGGTATAGAGATGTGGGGTGGGGGGGCGGGGGGCGGCGGTGAGGGGGAAGCCGGGAGTGAGGCCATGGAGGGATTTGGAAACAAGGATGAGAATTTTATAAATCGAGGTAAGGCTCAAGAGGGAGCCAATGTAGGTCAGGAGGAAACAGGCAAATACAGGAAACAGACACAGAATTGATGCTGCACGCTGATGAGACCAAGAAGAGGAAGGGATACAAGACAGCGATCTTGTGTGTGTTTCAGGTATGTGTGAAAACAAGGAATCTGCTTTTTTAATCTGCTGCTCGCTATCGCCACCGCAGCCTTGGCCAAATACCATGGAATGAGTGACAGGTAGAAGGGGGCCCTGAGATCTGATTACCTCAGAGATACTGTAACTGTCACGGAAAAATAATCAGCTCCTCTCTCAAACTTGTTTATCTCGATCCAATGGCTTTTATTCCCCAGACTCTCACTTAAACTCACTCTGTGGGCTCCGAGACGCACAATCTGGGGCCATTTTACTAGCGACCTGGCTAGCATTAAGGACACTCCCAGGGCAGATACAGCACGGGTTAGATACAGAGTAAAGCTCCCTCTACACTGTCCCATCAAACACTCCCAGGGCAGGTACAGCACGGGTTAGATACAGAGTAAAGCTCCCTCTACACTGTCCCATCAAACACTCCCAGGGCAGGTACAGCATGTGTTAGATACAGAGTAAAGCTCCCTCTACACTGTCCCATCAAACACTCCCAGGGCAGGTACAGCACGGGTTAGGTACAGAGTAAAGCTTCCCTCGACACTGTCCCCATCAAACACTCCCAGGGCAGGTACAGCACGGGTTAGATACAGAGTAAAGCTCCCTCTACACTGTCCCCATCAAACACTCCCAGGACAGATACAGCACGTGTTAGATACAGAGTAAAGCTCCCTCTACACTGTCCCCATCAAACACTCCCAGGACAGATACAGCACGTGTTAGATACAGAGTAAAGCTCCCTCTACACTGTCCCATCAAACACTCCCAGGGCAGGTACAGCACGGGTTAGATACAGAGTAAAGCTCCCTCTACACTGTCCCCATCAAACACTCCCAGGGCAGGTACAGCACGGGTTAGATACAGAGTAAAGCTCCCTCTACACTGTCCCATCAAACACTCCCAGGGCAGGTACAGCACAGGTTAGATACAGAGTAAAGCTCCCTCTACACTGACCCATCAAACACTCCCAGGGCAGGTACAGCACGGGTTAGATACAGAGTAAAGCTCCCTCTACACTGTCCCATCAAACACTCCCAGGGCAGGTACAGCACGTGTTAGATACAGAGTAAAGCTCCCTCTACACTGTCCCATCAAACACTCCCAGGGCAGGTACAGCACGGGTTAGATACAGAGTAAAGCTCCCTCTACACTGTCCCATCAAACACTCCCAGGGCAGGTACAGCACGGGTTAGATGCAGAGTAAAGCTCCCTCTACACTGCCCCATCAAACACTCCCAGGGCAGGTACAGCACGGGTTAGATACAGAGTAAAGCTCCCTCTACACTGTCCCGTCAAACACTCCCAGGGCAGGTACAGCACGGGTTAGATACAGAGTAAAGCTCCCTCTACACTGTCCCATCAAACACTCCCAGGGCAGGTGCACCACGGGAGATCACTCTGGCCCTGATTTTCCCGCAGTAACCTACCTTCTGTAAGAGGTGATCTCCGCCCCAGCCAGAAATAAATCCAGCTCTCGCTTGAAGGAATTCAGCGAGTCCGTGTCCACCGCACGAGGCGGCAGTCTGTTCCCGAGGTCCACTATTCTCTGGGAAAAGAACCACCTCCTGACATCTAACGTAGATCTAGCCTTATACGATGTGAAGCTGTGACCCCTGGTCCTCCCTAACCTCTTTAATTGAAATAAACTGTCAGCTGGATCGCAATCTATTCCCTTCATTATCTTATAAACCTCAATCAGACCCCCCTGCCCTAAGTCTACGCTTCTCTAAGGTGTAGAGTCCCAACTCTGTTAGCCTATCTTGAAAACTAAGATGCTTTAGACTGGGAATTAGTCCAGTGCCTCCTCCTCTGCACCCTCTCCAAAGTCTCAATATCACCCATCATGTGAGGAGACCAAAACTGGACACAGTATTCCAAGTGCGGCCTGACTAAGGTCTTGTACAAGGACAGAACAGTATTGTTTTTAATTCGTTTTTGGGATGTGGGCATCGCTGGCAAGGCCGGCATTTATTGCCCATCCTAGTTGCCCCTTGAGAAGGTGGTGGTGAGCCGCCTTCTTGAACCGCTGCAGTCCGTGTGGTGAAGGTGCTCCCACAGCGCTGTTAGGGAGGGAGTTCCAGGATTTTGACCCAGCGACGATGAAGGAAAGGCCGATGTATTTCCAAGTCGGGATGGCGTGTGTGACTTGGAGGGGAACTTGGAGGTGGTGGTGTTCCCATGCGCCTGCTGCCCTTGTCCTTCTAGGTGGAAGAGGTCGCGGGTTTGGGAGGTGCTGCCGAAGAAGCCTTGGCGAGTTGCTGCAGTGCATCTTGTAGATGGTACACACTGCAGCCACGGTGCGCCGGTGGTGGAGGGAGTGAATGTTTAAGGTGGTGGATGGGGTGCCAATCAAGCGGGATGCTTTGTCCTGGAGTGTGCCTCATCTTATATTCAATTGTCCTATGGATACACCCCAACACCCGATTTGCTCTGGCTATTGCTACAGGCATTGCTCATGTACCTTTAAGGATACATGCACTAGAATGCCCAAATCTCTTTCTATCTCTACTTATACAGCACCTTAAACGTAGTGAAACGTCCCAGGGCGCTTCACAGGAGCGTTATCAAAAGAATTTGACCTCGAGCCACATAAGGAGATATTAGGGGCAGTTGAACAAAGGCTTGGTCAAAGAGGTAGGTTTGAAGGAGCGTCTTACAGAAGGAGAGAGAGGCGGAGAGGTTTAGGGAGGGAATTCCAGAGCTCAGGGCCCAGGCGGCTGAAGGCACGGCCGCCAATGGTGGAGCGATGGAAATCGGGGATCATAGAATCATAGAAAGTTACAGCACGGAAGGAGGCCATTTCGGCCCATCGTGTCCGCGCTGGCCAACAAAGAGCTCTCCAGCCCAATCCCACTTCCCAGCTCTTGGTCCGTAGCCCTGCAGGTTACAGCATCCCAAGTGCACATCCAAGTACTTTTTAAATGTGGTTAGGGTTCCTGCCTCTACCACCCTTTCAGGCAGTGAGTTCCAGACCCCCACAACCCTCTGGGTGAAGAAATTTCCCCTCAAATCCCCTCTAAACCTTCCCCCAATTACTTTAAATCTGTGCCCCCTGGTTTTTGACCCCTCTGCTAAGGGAAATAGGTCCTTTCTATCCACTTTATCTAGGCCCCTCATAATTTTATACACCTCAATAAGGTCTCCCCTCAGCCTCCTCTGTTCCAAGGAAAACAGACCCAGCCGATCCAGTCTTTCCTCATAGCTAAGATTCTCTACTCCCGGCAACATCCTTGTAAATCTCCTCTGTACCCTCTCTAGTGCAAACACATCTTTTCTGTAATGTGGTGACCAGAACTGCACGCAGTACTCCAGCTGAGGCCTAACTAGAGTTTTATACAGTTGAAGCATAACCCCCCTGCTCTTGTATTCTATACCACGGCTAATAAAGGCAAGCATTCCGTATGCCTTCTTAACCATCTTATCTACCTGGCCTGCTACTTTCAGGGATCTGTGGACATGCACTCCAAGGTCCCTTTGTTCCTCTACACTACTCAGTGTCCTACCATTTAATGTGTATTCCCTTTCCTTGTTAGCCCTCCCCAAATGCATTACCTCACACTTCTCCGGATTGAATTCCATTTGCCACTGTTCTGCCCACCTGACCAATTTATTGATATCTTCCAGCAGTCTACAGCTTCCTTCTTCAGTGTCAACCGCACGGCCGATTTTAGTATCATCTGCAAACTTCTTAATCATACCCCCTACATTCAAGTCTAGATCATTGATATTGTAGTGTATGTACCTTTAAGAGAGAACTACTTTTACAGCTCCTGTATACTGTAGTACCGGCAGTGACCACACCTGTATATAAGCCTTGAGCATGCCTCTGTACCCCAGTCTTGAGACTACCCTACTCCAGTAAACACCTGTTGATTGTTAAGTTACAGCATCCGTGTGGTTATTAAAAAAACATCATACTCTCAGAATCACGGATCTAACAGATATATATCACAAAAAGCAAGGGACCTAGTACTGAGCCCTGCAGAACCCCACTGGAGACAGCCTGCCAGTCACAAGAGGATGCGCAAGTGGCCGTAATTGGAGGAGCGCAGAGATCTCGGAGGGTTGTGGGGCTGGAGGAGGTTAAACAGATGGGGGCGGGGGGGTGCGGTGAGACCATGGAGGGATTTGGAAATGAGGATGAGCATTTTATAATCGAAGCAAGTCTCAAGTGGGAGCCAATGTAGGTCAGCGAGCATAGGAGGAAACAGGCAAATACAGGAAACAGAAACAGAATTGATGCTGCACGCTGATGATACTGAGAAGAGGAAGAGATACAAGACAGCGATCCTGTGTATTTTTCAAATAACTTGATAAAACTGAAACTGCACAGAGTACAATAGAGAACTCCTAAAAAGGCAGGGAAATGCACACCTTGGGACCTTTTAGGATGCTGTTGTGAGCTAGCGCAATCTCCTCTCACTTCTGGGCTTCAATCCGGCCCGCGCCGAGGGAATGAACGTTTCCTTTCTCTGCTGGCTACAAGGATCCTACACGGAAGGGGGTTTGGCCAGTCCTGCTAGATATGATCCCACTGCACAAAGCTACGAAGATGTCTGGGAGGGGCGGTGGAAACGTCACACTAATGCAGACAGTGGGCGGTTACGGAGCTGGGGCTCAGGCACATTCTTGGGGGGGAAGAGTAGCGAGCTCTGCCCCAGAAGGTCGTGGGTTCGAGCCCCGCTCCAGACAAAAATCTAGGCCGACACTCCCCGTGCAGTGCAGAGGGAGCGCCGCACTGTCGGAGGGGGCAGTACTGAGGGAGCGCCGCACTGTCGGAGGGGCTCTACTGAGGGAGCGCTGCACTGTCGGAGGGGAGGTACCGAGGGAGCGCCGCACTGTCGGAGGGGCAGTACCGAGGGAGCGCCGCACTGTCGGAGGGGCTGTACCGAGGGAGCGCCGCACTGTCGGAGGGGCGGTACTGAGGGAGCGCCGCACTGTCGGAGGGGCGGTACTGAGGGAGCGCCGCACTGTCGGAGGGGCGGTACTGAGGGAGCGCCGCACTGTCGGAGGGGCGGTACTGAGGGAGCGCCGCACTGTCGGAGGGGCGGTACTGAGGGAGCGCTGCACTGTCGGAGGGGCGGTACTGAGGGAGCGCCGCACTGTCGGAGGGGCGGTACTGAGGGAGCGCCGCACTGTCGGAGGGGCGGTACTGAGGGAGCGCCGCACTGTCGGAGGGGCGGTACTGAGGGAGCGCCGCACTGTCGGAGGGGCGGTACTGAGGGAGCGCCGCACTGTCGGAGGGGCGGTACTGAGGGAGCGCCGCACTGTCGGAGGGGCGGTACTGAGGGAGCGCCGCACTGTCGGAGGGGCGGTACTGAGGGAGCGCCGCACTGTCGGAGGGGCGGTACTGAGGGAGCGCCGCACTGTCGGAGGGGCGGTACTGAGGGAGCGCCGCACTGTCGGAGGGGCGGTACTGAGGGAGCGCCGCACTGTCGGAGGGGCGGTACTGAGGGAGCGCTGCACTGTCGGAGGGGCGGTACTGAGGGAGCGCCGCACTGTCGGAGGGGCGGTACTGAGGGAGCGCCACACTGTCGGGGGGCAGTACTGAGAGAGCACCGCACTGTCGGAGGTGCCGTCTTTCAGATGAGACGTTAAACCGAGGCCCCGTCTGCTCTCTCAGGTGGATGTAAAAGATCCCACGGCCACTATTGGAAGAAGAGCAGGGGGAGTTCTCCCCGGTGTCCTGGGACCAATATTTATCCCTCAACCAACATCACTAAAAACAGATGATCCAGTCATTATCACATTGCTGTTTGTGGGAGCTTGCTGTGCACAAATTGGCTGCTGCGTTTCCCACATTACAACAGTGGCTTAATTGGCTGTGAAGGGCTTTGGGACGTCCTGAGGTGGTGAAAGGCACTGGAGAAATGGGAGTCTTTCTTTTTTAGTATTCCAGGGCTGGTCTCTGGTTGAAATAAGGAAGTGTTCTGTTTTCGAATGCTAACTCATCCCTTGATTCAACAAGCATAAAAAAACGACTCGCCCATTGAAATTTTACTAATTTAATAAAATTAATTACCATCCGTCTTTCCTTCCTCCGCCAGTCCATGAGCTTTTAAACCCCCCATCTTGGAGCCATCTAACCAATTCTTTTGTTGATTTAATTTCTCTTTTCTCAATCAGCACTGATACCTGGGATGGCAGGAATGACGTATGAGGAGAGATTGGGTCGATTAGGCTTATACTCGCTAGAGTTTAGAAGAATGAGAGGGGATCTCATTGAAACTTATAAAATTCTAACAGGACTAGACAGACTAGATGCAGGAAGGATGTTCCCGATGGCGGGGGAGTCCAGAACCAGGGGTCACAGTCTAAGGATAAGGGGTAAGCCATTTAGGACTGAGATGAGGAGGAATTTCTTCACCCAGAGAGTGGTGAACCTGTGGAATTCTCTACCACAGAAGGCAGTAGAGGCCAATTCATTAAATATATTCAAGAAGGAGTTGGATATATTTCTTGAGGCTAAAGGGATCAAGGGATATGGGGAGAAGGCAGGGACAGGGTACTGAATTTGGATGATCAGCCAGGATCTCGTTAAATGGCGGAGCAGGCTCGAGGGGCCGAATGGCCTACTCCTGCTACTATCTTCTATGTTTCTATGTACAGTTTCTAAATGCAACGGCAGTCCCAGCCCCAGAACAATTGCAGCACAGTTTAACGTTACGGCGTTGCGCTCTGCTCGCTGTCAGCCCTGTGGCCAAGAACCCACACAAGCCACAAGCTGATCACGAAGAGAGAGAGAGAGAGAGAGTTTGCGCTTTTGGGACACTCTGCTATCTGACATTTGGGCCATCTAGGCTTCCTGTGACAGATGCTGAAATGTCAAACCGCCGAGATGGTGCTAAATATCAAAAGGTCCACTCGTAGATATGGGCGTTGCCCAATTAAGACAGATAACATGGCCCGTTGATCGCTACTTGCGCACGCCGCAGGTGAACGGGCTCTCCTCAGCGTCGAGAAAAATAAAAAGCTCGTTAACTCCAGTAGGATCAGTGTTGTCACTAGGCGTATGCAATTGGAAAAAATATCTGGGTTCGTTAGACTAATCCTGGGATGAGAGGGCTGTCCTATGAAGAGAGATCGAGTAGAATGGGTCGATATAGCCTAGAGGTTAGGAGAATGAGGGATGACCTCATGGCAACGTTTAAAATTCTGAGGGATTGACAGGGTAGATGATGAGAGGCTGTTTCCCCCCTGGCTGGAGAGTCCAGAACCAGGGGTCACAGTCTCAGGATAAGGGGTCGGCCATTTTGGACTGAGATGAGGAGGAATTTCTTCACTCAGGGGGCGGTGAATCTTTGGAATTCTCTGCCCCAGAGGGCTGTGGAGGCTCAGTCGTTGAGTATATTCAAGGCTGAGATCGATAGATTTTTGGACTCTAGGGGAATCGAGGGATATGGAGATCGGGCGGGAAAGTGGAGTTGAGGTCGAAGATCAGCCATGATCTTATTGAATGGCGGAGCAGGCTCGAGGGGCCGAATGGCCGACTACTGCTCCTAATTCTAATGTTTGTATGTTCTTATATACTTTAAAGTGGGGTGATGGGTCTCTTGTACAACACTCAAATCACCTTAAATTATTTACACTGCGAGGGGCAGACCTGTACCCACCAGTACTGTACCCCAGAGTTATACAGTGACAGACCTGTACCCACCAATAATGTACCCCAGTGTTATACACTGACAGACCTGTACCCACCAGTACTGTACCCCAGTGTTATACAGTGACAGACCTGTACCCACCAGTACTGTACCCCAGTGTTATACAGTGACAGACCTGTACCCACCAGTACTGTACCCCAGTGTTATACAGTGACAGACCTGTACCCATCAGTACTGTACCCCAGAGTTATACAGTGACAGACCTGTACCCACCAGTACTGTACCCCAGTGTTATACAGTGACAGACCTGTACCCACCAGTACTGTACCCCGGTGTTATACAGCGACAGACCTGTACCCACCAGTAATGTAACCCAGTGTTATACAGTGACAGACCTGTACCCACCAGTACTGTACCCCGGTGTTATACAGTGACAGACCTGTACCCACCAGTAATGTAACCCAGTGTTATACACTGACAGACCTGTACCCACCAGTACTGTACCCCAGTGTTATACAGTGACAGACCTGTACCCACCAGTACTGTACCCCAGTGTTATACAGTGACAGACCTGTACCCACCAGTACTGTACCCCAGTGTTATACACTGACAGACCTGTACCCACCAGTAATGTAACCCAGTGTTATACACTGACAGACCTGTACCCACCAGTACTGTACCCCAGTGTTATACACTGACAGACCTGTACCCACCAGTACTGTACCCCAGTGTTATACACTGACAGACCTGTACCCACCAGTACTGTACCCCAGTGTTATACAGTGACAGACCTGTACCCACCAGTACTGTACCCCAGTGTTATACAGTGACAGACCTGTACCCACCAGCACTGTACTCCAGTGTTATACAGTGACAGACCTGTACCCACCAGTACAGTACCCCAGTGTTATACACTGACAGACCTGTACCCACCAGTACTGTACCCCAGTGTTATACAGTGACAGACCTGCACCCACCAGTACTGTACCCCAGAGTTATACAGTGACAGACCTGTACCCACCAGTACTGTACCCCAGTGTTATACACTGACAGACCTGTACCCACCAGTACTGTACCCCAGTGTTATACAGTGACAGACCTGCACCCACCAGTACTGTACCCCAGAGTTATACAGTGACAGACCTGTACCCACCAATACTGTACCCCAGTGTTATACAGTGACAGACCTGTACCCACCAATACTGTACCCCAGTGTTATACAGTGACAGACCTGTACCCACCAATACTGTACCCCAGAGTTATACAGTGACAGACCTGTACCCACCAATACTGTACCCCAGTGTTATACAGTGACAGACCTGTACCCACCAGTACTGTACCCCAGTGTTATACAGTGACAGACCTGTACCCACCAGTACTGTACCCCAGTGTTATACAGTGACAGACCTGTACCCACCAGTATTGTACCCCAGTGTTATACAGTGACAGACCTGTACCCACCAGTACTGTACCCCAGTGTTATACAGTGACAGACCTGTACCCACCAGTACTGTACCCCAGTGTTATACAGTGACAGACCTGTACCCACCAGTACTGTACCCCAGTGTTATACAGTGACAGACCTGTACCCACCAGTACTGTACCCCAGTGTTATACAGTGACAGACCTGTACCCACCAGTACTGTACCCCAGTGTTATACAGTGACAGACCTGAACCCACCAGTACTGTACCCCAGTGTTATACACTGACAGACCTGTACCCACCAGTACTGTACCCCAGTGTTATACAGTGACAGACCTGTACCCACCAGTACTGTACCCCAGTGTTATACAGTGACAGACCTGTACCCACCAGTACTGTACCCCAGTGTTATACAGTGACAGACCTGTACCCACCAGTACTGTACTCCAGTGTTATACAGTGACAGACCTGTACCCACCAGTACTGTACCCCAGTGTTATACAGTGACAGACCTGTACCCACCAGTACTGTACTCCAGTGTTATACAGTGACAGACCTGTACCCACCAGTTCTGTACCCCAGTGTTATACAGTGACAGACCTGTACCCACCAGTACAGTACCCCAGTGTTATACAGTGACAGACCTGTACCCACCAGCACTGTAACCCAGTGTTATACAGTGACAGACCTGTACCCACCAGTACTGTACCCCAGTGTTATACAGTGACAGACCTGTACCCACCAGTACTGTACCCCAGTGTTATACAGTGACAGACCTGTACCCACCAGTACTGTACCCCAGTGTTATACAGTGACAGACCTGTACCCACCAGTACTGTACCCCAGTGTTATACAGCGACAGACCTGTACCCACCAGTACTGTACCCCAGTGTTATACACTGACAGACCTGTACCCACCAGTACTGTACCCCAGTGTTATACACTGACAGACCTGTACCCACCTGTACTGTACCCCAGAGTTATACAGTGACAGACCTGTACCCACCAGTACTGTACCCCAGTGTTATACAGTGACAGACCTGTACACACCAGTACTGTACCCCAGTGTTATACAGTGACAGACCTGTACCCACCAGTACTGTACCCCAGTGTTATACAGTGACAGACCTGTACCCACCAGTACTGTACCCCAGTGTTATACAGTGACAGAACTGAGCCCACCAGTACTGTACCCCAGTGTTATACAGTGACAGACCTGTACCCACCAGTACTGTACCCCAGTGTTATACAGTGACAGAACTGAGCCCACCTGTACTGTACCCCAGTGTTATACAGTGACAGACCTGTACCCACCAGTACTGTCACCAGTACTGTACCCCAGTGTTATACAGTGACAGACCTGTACCCACCAGTACTGTACTCCAGTGTTATACAGTGACAGACCTGTACCCACCAGTACTGTACCCCAGTGTTATACAGTGACAGACCTGTACCCACCAGTACTGTACTCCAGTGTTATACAGTGACAGACCTGTACCCACCAGTACTGTACCCCAGTGTTATACAGTGACAGACCTGTACCCACCAGCACTGTAACCCAGTGTTATACAGTGACAGACCTGTACCCACCAGTACTGTACCCCAGTGTTATACAGTGACAGACCTGTACCCACCAGTACTGTACCCCAGTGTTATACAGTGACAGACCTGTACCCACCTGTACTGTACCCCAGTGTTATACAGCGACAGACCTGTACCCACCAGTACTGTACCCCAGTGTTATACACTGACAGACCTGTACCCACCAGTACTGTACCCCAGTGTTATACACTGACAGACCTGTACCCACCTGTACTGTACCCCAGAGTTATACAGTGACAGACCTGTACCCACCAGTACTGTACCCCAGTGTTATACAGTGACAGACCTGTACCCACCAGTACTGTACCCCAGTGTTATACACAGACAGACCTGTACCCACCTGTACTGTACCCCAGAGTTATACAGTGACAGACCTGTACCCACCAGTACTGTACCCCAGTGTTATACAGCGACAGACCTGTACCCACCAGTACTGTACCCCAGTGTTATACAGTGACAGACCTGTACCCACCAGTACTGTACCCCAGAGTTATACAGTGACAGACCTGTACCCACCTGTACTGTACCCCAGAGTTATACAGTGACAGACCTGTACCCACCAGTACTGTACCCCAGTGTTATACAGCGACAGACCTGTACCCACCAGTACTGTACCCCAGTGTTATACAGTGACAGACCTGTACCCACCGGTAATGTACCCCAGTGTTATACACTGACAGACCTGTACCCACCAGTACTGTACCCCAGTGTTATACAGTGACAGACCTGTACCCACCAGTACTGTACCCGTGTTATACAGTGACAGACCTGTACCCACCAGTACTGTACCCCAGTGTTATACAGTGACAGACCTGTACCCACCAGTACTGTACCCCAGTGTTATACAGTGACAGACCTGTACCCACCAGTACTGTACCCCAGTGTTATACAGTGACAGACCTGTACCCATCAGTACTGTACCCCAGTGTTATACAGTGACAGACCTGTACCCACCAGTACTGTACCCCAGTGTTATACAGTGACAGACCTGTACCCACCAGTACTGTACCCCAGTGTTATACAGTGACAGACCTGTACCCATCAGTACTGTACCCCAGTGTTATACAGTGACAGACCTGTACCCACCAGTACTGTACCCCGGTGTTATACACTGACAGACCTGTACCCACCAGTACTGTACCCCAGTGTTATACAGTGACAGACCTGTACCCACCAGTACTGTACCCCACTGTTATACAGTGACAGACCTGAAACCACCAGTACTGTACCCGTGTTATACAGTGACAGACCTGTACCCACCAGTACTGTACCCCAGTGTTATACAGTGACAGACCTGTACCCACCAGTACTGCACCCCAGAGTTATACAGTGACAGACCTGTACCCACCAGTACTGCACCCCAGTGTTATACAGTGACAGACCTGTACCCACCAGTACTGTACCCCAGAGTTATACAGTGACAGACCTGTACCCACCAGTACTGTACCCCAGTGTTTTACAGTGACAGACCTGTACCCACCAGTACTGTACCCCAGAGTTATACAGTGACAGACCTGTACCCACCAGTACTGCACCCCAGAGTTATACAGTGACAGACCTGTACCCACCAGTACTGTACCCCAGAGTTATACAGTGACAGACCTGTACCCACCAGTACTGTACCCCAGTTATACAGTGACAGACCTGTACCCACCAGTACTGTACCCCAGTGTTATACAGTGACAGACCTGTACCCACCAGTACTGTACCCCAGAGTTATAGTGACAGACCTGTACCCACCAGTACTGTACCCCAGTGTTATACAGTGACAGACCTGTACCCACCAGTACTGTACCCCACTGTTATACAGTGACAGACCTGAACCCACCAGTACTGTACCCGTGTTATACACTCACAGACCTGTACCCACCAGTACTGTACCCGTGTGATACAGTGACAGACCTGTACCCACCAGTACTGTACCCCAGAGTTATACAGTGACAGACCTGTACCCACCAGTACTGTACCCCAGAGTTATACAGTGACAGACTTGTACCCACCAGTACTGTACCCCAGAGTTATACAGTGACAGACCTGTACCCACCAGTACTGTACCCCAGAGTTATACAGTGACAGACCTGTACCCACCAGTACTGTGCCCCAGTTATACAGTGACAGACCTGTACCCACCAGTACTGTACCCCAGTGTTATACAGTGACAGACCTGTACCCACCAGTACTGCACCCCAGAGTTATACAGTGACAGACCTGTACCCACCAGTACTGTACCCCAGAGTTATACAGTGACAGACCTGTACCCACCAGTACTGTACCCCAGTTATACAGTGACAGACCTGTACCCACCAGTACTGTACCCCAGTGTTATACAGTGACAGACCTGTACCCACCAGTACTGTACCCCAGAGTTATAGTGACAGACCTGTACCCACCAGTACTGTACCCCAGTGTTATACAGTGACAGACCTGTACCCACCAGTACTGTACCCCACTGTTATACAGTGACAGACCTGAACCCACCAGTACTGTACCCGTGTTATACAGTGACAGACCTGTACCCACCAGTACTGTACCCCAGTGTGATACAGTGACAGACCTGTACCCACCAGTACTGTACCCCAGAGTTATACAGTGACAGACCTGTACCCACCAGTACTGTACCCCAGAGTTATACAGTGACAGACTTGTACCCACCAGTACTGTACCCCAGAGTTATACAGTGACAGACCTGTACCCACCAGTACTGTACCCCAGAGTTATACAGTGACAGACCTGTACCCACCAGTACTGTACCCCAGTTATACAGTGACAGACCTGTACCCACCAGTACTGTACCCCAGTGTTATACAGTGACAGACCTGTACCCACCAGTACTGTACCCCAGAGTTATAGTGACAGACCTGTACCCACCAGTACTGTACCCCAGAGTTATACACTGACATACCTGTACCCACCAGTACTGTACCCGTGTTATACACTGACAGACCTGTACCCACCAGTACTGTACCCCAGTGTGATACAGTGACAGACCTGTACCCACCAGTACTGTACCCCAGAGTTATACAGTGACAGACCTGTACCCACCAGTACTGTACCCCAGAGTTATACAGTGACAGACCTGTACCCACCAGTACAGTACCCCAGAGTTATACAGTGACAGACCTGTACCCACCAGTACAGTACCCCAGTGTTATACAGTGACAGACCTGTACCCACCAGTACTGTACCCCAGAGTTATACAGTGACAGACCTGTACCCACCAGTACAGTACCCCAGAGTTATACAGTGACAGACCTGTACCCACCAGTACTGTACCCCAGTGTTATACAGTGACAGACCTGTACCCACCAGTACTGTACCCCAGTGTTATACAGTGACAGACCTGTACCCACCAGTACAGTACCCCAGAGTTATACAGTGACAGACCTGTACCCACCAGTACTGTACCCCAGTGTTATACAGTGACAGACCTGTACCCACCAGTAGTACCCCAGAGTTATACAGTGACAGACCTGTACCCACCAGTACTGTACCCCACTGTTATACAGTGACAGACCTGAACCCACCAGTACTGTACCCCTGTGTTATACACTGACAGACCTGTACCCACCAGTACTGTACCCGTGTGATACAGTGACAGACCTGTACCCACCAGTACTGTACCCCAGAGTTATACAGTGACAGACCTGTACCCACCAGTACTGTACCCCAGAGTTATACAGTGACAGACTTGTACCCACCAGTACTGTACCCCAGAGTTATACAGTGACAGACCTGTACCC
Organism: Somniosus microcephalus; assembly: GCF_052327205.1. Lineage (NCBI taxonomy): Eukaryota > Metazoa > Chordata > Chondrichthyes > Squaliformes > Somniosidae > Somniosus > Somniosus microcephalus. Next base: position 15,685,302 of record NW_028225185.1, on the reverse strand, counting down.
ACCAGTACTGTACCCCAGAGTTATACAGTGACAGACCTGTACCCACCAGTACTGTACCCCAGTTATACAGTGACAGACCTGTACCCACCAGTACTGTACCCCAGTGTTATACAGTGACAGACCTGTACCCACCAGTACTGCACCCCAGAGTTATACAGTGACAGACCTGTACCCACCAGTACTGTACCCCAGAGTTATAGTGACAGACCTGTACCCACCAGTACTGTACCCCAGAGTTATAGTGACAGACCTGTACCCACCAGTACTGTACCCCAGTGTTATACAGTGACAGACCTGTACCCACCAGTACTGTACCCCACTGTTATACAGTGACAGACCTGAACCCACCAGTACTGTACCCCTGTGTTATACACTGACAGACCTGTACCCACCAGTACTGTACCCCAGTGTGATACAGTGACAGACCTGTACCCACCAGTACTGTACCCCAGAGTTATACAGTGACAGACCTGTACCCACCAGTACTGTACCCGAGTTATACAGTGACAGACTTGTACCCACCAGTACTGTACCCCAGAGTTATACAGTGACAGACCTGTACCCACCAGTACTGTACCCCAGAGTTATACAGTGACAGACCTGTACCCACCAGTACTGTACCCCAGTTATACAGTGACAGACCTGTACCCACCAGTACTGTACCCCAGTGTTATACAGTGACAGACCTGTACCCACCAGTACTGTACCCCAGAGTTATAGTGACAGACCTGTACCCACCAGTACTGTACCCCAGAGTTATACACTGACATACCTGTACCCACCAGTACTGTACCCGTGTTATACACTGACAGACCTGTACCCACCAGTACTGTACCCCAGTGTGATACAGTGACAGACCTGTACCCACCAGTACTGTACCCCAGAGTTATACAGTGACAGACCTGTACCCACCAGTACTGTACCCCAGAGTTATACAGTGACAGACCTGTACCCACCAGTACAGTACCCCAGAGTTATACAGTGACAGACCTGTACCCACCAGTACAGTACCCCAGTGTTATACAGTGACAGACCTGTACCCACCAGTACTGTACCCCAGAGTTATACAGTGACAGACCTGTACCCACCAGTACAGTACCCCAGAGTTATACAGTGACAGACCTGTACCCACCAGTACTGTACCCCAGTGTTATACAGTGACAGACCTGTACCCACCAGTACTGTACCCCAGTGTTATACAGTGACAGACCTGTACCCACCAGTACAGTACCCCAGAGTTATACAGTGACAGACCTGTACCCACCAGTACTGTACCCCAGTGTTATACAGTGACAGACCTGTACCCACCAGTAGTACCCCAGAGTTATACAGTGACAGACCTGTACCCACCAGTACAGTACCCCAGAGTTATACAGTGACAGACCTGTACCCACCAGTACTGTACCCCAGAGTTATACAGTGACAGACCTGTACCCACCAGTACTGTACCCCAGAGTTATACAGTGACAGACCTGTACCCACCAGTACTGTACCCCAGTGTTATACAGTGACAGACCTGTACCCACCAGTACTGTACCCCAGTGTTATACAGTGACAGACCTGTACCCACCAGTACTGTACCCCAGAGTTATACAGTGACAGACCTGTACCCACCAGTACTGTACCCCAGTGTTATACAGTGACAGACCTGTACCCACCAGTACAGTACCCCAGAGTTATACAGTGACAGACCTGTACCCACCAGTACAGTACCCCAGAGTTATAGTGACAGACTTGTACCCACCAGTACTGTACCCCAGAGTTATACAGTGACAGACCTGTACCCACCAGTACTGTACCCCAGTGTTATACAGTGACAGACCTGTACCCACCAGTACTGTACCCCAGTGTTATACAGTCAGTGACAGACCTGTACCCACCAGTACTGTACCCCAGCGTTAGTGACAGACCTGTACCCACCAGTACTGTACTCGTGTTATACAGCGTCAGACCTGTTCCCACCAGTACTGTACCCCAGCGTTATATAGTGACAGACCTGTACCCACCAGTACTGTACCCCAGTGTTATACAGTGACAGACCTGTACCCACCAGTACTGTACCCCAGTGTTATACAGTGACAGACCTGTACCCACCAGTACTGTACCCGTGTTATACAGTGACAGACCTGTACCCACCAGTACTGTACCCCAGTGTTATACAGCGATAGACCTGTACCCACCAGTACTGTGTACTCCAGTGTTAAACAGTGACAGACCTGTACCCACCAGTACTGTACCCGTGTTACACAGTGACAGACCTGTACCCACCAGTACTGTACCCGTGTTATACAGTAACAGACCTGTACCCACCAGCACTGTACCCCAGTGTTAGTGACAGACCTGTTCCCACCAGTACTGTACCCCAGTGTTATACAGTGACAGACCTGTACCCATCAGTTCTGTACCCCAGTGTTAAACAGTGACAGACCTGTACACACCAGTACTGTACCCCAGTGTTATAGTGACAGACCTGTTCCCACCAGTACTGTACCCGTGTTATACAGTGACAGACCTGTACCCACCAGTACTGTACCCGTGTTATACAGTAACAGACCTGTACCCACCAGTACTGTACCCCAGTGTTATAGTGACAGACCTGTTCCCACCAGTACTGTACCCGTGTTATACAGTGACAGACCTGTACCCACCAGTACTGTACCCGTGTTATACAGTAACAGACCTGTACCCACCAGCACTGTACCCCAGTGTTATGTAACGACAGACCTGTTCCCACCAGTACTGTACCCCAGTGTTATACAGTGACAGACCTGTTCCCACCAGTACTGTACCCCAGTGTTATACAGTGACAGACCTGTTCCCACCAGTACTGTACCCCAGTGTTATACAGTGACAGACCTGTTCCCACCAGTACTGTACCCCAGTTGCACTGCTGGGAGCATCCCCGTAGTTCAAGTGGATGTAGTAAAGAAACTTTCGGCACTGACCTGCGCCATTATGTTTCATGAAACCCCAGTGATAATAGTAGACTGGTAGGCGGTGACTCACTATCTCTGCTATCTTGTTCGTGTTGAGTGTGTGCTGTCTGTGGGAGGCAACACACGCTTGCCAGCAGGACCCGCTAAGCTCAGCAACATGAGGCATGCTGATCAGGAGCAGGAACTCTGATTGATTTCTCCTAGTCCCAGCACACAGGCAGTTCTTACACTGCTCTTGTACACACAGGGAGAGACTCCAATGCACACCACTGCGTGTACACGCTAGCCAATAAGTTGAAGGAGGCCCTTTGCTGCATTTGAACTCACACTGGTGTTAGCAGCTAGCTGCCTGTGCGGTTTCTTGGCTTTATCTGATGCTCTGAAACAAACAATTATGAAAAGAACATCGACGTCCAGAGGGGGAGATGAATGATCATTTTTCTTTTACGCAGCGAGTTGTTGTGATCTGAAAGGGCGGTGGAAGCAGATTCAATAGTGACTTTCAAAAGTGACTTGAACAGGAAAAGTTCACAGGGCAGTGGGGTAAGGGCAGGGGGGAGTGGGGCTAAGTGGAGAGCTCTTTCAAAGAGCCGGCACAGGCACGATGGGCCCAATGGCCTCCTTTTTTGCAGTATGAAACGTTAACTCTGTTTCTCTCTTCACAGATGCTGCCTGACCTGCTGAGTTTCTCCAGCATTTTCTGTTTTTATTACTGCGTACAGTATTGGTCTCCTTATTTCAGGAAGGATGCAAATGCGTTGGAAGCAGTTCAGAGAAGGTTTACAGAATCACAGAAACCCCACAGTGCAGATAGAGGCCACTTCGGCCCACCGAGCCTGCACCGACACATATCCCACCCAATCCCCGTAACCCCTACACCAACACATATCCCAGTAACCCCACGTATTTAATCCCCCTAACACTAAGGGTCAATTTATCATAGCCAATCAACCTAACCCGCACATCTTTGGACTGTGGGAGGAAACTGGAGCACCCGGAGGAAAACCCACGCAAACACGGGGAGAATGTGCAAACTCCACACAGACAGTCGCCCGAGGCCGGATTCGAACCCGGGTCTCTGGCGCTGTGAGGCAACAGCGCTAACCACTATGCCACCGTGCTTAGACCAAGTGCCTAGTAGTTTTCTTACGTCACCTGGAATGGGCGGGTTGTCTTATGAGGAAAGGTTGGACAGGGCTAGGCTTGTATCCGCTGGAGTTTAGAAGAGTAAGAGGTGACTTGATTGAAACAGAAGATCCTGAGGGGTCTGGACAGGGTGGATGTGGAGAGGATGTTTCCTCTTGTGGGGGAATCTAGAACTAGGGGGTCACTGTTTAAAAATAAGGGGTCGCCCATTTAAGACAGAGATGAGGAGAATTTGTTTCTCACAGAGGGTGGTGAGTCTTTGGAACTCTCTCCCTCAGAGGGCGGTGGAAGCAGAGTCTTTGAATATTTTAAAACCAGAGGTAGATCGATTCTTGGTGAGCACGGGGGTGAAAGGTTATCGGGGGTGACGTAAGAAAACTACTCGGCACTTGGTCTAAACGTTAAACAAAGCTTTAATCAACTGTTTTACAACATGGAGGTCCAGTTGTGTCCTTCACTAGTTCCTGTTAAGAATGTCCTGCGCAAGCTGGGCCCGCGCCCGAGTATTTATACTCTCCCTGGACAGCGCCAGCCGCAGGCCGCCCAGTATTATTTCAGAAGTCTTTCTTTCATGAATGACTGATCCATGTCAGCCTCCTTCTGTGCTGTAAGATTCTAGGATTCTGTGACATTACTGCAATAGGAATACAACTAAAGAAAGAGATTTTCAAAAATAAGCAACCGGAGACTTCAATCAACAACGACGGGTCACATAAAGCTCTACAGCAAATGTCAAGTTCTATAGAACAACTCTATTTTTATTTAATCTAAACAAGAAAAACCGCAGGATCCAAACCACAGTTTCTGGAGGTTGGTGATAATTTTATTTCAGCTTAATGTTGTGCAGCTCAGCCAGGGTTGCAGTATGACTAAACACTATGACACTGTGCTTGCACATACAGGAAGGCGACTCCAGCACACACCACTGCGCGGAAATAAAGACAAACCAGCATTTCTCCAGCGCTTTTCACCACCTCAGGACGTCCCAAAGCGCTTCACAGCCAATGAAGGGCTTTTTGAAGTGTGGTCACTGTTGTAATGTGGGAAACGCAGCAGGAAGCTCCCACAAACAGCAATGTGATAATGACCGGATCATCTGTTTTTAGTGATGTTGGTTGAGGGATAAATATTGGCTCCAGGACACCGGGGAGAACTCCCACTGCTCTTCTTCCAATTAGTAGCGGTGGGATCTTTTACATCCATCTGAGAGGGCAGACAGGCCCTCAGTTTAACGTCTCATCCGAAAGACGGCACCGCCAACAATGCGGCACTCCCTCAGTACTGCCCCTCCGACAGTGCGGCACTCCCTCAGTACCGCCTCTCCGACAGTGCAGCGCTCCCTCAGTACTGCCCCTCCGACAGTGCGGCGCTCCCTCAGTACTGCCCCACCAACAGTGCGGCGCTCCCTCAGTACTGCCCCTCCGACAGTGCGGCGCTCCCTCAGTACTGCCCCTCCGACAGTGCGGCGCTCCCTCAGTACTGCCCCTCCGACAGTGCGGCGCTCCCTCAGTACTGCCCCTCCGACAGTGTGGCGCTCCCTCAGTACTGCCCCTCCGACAGTGCGGCGCTCCCTCAGTACTGCCCCTCCGACAGTGCGGCGCTCCCTCAGTACTGCCCCACCAACAGTGCGGCGCTCCCTCAGTACTGCCCCTCCGACAGTGCGCCGCTCCCTCAGTATGGGGATGCGCTTATCAACTGGGGCAGCCTAAGATGCCAACATAATAACTGGATCTTTAAAACATGTAGCACTCTCTCTCGCCTCTGAGTCAGAAGGTCGAGGGTTCGAGCCCCACTCCAGAGACTTGAGCCTAGAATCTAGGCCCACACTCCCAGTGCCAGTACTGAGGGAGCGCCGCACTGTCGGAGGGGCAGTAATGAGGGAGCGCCGCTCTGTCGGAGGGGCAGTACTGAGGGAGCGCCGCACTGTTGGAGGAGCGGTACTGAGGGAGCGCCGCACTGTCGGAGGGGCAGTACTGAGGGAGCGCCGCACTGTCGGAGGGGCAGTACTGAGAGAGCGCCGCACTGTCGGAGGGGCAGTACTGAGGGAGCGCCGCACTGTCGGGGGGGCGGTACTGAGGGAGCGCCGCACTGTCGGAGGGGCAGTACTGAGGGAGCGCCGCACTGTCGGAGGGGCAGTACTGAGGGAGTGCCGCACTGTCGGATCAAAAACCAGTGGGCACAGATTGAAAGTAATTGGGGGAAGGTTTAGAGGGGATTTGAGGGGAAATGTCTTCACCCAGAGGGTTGTGGGGGTCTGGAACTCACTGCCTGAAAGGGTGGTAGAGGCAGGAACCCTAACCACATTTAAAAAGTACTTGGATGTGCACTTGGGAAGCTCTAACCTGCAGGGCTACGGACCAAGAGCTGGGAAGTGGGATTAGGCTGGAGAGCTCTTTGTTGGCCGGCGCGGACACGATGGGCCGAAATGGCCTCCTTCTGTGCTGTAACTTTCTATAATTCTAACTGCAAACTAGCCTTGTATTCCAGCTCGCCTCAGGAGCGGTCACTCCCCACGGAACTGCACGCCGGCACGAGTCATCGCCTTCTGGGACGGAAGAGAAAATACCGGGGGGGGGGGGGGGGGCGGGGGAAAGAGGAAATCCGAACTTGGGGTTTTTTTGGGGAGGGGAGCTGGGAATTTCGATAGCGGCCTGCTGACTTCGCAGCCAGCGGTTGCTCAACGAGCAACTCTGACCTTTTAACATCGGTGGACTGCCGGCCAGACTGGAGGCTAAACAGAGGCCTGCAGCAAAAATATCAGGTATTGCAACGTGTTGACAGCACTGAGATACATGCCAGGCATCGCACCATGCGAAGCTCACACATCATGGCCTTCGTACCTCAGTGCTGGGAAGCTGGGAAACAGAGAACCTTCGCTGGAGCCCCCCCAAAAATCCATTACAGAAAAATGCACCATGTTAGTTGACTTTTTTTCTAAACTGAGTTAAGAGGATGTTTCTAAGATAGAGAGAGACAAAGACACAGAGAGAGACACAGAGAGAGAGAGAGACAGAGAGAGAGAGAGAGACAGAGAGAGAGACAGAGAGAGAGAGAGAGAGAGAGAGACAGAGAGAGAGACAGACAGAGAGAGAGACAAAGAGAGATCTGTCAAAATTGAGATTAGTCCTAGGAGAAGGAGACAGACCATACCTTGGGGCCAAATATGTAACAACATGTCACAACCTGAGGACTGTTTAAAATTAAGACTGTTTAAAATTAATATTGAACGTACCAAATGAAGTACAAAGACTGTTTAAAATTAATATTGTTTAAAAGTAATATTGTATGTACCCAACAAATGTCAAATCGATTGACACCTACAGAATGTTGGAAAACTGTACCTTTTTGCTATGTAAGCTTTGGCAATATGGCTCTCTGTAAACTTTCATGCCAATAAAGCATTTTAATTGGAATTGGAATTGGACAAAGAGAGACAGAGACAGAGAGATAAGATGTAACTTGTCATGCCAATAAAGCGATTTGAATTGAATTGAATTGAAAATTGAGAGAGAGACAGAGAGACAGAGAGAGAGAGAGACAAAGAGAGAGAGAGAAACAGAGAGAGAGACAGAGAGACAGAGAGAGAGACAAAGAGAGAGAGAGAGACAGAGAGAGAGAGAGAGACAGAGAGAGACCGAGAGAGAGAGAGAGGGAGGGAGGGAGAGAGGGAGGGAGGAGAGAGAGAGGGAGGAGAGAGAGAGGGAGGAGGGGGAGAGAGGGAGGGGGAGAGAGGGAGGGGAGAGAGGGAGGGGGAGAGGGGGAGGGGGAGAGAGGGAGGGGGAGAGAGAGAGGGGGAGAGAGAGAGGGAGGGAGAGGGAGAGGGGGAGGGAGAGAGAGAGGGCAGAGAGAGAGAGAGAGGGAGAGGGAGAGAGAGGGAGAGGGAGAGGGAGAGAGAGAGAGGGAGAGAGAGAGAGAGAATTTGCAAAATGGGACAAAGATCCAATTGAGATCCTACATGCAGAATTCTGTAAAAGTATCCTCCGGATTCAGAGGAAAACCGCAAACGATGCATGCAGGGCAGAATTAGGCCAATATCCACTACTAATTAATATCCAAAAAAGAGCCATCAAATTTTAGAAACACCTAAAAATGAGCAACCCCCACTGCTATCATTACGAAGCCCTGAAATGCCAATAGATGATCATTCTC
>NW_028225185.1:15564419-15676571 GCF_052327205.1 Somniosus microcephalus | reverse complement strand
CAAGTGAGCTTAGAGAAACAGAGACACAGAGAGAGAGAGAGACACAGACAGACAGAGGGAGAAACAGAGAGAGAGGCAGAGCGAGAGAGAGAGAGCGTGAGACAGAGAGACACACACAGAGAGGGCGAGGGAGACTCAGAGACATAGACAGAGAGAGTGACAGAGAGACACAGGAAAAGAGAGAGAGGGAGAGAGACAGGATGGTAACTGTTCTGCAATACAGTGCGCAGCAGTCAGTAGGAATGTTTGTTTAGAGTGGGTGCTTACTTAGGCATGGATTCAGCTCCCACAGGCTCGCCAGTGTTTAGTGAAAGGGAACGACTGGGCGAAGTGCATGCCTGTTGTCGGCTTCGATAACGGACACGGGGATCAGCCATTGAAAGGACGCAGTCCAAAAGCACTGAAACAACGGCTGTCGAGCCGGATCGAGGCACTTACCCGCACGAGGTACGGCACCCCCGGTCCCATCACCTTCTCGTCCGGGTGCAGCCAGCCGCGCGTCGGCTTGTTCACGAAGCTGCCGTGGCGCGTCCACTCGTCGCCGCCGAGCTGCCCGCCTTCCACGCGCGTCTTCTTCCCCCCGCAGCTCAGCTTGTTCATGTCCTGCATGGGGCGAGACAAAAGAGGCAGAGGTCTAGAGTCGGGCTCGTCCACACCGCCGCCACTTGCGCCCGGGGCCTCCTTCGCTCCGCCGGAAAAGCCTTTCAGGTTGAGCAGGCTGGCCGGGTTGGCGAGCTTGAGGTTGGCCATGCGGGGGAAGAAGGAGCAGAGGGTGGTGGGGCTGTCCTCGGGTTCGGAAGAGAGGTCGCCGACGGGCAGCATGGGGGCCAGCGAGGAGGCGGAGGCGGAGAGCGACGGGGCGGCCATGATCTCCACGGGGGCACATGGCGCCGGCTCGTCCAAGGAGCTCGTGGAGTCGTTGCGGAAATGGCTGTACTTGCTTTTCTGAAGCATATCCATGTTTGAGGAAACCCTGCACAGTGCTTGCTTAGGCGAGAACAGATGTGTTCTTTCATAGCCCCCTCAACACATGGCCTGTAGATCTGTTTCGCCCCCTCCCTTCCTTGATGCCCAATGGCTCCGAACGTCTCAATCAGGAGTAGAATTTCGACCACACGAGCAACATGACAGCGCTGCCCCAAAAGGGATAAAACTCAAGCGATGGGGGCCTGTTCTGTAAATACAGGTGGAGGGATCTTAAGTACGTCGCGCAGGCAATCGGTAATGGTATCTTTTGAAGACAGTCAATGCACTTATTTCATTAACACACAGCTTTCAAGGAAGGGGCTCTTTCGAATGCAATTCCTCTATAGATTTAAACAGAATTCCTGTGTCCTCTGCCTTCTCGTAATGCTTTGATTCTGTGACTGAATTAAATCAGCCCCACTGCTTGCAGTCACTCTGGTTCATCAGGAGGGAAGCAAGCCACACACACACACACACACACACACACACACAGTGCCCTAATAGACAAGCAGCATGCGTATCCCGCTAAGCAGAGGCTTGCAGGCAAGAAGGATGCCTGGGCAACGTTGTCTCGGGATTAGGGACAGCCTCGCACGCCGCCAGGGGCTCCTCGCCGACGGTGCTGGATGAAAGGCTGCTTGGAAACGTGGACGTCAAGTCCGGGGCACCCGCCAAACATGCAGCGCACCCGAGCCAGGAGTGGCGGCGGTCCCCGGAACTCCCCGGCCTGATGTCAAGCGTCGTCTCCTCTGTGATACACCGGCACGCCCAGGAGAGAGAGAGAGAGAGTGTCAAAACCACAAGGTCCAAGATTTCAGCAGGTCCGGCAAGAAGCCACCCGGTGCTTTTTTGGAAAGAACGGCGCAGCGAGGAGACGGCGATGCATTTACTGAGCCCGTGGACCGCCTTTCTTCCGGTGCCACCGCCTTACAGCAACTGCTGCACTGTGGCTGCGAGCTTCAACTGAAAGGGGACGGAGGGGGAGGAGGGTTGGGGAGAGGAGGAGAAAATAATGAGAGCCTGTCTACGTCGCCGGAGCTCCTGCAAATTTTATGAATGGACTCAGGCCGAGTGGGCTTTTTAACCCGTGCGCGTAGTAATAAATTATTCCTGCAGCGTTAGATGGCTCTCAATGACTAATGGTCTCTGGGGTGCTAGGCTGCTGCTCAATCAACAAGGTCTTGCTGACTCATGTACCGTAAGTACAACAATCTACTCTCTGCACTGACTCTCAGCTGTCGTAACACACAGAGCGAGCCTGACCGGCAATGATTAAACGAATTTACAGTTGATTTTTTTTTTCTTTCCGCTGAACATTTCTTTTGTACATTAAGAAATCTTTTTGCTCATCAAGATGAGGGATGTGTGTGCTCCCAGCAAATGCTCTCCAGGGCAGGTACAGCACGGGTTAGATACAGAGTAAAGCTCCCTCTACACTGTCCCAACAAACACTCCCAGGGCAGGTACAGCACGGGTTACATACAGAGTAAAGCTCCCTCTACACTGTCCCAACAAACACTCCCAGGGCAGGTACAGCACGGGTTAGATACAGAGTAAAGCTCCCTCTACACTGTCCCATCAAACACTCCCAGGGCAGGTACAGCACGGATTAGATACAGAGTAAAGCTCCCTCTACACTGTCCCATCAAACACTCCCAGGGCAGGTACAGCACGGGTTAGATACAGAGTAAAGCTCCCTCTACACTGTCCCATCAAACACTCCCAGGGCAGGTGCAGCACGGGTTAGATACAGAGTAAAGCTCCCTCTACACTGTCCCATCAAACACTCCCAGGGCAGGTACAGCACGGGTTAGATACAGAGTAAAGCTCCCTCTGCACTGTCCCATCAAACACTCCCAGGGCAGGTACAGCACGGGTTAGATACAGAGTAAAGCTCCCTCTACACTGTCCCATCAAACACTCCCAGGGCAGGTACAGCACGGGGTAGATACAGAGTAAAGCTCCCTCTGCACTGTCCCCATCAAACACTCCCAGGGCAGGTACAGCACGGGTTAGAGAGTAAAGCTCCCTCTACACTGTCCCCATCAAACACTCTCAGGGCAGGTACAGCACGGGTTAGATACAGAGTAAAGCTCCCTCTACACTGTCCCATCAAACACTCCCAGGGCAGGTACAGCACGGGTTAGATACAGAGTAAAGCTCCCTCTACACTGTCCCATCAATCAATTCAATTCAATTCAATTCAAATCGCTTTATTGCCATGATGACAAGGTACATCTTATGTTGCCAAAGCATCGAAAGACATTCATGGCTGTACACAAAAATACAGATCTATTCATACAGTGTATAAACAGATATATCCCTGAGTGTATAAATATACATTCATATAATTTGTATATACTCTTTTCTTATATTTAGTGGTTGTCCCTCTGTTTATGGCAAGCTGTAACATAGTGTGCCGCTAAGGTTACACAATTTTTCTCTTCCCCTAGTAGGTGTGGGAGTTTTTGGTCGTCATTCAAATTTCTGAATTCCGGGCATATTTTTGTGAATTTTGGGTAGAAATTCTCCCTTATGCCCTGATATTTTCTACAAGCTGTGAGGAAGTGCATCTCTGTCTCCACCACTCCCTGACTGCAGTGAGAGCATATCCTGTCCTCTCTTGGTAGCCGGGTCTGCCTGTGTCTACCTTTTTCGATCGCCAGGCTATGCTCACTAAGTCTGTACATTGTCAAGGTTTTTCTCAGTTTGCTATCCTTTACCATGGTCAGGTAATCAGCCATGTTGTATTGTCTGTTTAGGGCCAAGTAGCAATTGAGTTTGCTTTGGGTTTTTGTTGTTTCTGCCCAATATGACAGATATTTTTCCTTTTGCTTAGGGACGATTGTGTTGGGTCGAATTCTTTGTGTTACGCTGTCACTGTCCTGGGGCTGGTTATTGTTAGTAGTTACTTCACTGAGTCCCAGGACTAGTTGACTGAGGGTATTCTTCTTTATGGTCCTCTCTTGGCATTTCAGGGCTTCGTAATGATAGCATTGGGGGTTGCTCATTTCTAGGTGTTTCCAAAATTTGGTGGCTCTTTTTTGGATAGTGATTATTAATGGATATTGGCCTAGTTCTGCCCTGCATGCATTGTTTACGGTTTTCCTTTGAGTCCGGAGGATACTTTTACAGAATTCTGCATGTAGGATCTCAATTGGGTGTTTGTCCCATTTTGCAAATTCTTGTTGTGTTAGCGGTCACCACACTTCACTGCCATAGAGTGCAATTGGTTCAAGTACTGATTTGAAAATTTTGAGCCAAATGCTAATTGGGATTTCTATTTGGATTGATTTTTTAATGGCATAGAAAGCCCTTCTTGCTTTCTCTTTCAGTTCATTCACAGCCAGATGAAAATTTCCCGTAGAACTGATTTTTAAGCCCAAGTATGTGTAGTTAGTGGTTTGTTCAATTTTGGTTGTTCCTAGTGTGAAATTTATTTTGGGTCCCTGATGTCTGGATCTTTGTTGGAACACAAGGACTTTGGTTTTTTGGGGATTTATTGTCAGGGCCCAGGTCTGGCAGAACGACTCCAGCAGATCCAGGTTCTGCTGTAGACCCTCCTTAGTTGGTGACAGCAGAACCAGGTCGTCTGCATAGCACTCCCAGGGCAGGTACAGCACGGGTTAGATACAGAGTAAAGCTCCCTCTACACTGTCCCATCAAACACTCCCAGGGCAGGTACAGCACGGGTTAGATACAGAGTAAAGCTCCCTCTACACTGTCCCATCAAACACTCCCAGGGCAGGTACAGCACGGGTTAGATACAGAGTAAAGCTCCCTCTACACTGTCCCATCAATCACTCCCAGGGCAGGTACAACACAGCTAACTGGAGCTAACATTGCCTGTACTTTGTTAAGAAGCGTTCCCTCTACTGCACGAGTGAGACATATTTTACTTTCCAGACCTATGACGTTCTGAGATTGCTCATTTAAGGTGATTGATGGAAAGCCCCGACAGCATGGAATTCACAAGCAGAATAAGGACGGCGGACAATGGCGGAAAAAACTGTGAGCTCCCCGACACCGCCCCTTCACCAATCCCATTTAGAATAGGCCTATATTCTCTGGAGTTTGAAGAATGAGAGGTGATCTCGTCAAAAAGCATAAAATGCTTGGAGCGATTGACAGGGTAGATGTTGAGAGGCTGTTTCCCCCTGGCTGGAGAGTCTAGAACCAGGGGTCACAGTCTCAGGATAAGGGGTCGGCCATTTAGGACTGAGATGAGGAGGAATTTCTTCACTCAGAGGGCGGTGAATCTTTGGAATTCTCTGCCCCAGAGGGCTGTGGATGTTCAGTCGATGAGTATATTCAAGGCTGAGATCGATAAATATTTTGGACACTAAGGGAATCCAGGGATATGGGGATCAGGCGGGAAAGTGGAGTTGAGGTTGAAGATCAGCCATGATCTCATTGCACTGTTGGAGGGGCGGTACTGAGGGAACGCCGCACTGTCGGAGGAGCAGTACTGAGGGAGTGCAGCACTGTGGGAGGGGCAGTACTGAGGGAGCGCAGCACTGTCGGAGGAGCAGTACTGAGGGAGCGCCGCACTGTGGGAGGGGCGGTACTGAGGGAGCGCCGCACTGTCGGAGGGGCAGTACTGAGGGAGCGCCGCACTGTCGGAGGGGCAGTACTGAGGGAGCGCCGCACTGTCGGAGGGGCGGTACTGAGGGAACGCCGCACTGTCGGAGGAGCAGTACTGAGGGAGCGCCGCACTGTCGGAGGGGCAGTACTGAGGGAGCGCCGCACTGTGGGAGGGGCGGTACTGAGGGAACGCCGCACTGTCGGAGGAGCAGTACTGAGGGAGTGCAGCACTGTGGGAGGGGCAGTACTGAGGGAGCGCAGCACTGTCGGAGGAGCAGTACTGAGGGAGCGCCGCACTGTGGGAGGGGCGGTACTGAGGGAGCGCCGCACTGTCGGAGGGGCAGTACTGAGGGAGCGCCGCACTGTCGGAGGGGCAGTACTGAGGGAGCGCCGCACTGTCGGAGGGGCGGTACTGAGGGAGCGCCGCACTGTCGGAGGGGCGGTACTGAGGGAGCGCCGCACTGTCGGAGGGGCGGTACTGAGGGAGCGCCGCACTGTCCGAGGGGCAGTACTGAGGGAGCGCCGCACTGTTGGAGGGACAGTACTGAGGAAGCGCCGCATTGTTGGAGGTGCCATCTTTTGGATGAGACGTTAAACCGAGGCCCCGTCTTGCCCTCTGAGGTGGACGTAAAAGATCCCACGGCCACTATTGGAAGAGCAGGGGGGAGTTCTCCCCGTGTCCTGGAGCCAATATTTATCCCTCAACCAACATCACTAAAAAAACAGATGATCTGGTCATTATCACAATGCTGTTTGTGGGATCTTGCTGTGCGCAAATTGGCAGCCGCGTTTCCTACGTTAGAACAATGACTACACTTCAAAAAGTATTTCATTGGCTGTAAAGCGCTTCGGGACGTCCGGAGGTCGTGAAAGGCGCGGGAGAAATGCGAGTCTTTCTTTGACTCTTAACTGCCCTGTGAAGTGGGACAGCGAGCCACTCCACCACCACCAACTTCTCAGGGCAACGAGGGATGGGCGATAAATGCCAGCCTCGCCGGCAACGCAAGGAACCCCCCCAAGAATGCCGATTTAAAAAACAAAGATGCATCACACTTGCGGCTGGAGCGAGGGTGGAGGAGAAAGCGACTCAGAGAACCCCGCCTTGCTTCCTCCGGAGCGGAGCTCACTCTGCCCGAGCCAAAAATCACAATGTCGGAAGAGCTACGAGCTGCCCTCCACTGGAAAGGTCGCTTGGAATTGCTTCGCGGAGTCTCGTGCGGCTGTCGGACTGGCTCCGTGGGGAGCAGCTGGGAAGCGTTAGGATATGGACTGAGCTAATGGTGATGACAGATGGGGATTCTCCCCTCCCTTCCTCCGGGCAGGGAAACACCTGATCTGCACTTGGCGCCTGTCATCTGCCATCATTTCCTTGCAGCCAAAGAATGAATCGACCACCTGGCCTAACTAAGTCCGCCTTCAATAGGGACACTGTTATGAATCTCATGATGCATGAAGAAAGACTCATGAAATAACACTGGACGGCCAGCTGGTGGCGCCGTCCAAGGAGTATAAATACTCGGGTGTGGGCCCAGCTTGCCCAGGACATTTTGTAAACAGGAACTAGTGAAAGATAACTAGACCTCCATGTTTTGCAACAAGTTGATTAAAGCCTTGCTTTATACTCGAACCAAGTGCGTAGTGAGTTTTATTACGTCAGACACTATTGTTGGAGGTGATTCACTTAAATTCTCCCAAATGCCACACAGGTTTCTTATACAGGAAACTTTCGATTTACCGGCACCTAAATAACCGGAAATCTCGGTTAACCGGCAAAATTCAGGAGTAGGTTCAGGTAAGTTTTACTTCATATTACTTGCCTTCCTCCATCTGTTGCTGTGCAGTTGGGTGTGGCTGCAGCTGTTGCTAAGCTACAGAGACGCTTGGAACTTGTGGCCATTGTTCTGCACCTGTTGCTAGGCAACAGGGTTTGTTGCTTTATACGGAGCTCTCAGCTCTCTGTACCTTTTACCATTGCGCTCGGTTATCCGGAATTTTTGATGAACCGGCACCACGTCGGTCCCGGATAAAAAAAAGTTTCCTGTAATGAGGCTAGTGTTGCAGAGGCATTACCTTGTATGGGATTTTCATTTCGCCAGCTTTCCTGCCTTTTTCATCTCGTGACGGCACTTTGCAGCTCCCCCTAGCCCCCCCCCCCGCCCCCGCCGCCTGATGCATCTGTCCCCACCTGTGTCCCAAGGTAAAATACTGGCTGCTACGCTCACCAGCTACCGCACATTAAACACACTGGAATTTTCAACATCGAGTCTGGCATTTAAATCTGCTGCTGAAATCCTCATCCGTGGCTCTGCCCCCTCTAGACAGGACTATTCCCACACGCTCCTGGCCGGCCTCCCATTTTCCACCCTCCGTAAACTTCAGCTCATCCCAAAGTCTGTTGCCCCCGTGTCCTAACTCGCACCCAGTCCCGTTCACCCATCACCCCCCCTTGTACTCGCTGACCTACACCGGCTCCCGGTCCGGCAACGCCTCGATTTTAAAATTCTCATCCTCGTCTTCAAATCCCTCCGTGGTCTCCTCGCTCCCCCTCCCTATCTCTGTCACCTCCTCCAGCCCCACAACCCTCCGAGATCTCTGCGCTCCTCCAATTCCGGCCTCCTCGGAGTCCACAGGACCTCTCCTGGTCCCTCAATACCTCCTCTCTGGTGAAGAAGGCCCAGCAGCGCCTATATTTCCTAAGGAGGCTGAAGGGATGTAACCTGTCACCCCTGATCCTCTCTAACTTTTACCGCTGCACAATAGAGAGCATCCTGACGCACTGTATCACAGTATGGTATGGCAGCTGTAGCTACTATGACCAGAAAGCCCTGCAGCGGGTAGTCAAAACTGCCCAATGCATTACCGGCACCCGGCTACCGACCATAGAGCACATATACCAGAAACGCTGTCTACGGAGGTCACGGTCCATCATCAAAGACCCTACCCACCCCAGCCACAGTCTGTTCGCCCTCCTGCCATCTGGGAGACGCTACAGATGCATTCGCACCCGAACGACCAGATTTAGGAACAGCTTCTTTCCCAGGGCTGTCATCCTACTGAACTCCACAAATAAACTCTAAAGCCTGCACATCTGCCAATGCACTTTATTATGGTTATGTTTATGTTAATGTATTACAAGCCAAATGTATGTTGAATGTTTAAATGTCTTAATCTAAATGTACACTCTCGGGAGCCGCAAGCCTACATTCCGTTGTACTGCACTTGTGCACTAACAATGACAATAAAGTTGATTATGATTGAGCATCCCCCGATTTCCATCGCTCCACCATTGGCGGCCGTGCCTTCAGCCGCCTGGGCCCCCGAGCTCTGGAATTCCCTCCCTAAACCTCTCCGCCTCTCTCTCCTCCTTTAAGACGCTCCTTAAAACTGACCTCTCTGACCGAGGTTTTGGGCACCTGTCCTAATATCTCCTTATGTGTCGCTCGGTATCAAAAATGTTTTTATTGATGATTTATCCTGTGAAGCACCTTGGGACGTTTTGCTATGCTACAGAAATGCAAGCTGTTGATGTTGTTAATGTGTGAGGCCCAGCCAAAATCTGTTACATCGGGTGTGAAAATGCCCTTGGGACTTGAATAGATATTTTCTCTTTTCTCCCGTCACAATTGATTGAACTGTATTGACTAACCAACAGTGCCATGCACCTTCCCGATATCTTACATCGCACAACGGAGTGTCTGCAACCATCCAAAGTCAGGATCCTTCTGGTTCCTGGATGCTAACTGCAGAAAGCATCCTTCGATGTGGACCAGTGGAGTCCACCGAGGGAGTACGTTTGAAGCACTGGGTTTATCCCCAACCAGAATCCGCAGTTTCCAGGAAAACCTGCTGCCACTCAGCAAGTGGGGTTGTGAATGGGAACGGTTGGTAGGTACAGGTATAATCTCCGTGCATCAAGTTTAATAATTACGCAGTTAAAGCACTTATTAAGAACATAAGAATTAGGAGCAGGAGAAGACCATTCGGCCCCTCGAGCCTGCACCACCATTCAATAAGATCATGACTGATCTTTGACCTCAACTCCACTTTCCTGCCCGATCCCCATATCCCTTGATTCCCCGAGAGTCCAAAAATCTCAGCCTTGAATATACTCAATGACTGAGCCTCCACAGCCCACTGGGGTAGAGAATTCCAAAGATTCACCGCCCTCTGAGTGAAGAAATTCCTCCTCATCTCAGTCCAAAATGGCCGACCCCTTATCCTGAGACTGTGACCCCTGGTTCTAGACACTCCAGCCAGGGGGAAACAGCCTCTCAGCATCTACCCTGTCAATCCCCCTCCGAATCTTATACGTTTCAATGAGATCACCTCTCATTCTTCTAAACTCCAGAGAGTATCGGCCCAATCTACTCAATCTCTCCTCATAGGACAACCCTCTCGTCCCAGGAATCAATCTAGTGAGCCTTCGTTGCACCGCCTCCAAGGCAAGTATATCCTTCCTCAGATAAGGAGACCAAAACTGTACACAGTTTTCCAAGCAAGTCAGATACCCAGATAACCAAAAAAAAGCCCCACAATTGCCGGTCGAAATTCAGTCCACTCAAGACACGAGGAAAGGCCAAATATGACCAGAACCCTTGGAATCGTACCCACTATACGTCATCAGCAGAGGAGTGGAGAACACTGGGTGTGGAGAGGGGGAATAGAATCATTTCAAAGTCCTAAACACATTGGGGGTTAAAGTGGCTGACCCCCCCGAAAACAGGCAGGGGAATCGCGGCACGCAATTAAGCCACGCTCGTTCATTGTGCGGCAGGCAGCATGTTAAATGGGTTTGGTGTGCAGCCAGCGCTCCCCACGCTGTTCACTGGCTGCGCGCATCAACAGGGGCCCCGATATCACGTGTGGCTAGCGCTACGTAAAGGCAGCCTCCGACTCTTAAAGCGGAGTTGCATTGTGGCGGCAAGAAGTGGCGGGCGTTTTTACCAAAACTGAATCTGGGCTCTTGATTCTTTCACGAATGGCTGAACATGCCTTTACCAAGATGGCGTCCCGCGCACTTCCCGTCGGAACCCCTAGTTCTAGACTCTCCAGCCAGGGGGAAACAGGTGAACTCTCTGCGTTTCTTGTACGAGGACACCTAAATCTCTCTGAACGCCAACATTTAAAACTGTCGTTTAAAAAAATATTCTGCTCTTCCTACCATAGTGGTCCACCTCAACATTTCCCCACATTATACTTTGCGCTGGAGTGGGACTTGAACCCACAACCTTCCGAGGCAGAGGCGAGAG
Source organism: Somniosus microcephalus (assembly GCF_052327205.1). Taxonomy (NCBI): domain Eukaryota; kingdom Metazoa; phylum Chordata; class Chondrichthyes; order Squaliformes; family Somniosidae; genus Somniosus; species Somniosus microcephalus. The sequence goes on along the minus strand of NW_028225185.1, from coordinate 15,665,772 downwards.
CGCTACCCCGCCGAGCCATGGCTGAAAGACTTTTAACAGGGACTGCACTTCAAGTGTACCTCGCTGATTGTACAGTATAAGCCCATTTCAGGGACACCCAGGCAGACACCCAACAAGAAATGTGCGTTAAACATCTAAGATGGCGCAGCAGTGGTGTGGGCAAAACAACTGCAGAGCATCTGCAAGATAGAGAAGAAAAATCAATGTGCTATTTATTGACTGCAAGGTCGATCTACGGTGAACTGCAGCTTCCTGAACCTATCAAATTCCAACCCCCCCCCCCAACGACACACAGACAACGTAACAGCTTAGGGGAACCACACGAAAGTAGTGCAGGACCCACATGGGCATCTGTAACCTGTATTTCGGATTCTGCCACGCCAGCTTAATTTATCTTGAAGATCCGCTCGTCTGCGCACTTTACACCCTAGCCTGGTGCGGCAGATTTACACAGATGCTGCACGGCGACCTTGAGGGGGGGGCCAATCTGTGTCGGCCGCTATTTTCCAAGAGCGGGCACAAAAGGAGGAATGCACAGCAAGCTGTGTTGTGCTTAATTGAGGATGCACGGCCTTTGCATTCAAACTACTGCAAGATTCGTCAGGGGCAAGTGCTGATTTGCGAGCTTGAAAGAAACAAAGACTTGCATTTCTATAGCGCCTTTCACCACCTCAGGATGCCCCAAAGTGCTCTACAATCAATGAAGTACTTTTCGAAGTGTGGTCACTGTCATAATGTAGGAAAAGCGGCAGCCAATTTGCGCACAGCAAGCTCCCACAAACAGCAATGTGATAATGACCAGATCGTCCGTTTTTAGTGATGTTGGTTGAGGGATAAATATTGGCCCCAGGACACCGGGGAGAACTCCCCCTGCTCTTCTTCCAATAGTGGCCGTGGGATCTTTTACGTCCACCTGAGAGCAGACGGGACCTCGGTTTAACGTCTCATCTGAAAGACGGCACCTCCGACAGTGCGGCGCTCCCTCAGTACTGCCCCTCCGACAGTGCGGCGCTCCCTCAGTACCGCCCCTCCGACAGTGCGGCGCTCCCTCAGTACTGCCCCTCTGACAGTGCGGCGCTCCCTCAGTACTGCCCCCCCGACAGTGCGGCGCTCCCTCAGTACTGCCCCTCCGACAGTGCGGCGCTCCCTCAGTACTGCCCCTCTGACAGTGCGGCGCTCCCTCAGTACTGCCCCCCCGACAGTGCGGCGCTCCCTCAGTACTGCCCCTCCGACAGTGCGGCGCTCCCTCAGTACCGCCCCTCCGACAGTGCGGCGCTCCCTCAGTACTGCCCCTCCGACAGTGCGGCGCTCCCTCAGTGCGGCGCTCCCTCAGTGCCGCCCCTCCGACAGTGCGGCGCTCCCTCAGTACCGCCCCTCCGACAGTGCGGCGCTCCCTCAGTACCGCCCCTCCGACAGTGCGGCGCTCCCTCAGTGCCGTTCCTCCGACAGTGCGGTGCTCCCTCAGTACTGCACCCCGACAGTGCGGCGCTCCCTCAGTGCCGCCCCTCCCTCAGTACCGCCCCTCCGACAGTGCGGTGCTCCCTAAGTACTGCCCCTCCGACAGTGCGGCGCTCCCTCAGTACCGCCCCTCCGACAGTGCGGTGCTCCCTCAGTACTGCACCCCGACAGTGCGGCGCTCCCTCAGTACTGCACCCCGACAGTGCGGCGCTCCCTCAGTACTGCCCCTCCGACAGTGCGGCGCTCCCTCAGTACCGCCCCTCCGACACTCCCTCAGTACCGCCCCTCCGACAGTGTGGCCCTTCCTCAGTACCGCCCCTCCGACACTCCCTCAGTACTGCCCCTCCGACAGTGCGGCGCTCCCTCAGTACCGCCCCTCCGACACTCCCTCAGTACTGCCCCTCCGACAGTGCGGCGCTCCCTCAGTACCGCCCCTCCGACAGTGCGGCACTCCCTCAGTACTGCCCCTCCGACAGTGCGGCGCTCCCTCAGTACCGCCCCTCCAACAGTGCGGCGCTCCCTCAGTACTGCCCCTCCGACAGTGCGGCGCTCCCTCAGTACCGCCCCTCCAACAGTGCGGCGCTCCCTCAGTACTGCACTGGGAGTGTCGGCCTGGGTTTTTGTGCTCAAGTCTCTGGAGCGGGAATCGAACCCACAACCTTCTGACTCAGAGGTGAAAGTGCCGCCCACTGAGCCACGACCGACACTACAACAGTCTGGCGACCGAAGGCTGGTATGGAACTGAGGCGTAGAGACAGCAGAGGTCCCACCTTCGTTAAGCAGCCTGTGCAGAGTTAGGTGATCTCACTGCAAATGGTCTCAATAGGGCTAGAATTCAGCCGTTTTACAGCCAAGCAGACGAACCAGCTTCAGGTACTGAGGCGAACATCTTCAGTGGAGCTGGGGGAGCAAGCACAATGAGCAGCGATCCGCTCCACTATCCAATCGCTGCAATAGAAAGAGATCAGAAGGTGGGGTCACCTCAACTCAAAAGGTTTGTGGTGGGTTGGGGTGGAGGAGGATGGGGGGGGCGGGCAGGGCAAGGAGACGGGATAAAGAGAGAAAAAGCCGGGGGCCTTTCATTCGCTATTATTCGGAATACCTGCCCGAATGTGCGCGAGTGGCTGCAGGATCAGACACGACTCCAGAGGGCTGTGGAGGCTCAGTTGTTGAGTACACCTCCCGAACCCGCGACCTCTTCCACCTAGAAGGACAAGGGCAGCAGGTGCATGGGAACACCACCACCTCCAAGTTCCCCTCCAAGTCACACACACCATCCTGACTTGGAAATATATCGGCCGTTCCTTCATCGTCGCTGGGTCAAAATCCTGGAACTCCCTCCCTAACAGCACTGTGGGAGCACCTTCACCACACGGACTGCAGCGGTTCAAGGCGGCGGCTCACCACCACCTTCTCAAGGGCAATTAGGGATGGGCAATAAATGCTGGCTTTGCCAGCGACGCCCACATCACATAAAAAACGGGAAAAAAATATTCAAGACGGCAATCGATAGATTTTCGGACTCTAAGGGAATCGAGAGATGAGGGCGAGAAAGTGGAGTTGAGGTCGAAGATCAGCCACGATCTGATTGAACCGCGGAGCAGGTTCGAGGGGCCGAATGGTCTGTTGCTGCTCCTAATTCTTACGACACCCACCACAGGCGATAGCTCGCCGCCGTTCGCAATCGGGACGCGTGAAGAATCGCCACTTCGAGTGGTACCGGGGGGGGGTGGGGGGGGTGCTGCCGTGGAGCGGGATCAAAACTGGAGGCAAGGCTCTTTTCCTGACTGCTTTCAAGAGATCGCGGCTGAGAAAGCTGGCTCGGGCGGCGGCGCCGCAGATCGGGCGGTATCGGAACGGCCACTCGTTAAACCCAGCGCCCGAGGTGTTGCGCGTAACGGGCGGGCGGTCCAATACCGCCCGATTTACGCCGCCAATATATATTAATGATCTAGACGAGGGAACTAGATGTAATATCTCCAAGTTTGCAGATGACACAAAGCTGGGTGGGCGTGTGTGCTGTGAGGAGGATGCCGAGAAACTCCAGTATGATTTGGGCAGGTTGGGTCTGCCCAATGTGGATAAATGCAAGGTTGTCCACTTTGGTGGCAAAAACAGGAAGGCAGATTATTATCTAAATGGCAATAGATTGGGAGAAGGGGAAGTGCAACGAGACCTGGGTGTCCTTGTGCACCAGTCGCTGAAGGTAAGCATGCAGGTGCAGCAGGCGGTTAAGAAGACAAATGGTATGTTGGCCTTCATAGCGAGAGGATTCGAGTACAGGAGCAAGGATGTCTTGCTGCAGTTGTACAGGGCCTTGGTGAGACCGCACCTTGAGTATTGTGTGCAGTTTTGGTCGCCTTATCTGAGGAAGGATGTTCTTGCCATGGAGGGAGTGCAGCGAAGATTCACCAGACTGATACCTGGGATGGCAGGAATGACGTATGAGGAGACATTGGGTCGATTAGGCTTATATTCACTGGAGTTTAGAAGAATGAGAGGGGATCTCATTGAAACTTATAAAATTCTAAACAGGACTAGACAGACTAGATGCAGGAAGGATGTTCCCGATGGCTGGGGAGTCCAGAACCAGGGGTCACAGTCTAAGGATAAGGGGTAAGCCATTTAGGACAGAGATGAGGAGGAATTTCTTCACCCAGAGAGTGGTGAACCTGTGGAATTCTCTACCACAGAAGGCAGTTGAGGCCAATTCATTAAATATATTCAGGAAGGAGTTAGATATATTTCTTAGGGCTAAAGGGATCAAGGGATATGGGGAGAAAGCAGGGACAGGGTACTGAATTTGGATGATCAGCCCTGATCTCATTGAATGGCGGAGCAGGCTCGAGGGGCCGAATGGCCTACTCCTGCTCCTATCGTCTATGTTTCTATGAGATGAATTTCTGAGCCGGTGTCTTCATGGCGAATAAACGGGGTAATCATTTGCTCGTCTGCTTGCGCGCACGGCACGCTGCCATGAATTGCACGGAATCAGTGTGTCGCATTTCTGAGGAAAGGTCATCGGCCTGAAACGTTAATCCACAGATGCTGCCCGACCTGCTGAGTGTTCCCAGCATTTTCGGTTCTTGCCTAGTCACATTGTTTGCGCAACAGCATTGAGACAAAAGCAAAATATGACAATCTCTCTCTCTCCTCACCCAGTACAACGGAAGTATTAAGACACTTTGGACAAATATAGTGCTGGTATTGTCCAGGGAGATCTGCTGGGAGGAGTTCCGGGCCCTAATAGTGCTGGAGAAGATCAATGGACAGAGCTGAAGTGGAACAATTAACTGACGTTAATTCAGTTTCCCACACGGCCGGACTCAATTCACTCGACGCCGAGAGTCTGGTCTCAATAACATCAGCACTCACTCAGCAAAGAAGATTCCACAAAAGATGTTACATCTGATCTGAATCCTTTGTAACTGATACGCTTTGATGAGGTACTGACTGACCCAGAAAACCAGGGAAGATTATTCGGACATATTATTGCTCCCGCTACGCTAATCGGTTGCATCTGTTGGCAGCGATCCTGCAGCATATGAACAACTCTCGTTGTTGGAGACATAGCAGCACAAGGGTTATTGTTTTTGTTAACTGTCTCACCCCCTGTGCTTTCTGACCAACACTGGCTCCTGGTCTGACAACGCCTAGATTTTAAAATTCTCATCCTTGTTTTCAAATCCATGGCCCTCGCCACCGCCCCCCCTCCCTATCTCCGTGACCTCCCCCAGCCCCACAACCCTCCGAGATCTCTGTGCTCCTCCAATTCCGGCCTCTTGCGCATCCCCCGATTTCCATCGCTCCACCATCGGCGGCCGTGCCTTCAGCCGCCTGGGCCCCGAGCTCCCTAACCCTCTCCGCCTCTCTCTCCTCCTTTAAGGCGCTCCTTAAAACCGACCTCTTTGACCCAGCTTTTGGTCGCCTGTCCTAATATCTCCTTATGTGGCTCGGTGTTTTGTCTGATAATCGCTCCCGACATGAATCAGTCGTTCATGAAAGAAAGGCTCATGAAATAATACTGAGCGGCCTGCGGGTGGCGCTGTCCAGGGAGAGTATAAATACTCGGGCACGGGCCCAGCTTGCGCAGGACATTCTTAACAGGAACTAGTGAAGGACACAACCAGACCTCCATGTTGTAAAACAGTTGATTAAAGCTTTGTTTAACGCTTAGACCAAGTGTCTTACGTCGGCTCCTGTGAGGCACTTTGGGATGTTTTACTATGTTAAAAGTGCTGTATAAATGCAATTTGCTGTTGGTGCGCCCACAGACGGCATTCATTCCTCAGCAGAGAGACAGGGATGGACGCCATGAGGTTGCCTGAAAAAATCCGATGAACAGACGACAACAGATGAAAAGATTCTAGAAATAGATGAAAGCTGACTGAACAGGTCAGGTATCAGGCGGCAACTGGCTGGCAATCTGCCTGCAGTCACTGTGAGCAAACGGACTGCAGCAGGAAATGGGTCAGCCACAGTACGAGCGACAGGAGGGAAACCAATTCAAGGTGATTAACTGCCCTCTACTATCAGGGAGCCGCGTACATGAAACGTGGGATGATTACTGCTTCAGGGAGAACACAAGAATTAGGAGCAGGAGTAGGCCACAGAGAATTCCAAAGATTCACAACCCTCTGAATGAGGAAATTCCTCCTCATCTCAGTCCTAAAAGGGGTACAGTACCATCTTCCTCTTAGGCAGTCCCTCGGAACCGAGGATGACTTGCTTCCACACTAAAAATGAGTTCTCAGGTGACTGATGAGTCCAATGTGGGACCGACAGTCTCTGTCACTGTTGGGGTTGTCCATGAGGGTCCTGACGTTCCAGGTTCCGAACTCCATTTTAAAGGGTGGAAGATGCCTGTGCGTACCACACGGGGCTTGACAGAGCAAGGCCTTGGCTCAATGGCAAGGGGATCCAAGACGATTGGAGACCAGGCTCTGCTACATCGGCCTAACACACACACATACTCCTACTGTCCTCCTCCCTCCTTCCCGCAGGTCCCCTCTGCCTGGGTTTCATAGGCTATAACCCTGTAGTAACAAAGGCATTAAAAGATGCATCAAATGTTAAACTCAACCAGGTGACAGTACCATAGTGGTTATGTTAGCAACAACATCAGTGTTCTCGCTCAGGCCAACATCCCCAGCATCGAAGCTTTGACCACGCTCGATCAGCTCCGATGGACGGGCCACATCGTCCGCATGCCCGATACGAGACTCCCAAAACAAGCGCTCTACTCGGAGCTCCGGCACGGCAAGAGAGCCCCAGGTGGGCAGAGGAAACGCTTCAAGGACACCCTCAAAGCCTCCTTGAAAAAGTGCAACATCCCCACCGACACCTGGGAATCCCTGGCCCAAGACCGCACAAAGTGGAGGAGAAGCATCCGGGAAGGCACCGAACGCCTCGAGTCTCTTCGCCGGGAGCAAGCGGAAGCCAAGCGCAAGTAGCGCACGTCAACCCAAGCACCCCACCCACCCGCCCCTTCAACCACCGTCTGCCCCACCTGTGACAGAGACTGCAGGTCCCGCATTGGACTCATCAGTCACCTGAGAACTCATTTTTAATGTGGAAGCAAGTCATCCTCGGTTCCGAGGGACTGCCTAAGAAGAAGCTGGTTATGTTAATGTAATCCAGAGGCATGGACGTGAAGACAGATTATCTGAACGGCAATAGATTGGGAAAAGGGGAAGTGCAACGAGACCTGGGTGTCCTTGTGCACCAGTCGCTGAAGGTAAGCATGCAGTTGCAGCAGGCGGTTAAGAAGGAAAATGGAATGTTGGCCTTCGTAGCGAGAGGGTTCGAGTACAGGAGCAAGGATGTCTTGCTGCAGTTGTACAGGGCCTTGGTGAGACCACACCTTGAGTATTGTGTGCAGTTTTGGTCGCCTTATCTGAGGAAGGATGTTCTTGCCATGGAGAGAATGCAGCGAAGATTCACCAGACTGATACCTGGGATGGCAGGAATGACGTATGAGGAGAGATTGGGTCGATTGGGCTTATATTCGCTGGAGTTTAGAAGAATGAGAGGGGATCTCATTGAAACTTATAAAATTCTAACAGGACTAGACAGACTAGATGCAGGAAGGATGTTCCCGATGGCGGGGGAGTCCAGAACCAGGGGTCACAGTCTAAGGATAAGGGGTAAGCCATTTAGGACTGAGATGAGGAGGAATTTCTTCACCCAGAGAGTGGTGAACCTGTGGAATTCTCTACCACAGAAGGCAGTTGAGGCCAACTCATTAAATATATTCAAGAAGGAGTTGGATATATTTCTTAAGGCTAAAGGGATCAAGGGATATGGGGAGAAAGCAGGGACAGGGTACTGAATTTGGATGATCAGCCATGATCTCATTAAATGGTGGAGCAGGCTCGAGGGGCCGAATGGCCTACTCCTGCTCCTATCCTCTATGTAAATCCCAGTACAGCAGCTGGGGAATTTAAATTCAGTTAATTAAATAAATCTGGAATTTAAAAAAAATGCTAGTGTCAGCAATGGTGACCATGAAACTATCGGGATTGTCGTAAAAACCCATCTGGTTCAATAATGTCCCTTTCGGGGAGGAAATCTGCTGTCCTTACCCAGTCTGGGCCTGTGTGTGACTCCAGACCCACAGCAATGTGGTTGACTCTTAACTGCCCTCTGAAATGGCCGAGCGAGCCTCTCAGTTGTAAGAAACCTCGACTTCAAAGTCAGCACTGTGTACCTTCGCCACACAGACTGCAGCGGTTCAAGGCGGCGGCTCACCACCACCTTCTCAAGGGGCGATTAGGGATGGGCAATAAATGCCGGCCTTGCCAGTGACGCCCACATCCCAAGAACGAATACATTTTTTAAAAAGGCCGACCCCTTATCCCGAGACTGTGCCCCCTAATTCTAGACTCTCCAGCCAGGGGGAAACAGCCTCTCAGCATCTACCCTGTCAATCCCCCTCAGAATCTGATATGTTTCAATGAGATCACCTCCCATTCTTCTAAACTCCAGAGAGTATCGGCCCAGTCAATCTCTCTTCATAGGACAAACCCAGGAGGTCTGTATCAGACCCATTTACTCTCCACCATTACACATACCAGGAATATTCCAGTTTTTCTGTTGCCATGGGCCACGAGGGTGCATACCATTTAGCCCGGGGAGCCACTCACGAAGTTTAAATCCACAGGCCCATTTACTTCCATGTATCGCAAGCAGCTGACAGGAACGGATCTCGGTGATCTGATTTAGGGCTTATTCACGACTGAGGCAACAGTGCTACGAACCTCCATGGCATGGGGATAGGGCGGGAAAGTGGAATCGAGATAGAAGATGTTTGTGCACAAATCTTTGAAGGCGGCAGCACAGCGCAACAAAGCAGTTAATGAAACATATGGGATCCTGGGCTTTACGGGCAGCGCGGTGGCATAGTGGTTAGCACTGTTGCCTCACAGCGCCAGGGACCCGGGTTCGAATCCGGCCTCGGGTGACTGTCTGTGTGGAGTTTGCACATTCTCCCCGTGTTTGCGTGGGTTTCCTCCGGGTGCTCCGGTTTCCTCCCACAGTCCAAAGATGTGCGGGTTAGGTTGATTGGCCATGATAAAAATTGGCCCTTAGTGTTAGGGGGGATTAAATACGTGGGGTTACGGGGATAGGGCTTGTGTGGGATGGCTGTCGGTGTAGGGACCGGGTGCTAGGGTTTGGATGATCAGCCATGATCTCGTTGAATGGCGGAGCAGGCTTGAAGGGCCGAATGGCCTACTCCTGCTCCTATCTTCTATGTTTATAAATAGAGGCATAGAGTACAAAAGCAAGGAAGTTATACGAAACCTTTATAAAACACTGGTTCGGCCCCAGCTGGAGTCTTGTGTCCAATTCTGGGCACCGCACTTTAGGAAGGATGTGAGTAGGCTGGGCCTATACTCAGTGGAGTTTAGAAGAATGAGAGGTGATCTTATTGAAACATATAAGATACTGAGGGGGCTCGACAAGGTAGATGCAGAGAGGATGTTTCCCCTCGTGGGGAAATCTAGAACTCGGGGGCACAGTTTCAGAATAAAGGGTCGCCCTTTTAGAACTGAGATGAGGAGGAATTTCTTCTCTCAGAGGGTCGTAAATCTGTGGAATTCCCTGCCCCGGAGAGCCGTGGAGGCTGGGTCATTAAATACATTTAAGGCGGAGATAGGCAGATTTTTACAAGATAAGGGAGTGAAGGGTTATGGGGAGCGGGCGGAAAAGTGGCTTTGAGCCCAAGATCAGCCATGATCTTATTGACTGGTGGAGCAGGCTCGAGTGGCCTATTCCTGCTCCTATTTCTCATGTTCTTATGTGAAGGGCTTTCGAGAGGGTGCAGAGGAGATTTACTAGAATGGTTCCAGGGATGAGGGACTTCAGTTACGTGGATGGACTGGAGAAGCTGGGGTTGTTCTCCGTGGAGCAGAGCAGGTTAAGAGGAGATTTGATAGAGGCGTTCCAAATCATGAAAGTTAACGTCCCTGTAATTAACCACCCTCCACAATGCCGATGCATTTCTCTGCGTGCAATTAGTGCTGTAGAAATGGAAGTCGTTCTTAGCCTTTGCTGTTGCATCCCAGAGTGCAGACTGTGGGAGCGTCATGCTATGGAACATCACGCTATGTTCTAAAGCATCGCCACCACAATACCAAAATTCTACATCCTCAACACATCAAAGCGTATATTTTTATAGATCTCTGTAAAAAAATAGGTTTACTTTGAATGAAAATAGTCCCTCTTCTAGCCAGTCTGCCTCTTTAAAAGACAGACAGACTTGCATTTCTATAGCGCCTTTCACGACCTCTGGACGTCCCAAAGCGCTTTACAGCCAATGAAGTACTTTTTGAAGTGTGGTCACTGTTGTAATGTGGGAAACGCGGCAGCCATTTTGCGCACAGCAAGCTCCCACAAACAGCAATGTGATAATGACCAGATCATCTGTTTTTAGTGATGTCAGTTGAGGACAATGTGGTGCTCCCTCAGTACTGCCCCTCTGACAGTGCGGAGCTCCCTCAGTACTGCCTCTGCGACAGTGCAGCACACCCTCAGTACCGCCCCTCCGACAGTGCGGCGCTCCCTCAGTACTGCCCCTCCGACAGTGCGGTGCTCCCTCAGTACTGCCCCTCCAACAGTGCGGCGCTCCCTCAGTACTGCCCCTCCCACAGTGCGGCGCTCCCTCAGTACTGCCCCTCCGACAGTGCGGCGCTCCCTTAGTACTGCCCCTCCGACAGTGCGGTGCTCCCTCAGTACTGTCCCTCCGACAGTGCGGCGCTCCCTCAGTACTGCCCCTCCGACAGTGCGGCGCTCCCTCAGTACTGCCCCTCCGACAGTGCGGCGCTCCCTCAGTACTGCCCCTCCGACAGTGCGGCGCTCCCTCAGTACTGGCACTGGGAGTGTTGGCCTGGATTATGTGCTCAAGTCTCTGGAGTGGGACTTGAACCCACAACCTTCTGACTCAGAGGCGAGAGAGTGCTGCCCACTGAGCCACGGCTGACACCTAACACACACAATCTGTTTGAAATTATTGAAGAAACAGGGCCCATTTACCAGTGAATTGTATTGGTTAAAGCGTATCACACACTCCCAACAGTATTTTTGCCGCCGGACACAATAGAGCAGTGGCTGATTACTCCGCTGAAATTTGATCAAGCAATTGTGAATACTTGATCCCACGGCCACTATTGGAAGAAGAGCAGGGGGGAGTTCTCCCCGGTGTCCTGGGGCCAATATTTATCCCACAACCAACATCACTAAAAACAGATGATCCGGTCATTATCACAGTGCTGTTTGTGGGAGCTTGCTGTGCGCAAATCGGCTGCCGCATTTCCTACACATTATAACAGTGACCACACTTTCCCCCCTGGCTGGAGAGTCCAGAACCAGGGGTCACAGTCTCAGGATAAGGGGTCGGCCATTTTGGACTGAGATGAGGAGGAATTTCTTCACTCAGAGGGCGGTGAATCTTTGGAATTCTCTACCCCAGAGGGCTGTGGAGGCTCAGTCGTTGAGTATATTCAAGGCTGAGATCCAGAGATTTTTGGACTCTAGGGGAATCAAGGGATATGGGAATCGGGCGGGAAAGTGGAGTTGAGGTTGACGATCAGCCACGATCTTATTGAATGGCAGAGCAGGCTCGAGGGGCTGTATGGCCTGCTCCTAATTCTTGTTATGTTCTTAAACCCAGCTCCCGTCTCCCAACGGCACTCCTCAAAAGAAGAGCGCGGGGTTCCCCTGGCGTCCCGGGCGACATTCTGCCCGCCACCAAACGCCAGGAGAAACAAACGAACGGGTCACGCGTTTCAGTTGCCGTTTGTGGGATCTTGCTGTGCACCAAGCGACTGCCGTGCCTGCCCACACGTGACTGCACTTCAAAAGTAACCTACTGGCCAGGAACGTACTGAGCTATCCAGAGGACATGATGACGGCACTATCTAGATCGATGTTCTTTCTTTTACACAAAGGGTTATTAGAGTTCAGCGTGCAGTCCCACAAATGACTATCAAGCCTGATCAATCATGACAGCGAATGGAGAATTGAATAAACAATGATTAGGAGCCAGTGTTGCCACAGGAACTAGGAGACAATGGCCTGCTTCTTAGTAGAATCATAGAAATTTCACCAAACCGGCCACTGCATTTCATGACTGGAGCTACAAACCTGCTCTGAGTTTTTCTTGAAGTATGTTTAATCCAAATTTGCACTAAGTTAGCTTATGTCAACCAAGGTAACATTTAAGACCATTGGGATAGGAAGGGGGGTGGGGTTTCTGCTCCTGATCACCATCTTACATAGAAACATAGAAGATAGGAGCAGGAGTCGGCCATTCGGCCCCTCGAGCCTGCTCCGCCATTCAATGAGATCATGGCTGATCATCCAAATTCAGTACCCTGTCCCTGCTTTCTCCCCATATCCCTTGATCTCTTTAGCCTTAAGAAATATATCTAACTCCTTCTTGAATATATTTAATGAATTGGCCTCAACTGCCTTCTGTGGTAGAGAATTCCACAGGTTCACCACTCTCTGGGTGAAGAAATTCCTCCTCATTTCTGTCCTAAATGGCTTACCCCTTATCCTTAGACTGTGACCCCTGGTTCTGGACTCCCCCGCCATCGGGAACATCCTTCCTGCATCTAGTCTGTCTAGTCCTGTTAGAATTTTATAAGTTTCAATGAGATCCCCTCTCATTCTTCTAAACTCCAGTGAATATAAGCCCAATCGACCCAATCTCTCCTCATACGTCATTCCTGCCATCCCAGGTATCAGTCTGGTGAATCTTCGCTGCACTCCCTCCATGGCAAGAACATCCTTCCTCAGATAAGGCGACCAAAACTGCACACACTACTCAAGATGTGGTCTCACCAAGGCCCTGTACAACTACAGCAAGACATCCTTGCTCCTGTACTCGAACCCTCTCGCTACGAAGGCCAACATACCATTTGCCTTCTTAATCGCCTGCTGCACCTGCATGCTTACCTTCAGCGACTGGTGCACAAGGACACCCAGGTCTTGTTGCACTTCCCCTTCTCCCAATCTATTGCCTGAAAGTGGTCATGTGAGGACACTAAAAAGACATGCATTTCCCCAGCGCCTTTCACCACCTCAGGACGTCACAAAGCGCTTTACAGCCAATAAAGTACTTTTTGAAGTGTGGTCACTGTTGTAATGTAGGAAACGCGGCAGCTCCCGCAAACAGCAATGTGATAAATGACCAGATCATCTCTATTTTGGACGTTGGTTAGGGATAAATATTGGCCCCAGGACACCGGGGATAACTGGGGGGAAAGGAAGAATTATATAGAAATGACAACAAGGAAACAGCGCTTGGGCCCGACTAGTCCAAGGAGTTCAGCAAAGATTCACCAGACTGATACCTGGGATGGCAGGAATGACGTATGAGGAGAGATTGGGTCGATTGGGCTTATACTCGCTTGAGTTTAGAAGAATGAGAGGTGATCTCATTGAAACTTATAAAATTCTGACAGGACTGGACAGACTAGATGCAGGAAGGATGTTCCCGATGGTCGGGGAGTCCAGAACCAGGGGACACAGTCTAAGGATATAGGGTAGGCCAATTAGGACAGAAATGATTAGGAATTTCTTCACCCAGAGAGTGGTGAAGGAATTCTCTACCACAGAAGGCAGTTGAGGCCAATTCATTAAATATATTCAAGAAGGAGTTGGCTATATTTCTTAATGCTAAAGGGATCAAGGGGTATGGAGAGAAGGCAGGGACAGGGTACTGAATTTGGATGATCAGCCATGATCTCATTAAATGGCGGAGCAGGCTCGAGGGGCCGAATGGCCTACTCCTGCTCCTATCTTCTATGTAGTCTGTGTCGGTCTTTATCCTCCACCTCAGAAGTCGTCCAAGTCCCATGTGCCCCCGTATCCCACTATCCCCCATCTCCTTCACTCACCTATGAAACCGTCTTTTCTCCCCACTTGTGAGAAAGCATTGCATGTACACTCAAGTATCAATGCCTTATGTCAACCAAGGTGACATTTGGCTTGAAGACCCTTGGGATCGGAAAGGGAGAGGTGGGGGGGGGGGGCTAGTTTTTTCCCTAATTCTGCCCAATCTAGGTTTCTCCTACATTTTCTTTCATTCCTACATCAGTATCGGTGGCAATGCACGAAGAACCGACAAAACCCTTCCCCTTGGAACAGAAGGTGTCCATTCAGCCCCTCGAGCCTGTTCTGCTATTCAATCAGATCATGGCCGATCTGTACAGGAAACTCTCGATTTACCGGCACCTAAATAACCGGAAATCTCTGTTAACCGGCAAAATTCAGGAGTAGGTTCAGGTTAACTTTTACTTCATATTAGTGGCAGTTCCTGGATCTGTGGCTGTGTAACTGGAGTTCGTGCACTTGTTGCTAAGCAACAGGGACGCTTGGTCTGTGGCCGGAGTTCCTGCAGCTGTTGCTAAGCAACAGGGAAGCCTGGATTTGTTGCTGTGTACGGAGCTCTCGTACCTTTTAACTATACCTCCCTGTAATCCGGACTTTTGGATAAACTGGCACTACGCCGGTCCCGGATAATAAAGAGTTTCCTGTATCTTAACTCCATCTCCTTCGCCCCATATCCCTGGATACCCTTACCCAGCAAAAATCCAATACCCTTTGTGTGAAGAAGTGCTTCCTGAATACGCTCCTGAACGGCCTGGCTCTAATTTTATGGTTATGCCTGGATTCCACCAGAGGAAATAGTTTCTCTCTAGCTACCCCAACCGAATCCTGTTATTGTTTTAAACACCTCCATCAGATCGCCCCTCAATCTTCTATATTCGAGGGAAATGCAAGCTTCTGCTACCCATCTTCAAAACCAAAACAGGAGCGAAGTTTCCATTCGCCTCCATAATGCAGTGGCCACCCTTCCCCACAGCCTCCTCTAAACTGGAGGATAATCTTCAGTCCCCCAAAAATCTCCTCGCATTCATGGGGTGCCGCGGTAACAGAGGCACATGAACGAGCACGGGAACAGTACGATTAAAAAGCACGGCCAAGAGACAGGCATGAAATGCAAATTGCATTTATGCAGCCCCTTTTTACATCAAGAGCATCTCAAGGTGCTTACAGGAAACTTTTCTTTATCCGGCACGGACGGGACCGACGTGGTGCCGGTTCATCAAAAATTCCGGATAACTGAACGCTATAGTAAAAGATACGGAGCTGAGAGCTCCGTATAAAGCAACAAACCCTGTTGCTTAGCAACAAGTGCAGAACAATGGCCACAAGTTGCAAGCGTCTCTGTAGCTTAGCAACAGCTGCAGCCACATCCTTGCACAGCAACAAATGGAGGAAGGCAAGTAATAAAACTTACCTGAACCTACTCGTGAATTTTGCCGGTTAACCGAGATTTCCGGTTATTTAGGTGCCGGTAAATCGAAAGTTTCCTGTATAACAAAGTACAACACAATCTAGTGACACGGCAGCGGCTGTGCAGTAAGGCGACGTCTCATTAAAACCCCGATCATAACCTCGGCCCCTATTACATTTTTACTTATATTTTTTATCCACACCTTTGTTTTGGCCTTCTCCCCCCCGCCCCCTTTCTTTTTTTTTCTCTCTCCCACATGGCAGCTGTCTCCCATTCTGCCTGCACATTTCACACCTAATCTAGAGCTGTCTTTTGTCTCCACTAGTCCTATCACCATCTCGTCTCGTTTTGAATACCTCTTAATGTCTCTTCTCTTTTGTTCTCTCCCAGCCTGGCCTCTTAATCTATTTCATCTCCTGTGCTTCTTTAGTCTTGACAAAGGCGTTTCACCCGAAACGTTGACTCTATTTCTCTCCACGGATGTTGCCTGGCCTGCTGAGTTTTTCCAGCATTTTCTGTTGTTATTTTGGATTTCCAGCATCTGCAGTATTTTGCTATCATTAAAACCCCAGTGGGTACTTAAATAGAATTACATAGGCTATACAGCACAGAAACAGGCAGCACGGTGGCATAGTGGTTAGCACTGTTGCCTCACAGCGCCAGGGACCCGGGTTCAAATCCGGCCTCGGGTGACTGTCTGTGTGGAGTTTGCACATTCTCCCCGTGTTTGCGTGGGTTTTCTCCGGGTGCTCCGGTTTCCTCCCACAGTCCAAAGATGTGCGGGTTAGGATGATTGGCTATGATAAATTGACCCTTAGTGTTAGGGGGGATTAAATACGTGGGGTTACGGGGATAGGGTGGGTTATGTGTTGGTGTAGGGGTTACGGGGATCGGGTGGGATATGTGTCGGTGCAGGCTCGATGGGCCGAAATGGCCTCTATCTGCACTGTGGGGTTTCTGTGATTCTGTGAATGTTGTCCCCCCAGCCCGCGACCCCCAACAAATTCAAAATAAAACTGGGAAGAAATGTATTGAGGACACGATCAGTGCTGGAAATACAAGACCAGCAATTCTAATACCGATTATTTAAAAAAAGACTGCGCCTCACGCCGTGCCGAGGCCTGTGGTAACAGACCTGAATCAGAGGCTCAGGCAAAATACCCACAGGCTACTGTGGACGTGAAAACTTGGAGATCGGCAGCAATGCGGGAAGAGGCAACTGTGTCTGTGTCACCGAGTGCAGACACTTACAACGAATGAGGCGGCTTAGCTTGAAAGTGCCGAAACGAAACGTGCGTGTGTGTGTGTTCGAGGAGGCATAGTCAAAACAAGTGTTCACGTGTCTGAAAAACCTGTTCAGCAACTTCTCAAAACATCAGGAAGAAAGAGACTATAAAAAAAAACAAATGATGTGAGCAGTGAGCACCCCTTTAAAAAATCTTCAGGATCATAGACATTCACGCCACAGGAGGAGGCCATTCGGCCCATCGTGTGCGCGCTGTCCGGCCTAATCCCACTTTCCCAGCACTTGATCCGTAGCCCTGTAGGTTACGGCACTTCAAGTGCATATCCAAGTACTTCTTAAACGCGGTGAGGGTTTCTGCCTCTTCCACCCTTTCAGGCAGTGAGTTCCAGACCCCCACCACCCTCTGGGTGAGGAAAGTTCTCCTCAACTCCCCTCTAATCCTTCCACCAATTATTTTAACTCTCTGCCCCCTGGTTATTGACCCCTCTGCTAAGGGAAATAGGTCCTTTCTATCCACCTCAATTAAATCTCCCCTCAGTCTCCTCTGTTCCAAAGAAAACAACCCCGGCCTCTCCAATCTTTCCTCATCGCTAAAATACCCCAGTCCTGGCCACACCCGAGTAAGTCGCTTTCACCCTAACACTTTATTTTTCTGTTTTTCCTTGTTTCAATAGCTAGTGAAAGGTGGAATAAGAACATAAGAAATAGGAGCAGGAGTAGGCCAATCGGCCCCTCGAGCCTGCTCCGCCATTCAATAAGATCATGGCTGATCTGATCCTAACCGCCAATCCACTATCACAGAACCATCTCCTGAATCTAACAGAATTAGACACACGAAATAGGAGCAGGATCAGGCTACACGGCCCCTGGGCCCGCTCCGCTACCCACAGGGCCGTGACCGATCCGAACCTAGACTCATTTCCAAATTCCTGCCCTCTCCCCGTAACCCTTAATTCCCTTTACTTCTAGGAAACTGTTTATTTCTGTTTTAAATTTATGTAATGATGTAGCTTCTGCAGCTTTTTGGGGCAGCATATTCCATGGACCTGCCACCCTCTGAGTGACGTAGTTTCTCCTCATCTCAGTTTTGAAAGAGCAGCCCCTTATTCTAAGACTATGCCCCCTAGTTCTAGTTTCACCCATCATCGGGAACATCCTCCCCGCATCCACCCGATCCAACCCCTTCACAATCTTATATGTTTCAATAAGATCGCCTCTCATTCTTCTGAACTCCAATGAGTAGAGTCCCAATCTACTCAACCTCTCCTCATATGTCCATCCCCTCATCCCCGGGATTAACCGAGTGAACCTTCTTTGTACTGACTCGAGAGCAAGTATGTCCTTTCTTAAGTATGGACACCAAAACTGTACGCGGTATTCCAGGTGCGGTCTCACCAATACCTTGTACAACTGAAGCAATACCTCCCTATTTTTATATTCCAATGGATTGGATACTGCGCCTTTCGCTTGCACGAGAAGCCTTCAAATCCAGCCCAGGTTGCTGCGCTGAGCGCGTCTCTCTGCTGGAAGAGAGAACCTTATATCAGCGTGAATTGGAACAGCTTCGAGCCAGCTAGGTATGTGCTCTAAGCTGCCCCTAATTCAGAGGTCAGCTTTGGCTCAGGGGGCAGCACTCTCGCCTCGGAGTCAGAAGGTAGTGGGTTGGAGTCCAACTCCAGAGACTCGAGCAAAAAAATCTAGGCTGACACACCCAGTGTGGTACTGAGGGAGCGCCGCACTGTTGGAGGGGCGGTACTGAGGGAGCGCTGCACTGTCGGAGGGGCAGTCCTGAAGGAGCGCCGCACTGTCGGAGGGGCAGTACTGAGGGAGCACCGCGCTGTCGGAGGGGCGGTACTGAGTGAGCGCCGCACTGTCGGAGGGGCGGTACTGAGGGAGCGCCGCACTGTCAGAGGGGCGGTACTGAGGGAGCGCTGCACTGTCGGAGGGGCAGTCCTGAAGGAGCGCCGCACTGTCGGAGGGGCAGTACTGAGGGAGCACTGCACTGTCGGAGGGGCAGTACTGAGGGAGCGCTGCACTGTCGGAGGGGCAGTCCTGAAGGAGCGCCGCACTGTCGGAGGGGCAGTACTGAGGGAGCGCCGCACTGTCGGAGGGGCAGTACTGAGGGAGCGCCGCACTGTCGGAGGGGTAGTACTGAGGGATCTCTGCACTGTCGGAGGTTCTGTCTTTCGGATGAGACCTTAAACCAAGGCCACGTCTCAGGTGGACATAAAAGATCCCATGGCCACTACCAAGAACATAAGAAATAGGAGCAGGAATAGGCCACTTGGCCCCTTGAGCCTGCTCCGCCATTCAATAAGATCATGGCTGATCTTGGGCTCAAAATTACTTCCCCGTCCGCTCCCCATAACCCTTCACTCCCTTATCTTGTAAAAATCCATCTACTTCCTAACCTGAGCCCAATGTTTATCCTTCAACCAACATCACTAGATCATCTGGACAGGTTGGGTGATTGGGCAGAAGCATGGCAGATGCAATATAACGTGGATAAATGCGAGGTTATCCACTTTGGTGTCAAAAACAAGGCGGCAGATTATTATCTGAATGGCAATAGATTGGGAGAAGGGGAAGTGCAACGAGACCTGGGTGTCCTTGTGCACCAGTCGCTGAAGGTAAGCATGCAGGTGCAGCAGGCGGTTAAGAAGGCAAATGGTATGTTGGCCTTCGTAGCAAGAGGATTCAAGTACAGGAGCAAGGACGTCTTGCTGCAGTTGTACAGGGCCTTGGTGAGACCACACCTTGAGTATTGTGTGCAGTTTTGGTCGCCTTATCTGAGGAAGGATGTTCTTGCCATGGAAGGAGTGCAGCGAAGATTCACCAGGCTGATACCTGGGATGGCAGGAATGACGTATGAGGAGAGATTGGGTCGATTAGGCTTATACTCGCTGGAGTTTAGAAGAATGAGGGGATCTCATTGAAACTTATAAAATTCTAACAGGACTGGACAGACTAGATGCAGGAAGGATGTTCCCGATGGCGGGGGAGTCCAGAACCAGGGGTCACAGTCTAAGGATAAGGGGTAAGCCATTTAGGACAGAGATGAGGAGGAGGTGAACCTGTGGAATTCTCTACCACAGAAGGCAGTAGAGGCCAATTCATTAAATATATTCAAGAAGGAGTTAGATATATTTCGTAAGGCTAAAGGGATCAAGGGATATGGGGAGAAAGCAGGGACAGGGTACTGAATTTGGATGATCAGCCATGATCGCATTGAATGGCGGAGCAGGCTCGAGGGGCCGAATGGCCTACTCCTACCTTCTATGTTTCTATCTGGTCATTATCACATTGCAGTTTGTGGGAGCTTGCTGTGTGCAAATTGGTTGTCCTGTTCCTACATTACAACAGTGACTACACTTCAAAACTACTTAATTGGCTGTAAAGTGCTATTGGGACGTCCTGAGGTTGTGAAAGGCGCTGGTAAATGCAAGTCTTTTTTTTTTTTGCAGGAGAACCGATGAGAAATTGCAAATATCACAGTGCCTGTGGTCTGGGCTGAGTTACTTTGCTGGGGGGGCAGTGTGGAAAACCTTTACTCCGCATCTGACTGCTTTTCCTAACCTCTGCGAGCTCGATGCTGACACTAGAGGCTGGGATGAGAAAGTATTGTGTGTAATTCCCTCATTCTAGTCATCTCTCAACAACAACAACGTGCATTTATATAGCGCCTTTAACGTAGTAAAACGTCCCAAGGTGCTTCACAGGAGCGATTATCAGACAGAATTCGACACAGAGCCACATAAGGAGATATTAGGACAGGCGACCAAAAGCTGGGTCAAAGAGGTCGGTTTTAAGGAGCATCTTGAGGAGAGGCGGAGAGGTTTAGGGAGGGAATTCCAGAGCTTAGGACTGAGGTAGCTGAAGGCACGGCCACCAATGAAAATCGGGGATGTTCAAGAGGCCAGAATTGGTTGAGCGCAGAGATCCCGGTGGGTTGTAGGGCTGGAGGAGGTTAGAGAAACATAGAAGATAGGAGCAGGAGTCGGCCATTCGGCCCCTCGAGCCTGCTCTGCCATTTAATGAGATCATGGCTGATCATCCAAATTCAGTACCCTGTCCCTGCTTTCTCCCCATATCCCTTGATCCCTTTAGCCTTAAGAAATATATCCAACTCCGTCTTGAATATATTTAATGAATTGGCCTCTACTGCCTTCTGTGGTAGAGAATTCCACAGGTTCACCACTCTCTGGGTGAAGAAATTCCACCTCATTTCTGTCCTAAATGGCTTACCCCTTATCCTTAGACTGTGACCCCTGGTTCTGGACTCCCCCGCCATCGGGAACATCCTTCCTGCATCTAGTCTGTCTAGTCCTGTTAGAATTTTATAAGTTTCAATGAGATCCCCTCTCATTCTTCTAAACTCCAGCGAGTATAAGCCCAATCGACCGAATCTCTCCTCATACGTCATTTCCGCCATCCCAGGTATCAGCCTGGTGAATCTTCGCTGCACTCCCTCCATGGCAAGAACGTCCTTCCTCAGATAAGGCGACCAAAACTGCACACAATACTCAAGGTGTGGTCTCACCAAGGCCCTGCAGCAAGACATCCTTGCTCCTGTACTCGAACCCTCTCGCTACGAAGGCCAACATACCATTTGACTTCTTAACCGCCTGCTGCACCTGCATGCTTACCTTCAGCGACTGGTGCACAAGGACACCCAGGACTCCCCTGCCATCGGGAACATCCTTCCTGCATCTAGTCTGTCTAGTCCTGTTAGAATTTTATAAGTTTCAATGAGATCCCCTCTCATTCTTCTAAACTCCAGCGAGTACAAGCCCAATCGACCCAATCTCTCCTCATACGCCATTCCTGCCATCCCAGGTATCAGTCTGGTGAAGAGAGATAGGGAGGGGGGGGTGCGAAGCCGTGGAAGGAGCATAGCCCTTAAGAAAAAAAAACATTTTAATTGACAGACTGGCGATGTGACTGGCACAGGTTGCGGAAACAATCAAGTGCAGGGCAGCCCAATTAACAAACATTAGCAGGATACATTGGCGGAAAAACCGGGCTCCCTCGAGTCCT
The DNA here is from genome assembly GCF_052327205.1 of Somniosus microcephalus. Classification (NCBI taxonomy): domain Eukaryota; kingdom Metazoa; phylum Chordata; class Chondrichthyes; order Squaliformes; family Somniosidae; genus Somniosus; species Somniosus microcephalus. The sequence continues at coordinate 15,644,224 of NW_028225185.1, read as the reverse complement.
AACTGGGTCATGGTTATTGATCGGCAGGACTTCCACGCAGGGAGGAAGAGCAAAGATTCAAGAGGAAAAATCATTGTGTTACTGTGCACATCCCAATCAGCCAGCCAGCTGCTTGGTACGTTGAGGCGGAACGGAGAGGAGGACCTATACCAGGAGGGAGGAGAAATTGAAAGGGAGAATGAAATCAAAACAGCACCAAGCTTTTATGCGCTTCATTTAGGGCAGTGGCCTTTTTTTTAATAAATGTATTCATTCACAGGATGTGGGCGGCGCTGGCAAGGCCGGCATTTATTGCCCATCCCTAATTGCCCTCAGTGGTGACAACTGAATGGCTCGCTTGGTCTACTTCAGAGGGCAGAAGGACCAGGGAGAGGCAATATACACTTAATGGCGCAGTTTTAAAGAGTGTGCAGGGACACAGGGACCTGGGAGTTAATGCGCATAGGTCCCTGAAGGTGGCGGGACATATTGAGAGAGTGGTTAGCAAAGCATATGGGATCTTGGGCTTCATAAATAGAGGTATTGAGTACAAAAGTAGAGAAGTTATGCTGAATCTTTATAAAGTGCTGGTTAGGCCACAACTGGAGTATTGCGTCCAGTTCTGGTCACCACACTTTAGGAAGGATGTGAAGGCCCTTGAGAGGGTGCGGAGGAGATTTACCAGAATGGTTCCGGGGATGGGGGATCTTAGCTACAAGGACAGGTTGGAGAAGCCGGATTTGTTTTCATTAGAGCAAAGGAGGTCGCGGGGTGATTTGATCGAGGTGTACAAGATTATGACGGGTTTGGATAGGCTAGACGGGGAAAGGCTGTTCCCACTAGTTGATGGTACAAGGACTAGGGGACACAGATTTAAGGTTTTGGGCAGGAGATACAGGGGGGGGGAACGCGAGGAAAAACTTTTTTACGCAGCGAGTGGTGAGGACCTGGAACTCGCTGCCGACGGAAGTGGTGGAAGTGGAGACACTAAATGTTTTCAAGGGGAGACTGGATAGGCACTTGAGGGAAATAAACTTGCAGGGCTACGGGGATAGAGCGGGGGAATGGGACTGACTGGATCGCTCTACAGAGAGCCGGCACGGACTCGATGGGCCGAACGGCCTCCTTCTGTGTCATTATGACTCTATGACTTAAGAGTTTGGCGTGGTATTAGAGTCACGTATCGGCAAAGACCAGGTAAGGACGGCAGGTTTCCATCCCTAAAGCGACATTAGTGAACCAGTTGGGTTTTTATGACAATCCGGCAGCTTCACGGTCACCATTACTGATACGGGCTTTTTAATTCCAGATTTATTTAATTCACAGAATTCAAATTCACAAATAGCGGTGGTGGGTTTGGAACTTGCGTCTCCGGGTTACTCGTCCGGTAACATGAACACTGACGTAAGAGAACTGCTAGGCACTTGGTCTAAGCGTTAAACAAAGCTTTAATCAACTGTTTTACAACATGGAGGTCTAGTTGTGTCCTTCACTAGTTCCTGTTAAGAATGTCCTGCGCAAGCTGGGCCCGTGTCCGAGTATTTATACTCTCCCTGGACAGCGCCACCCGCAGGCCGCTCAGTATTATTTCAGAAGTCTTTCTTTCATGAATGACTGATTCATGTCAAACACTATGCTACCGTTTGCTGGCTTTTCAACATAAGAAACCCCGCAGGCGCGAACGTTTGAGTGGGCCGCGCAGCCCGTTAAAGGGACAGCGCACCAAAAAAATGACAGAACATTTTGTTTGTATTGGCCTGAAAAGTGACACAGCAAACTCCACAACAAAGTCCCCCGACAACGTGCATTTATATAGCGCCTTTTAACATAGTAAAACGTCCCAAGGTGCTTCACAGGAGCGATTATCAGACAAAATTTGACACCGAGCCACATAAGGAGATATTAGGACAGGTGACCAAAAGCTTAGTCAAAGAGGTGGGTTTTAAGGAGTGTCTTAAAGGAGGAGAGAGAGGCGGAGAGGTTTAGGGAGGGAATTCCAGAGCTTTCGGCCTCGGCAGCTGAAGGCACGGCCGCCAATGGTGGAGTGATGGATGCTCAATCGGGGGGATGCTCAAGAGGCCAGGATTAGAGGAGCGCCGAGATCTCGGATGGTTGTGGGGCTGGAGGAGGTTACAGAGATAGGGAGGGGGCGAGGGTCATAGAAGGATTTGAAAACAAGGATGAGAATTTTAAAATCAAGGTTTAAAATTGCCAATGTAGGTCAGCGAGCACAGGGGGTGATGGGTGAACGGGTCTTCGTGAAAGTTAGGACACGGGCAGCAGAACATAGAAACTAGGAGCAGGAGTAGGCCATTCGGCCCTTCGAGCCTGCTCCGCCATTCAACGAGATCATGGCTGATCATCCAAACCCTAGCACCCGGTCCCTACACCGACAGCCATCCCACCCAAGCCCTATCCCCGTAACCCCACATATTTAATCCCCCCTAACACTAAGGGCCAATTTTTATCATGGCCAATCAACCTAACCCGCACATCTTTGGACTGTGGGAGGAAACCGGAGCACCCGGAGGAAACCCACGCAAACATGGGGAGAATGTGCAAACTCCACACAGACAGTCACCCGAGGCCGGATTTGAACCCGGGTCCCTGCCGCTGTGAGGCAACAGTGCTAACCACTAGTTTTGGATGACCTCAAGTAGGATGCAAGATGGGAGGCCAGCCAGGAGTGAGTTGGAAGAGTCAAGTCTAGAGGTAACAAAGGCAATACTGTAGATACAAAATCATGTAGCTAAGTTATTTAGGAAAGGGAGGGGCGGGGGGAGAGATTGGGAAACAATTGAAAGGCCTCTTGTAAGCACCATGGGCATGAGGTTCATGCTACTATGGGTGTGGGCTGACGGGGAGGAATGGGTGGGAAAGGCCCACTCGGGAGGCTGTGTAAGCAGGAAGATAAACATTTGATGCAAGCGAGACAGCTGGGAATCTCCATGCCCACTGCATTGTGACGCGATGCCGTTCATATCCCAGAGTGACTGACGTGACTTTTGTTTAAAAAACCGACATAGCTACGCAAGGCCCATAGTGGGGCAGCACCAGGTAAAAAGAAAGACTTGCATTTCTATAGCGCCTTTCACGACCACCGGACGTCCCAATGAAGTACTTTTTGTCGTCACTGTTGTAATGTAGGAAACGCGGCAGCCAATTTGCGCACAGCAAGCTCCCACAAACAGCAATGTGATAATGACCGGATCATCTGTTTTAGTGATGTTGGTTGAGGGATAAATATTGGCCCCAGGACACCGGGGAGAACTCCCCCTGCTCTTCTTCCAATAGTGGCCGTGGGATCTTTTACATCCACCTGAGGGCAGATGGGGCCTCGGTTTAACGTCTCATCCGAAAGACGGCCCCTCCGACAGTGCGGCGCTCCCTCAGTACTGCCCCTCCGACAGTGCGGCGCTCCCTCAGTACCGCCCCTCCGACAGTGCGGCGCTCCCTCAGTACTGCCCCTCCGACAGTGTGGCGCTCCCTCAGTACTGCCCCTCCGACAGTGCGGCGCTCCCTCAGTACCGCCCCTCCGACAGTGCGGCGCTCCCTCAGTACCGCCCCTCCGACAGTGCGGCGCTCCCTCAGTACTGCCCCTCCGACAGTGTGGCGCTCCCTCAGTACTGCCCCTCCGACAGTGCGGCGCTCCCTCAGTACCGCCCCTCCGACAGTGCGGCGCTCCCTCAGTACCGCCCCTCCGACAGTGCGGCGCTCCCTCAGTACTGCCCCTGCGAAAGTGCGGCGCTCCCTCAGTACTGCGCTCCCTCAGTACTGCCACTCCGACAGTGCGGCGCTCCCTCAGTACCGCCCCTCTGACAGTGCGGCGCTCCCTCAGTACCGCCCCTCCGACAGTGCGGCGCTCCCTCAGTACCGCCCCTCCGACAGTGCGGCGCTCCCTCAGTACTGCCCCTCCGACAGTGCAGCGCTCCCTCAGTGCCACCCCTTCGACAGTGCAGCGCTCCCTCATTGCTGCCCTTCCAACAGTGCGGCGCTCCCTCAGTGCTGCCCCTCCAACAGTGCGGCGCGCCCTCAGTACTGCACTGGGATTGTCAGCCCGGATTATGGGCTCAAGTCTCTGGAGTGGGACTCGAACCCACAACCTTCTGACTCAGAGGCAAGAGTGAGCCACAGCTGACAAGTGGACAATGCTCTGACGTTATTTGAAAAGCTGTCTCAAATCTGGATATTTTCTTTTGCTTTACAGTCAGAAAGCAATTGCTCCTTAAGAGGCCTGAGTTATAAAAACATAACGTAAGTAATAGGAGCAGGAGTAGGCCATACGGCCCCTCGAGCCTGCTCCACCATTTAATCAGGTCATGGCTGATCTTCTACCTGAACTCCACGTTCTCGATCCCCGTATCCCTCGATTCCCTTAGTGTTGTGAGGAAAGCTTAGAAACAATTGGGGGTAAATTTCCATCTTCACCTCATGGGCAGAATCTGACAGAGTGTATCGTCCGTCCGTTATAGAGCCCGGCCGGATATCATTCCAATGAAATCAAGATACCAAGTGGAATTAGGAAAGGTTAATCCTGAACGCTGCTTCAAGTTAAAACAGGGCTGCAAGACAAGGGGATAGAGGTACAAAATTGTAAATGGCACGTCAGGAGTGTGATGGAATACTCTCCACTTGCCTGGACGAGTGCAGCTCCAACAACATAGGAACCAAGGCAGGTAGAAACATAGGAAAATAAGAACAGGAGTAGGCCATTCGGCCCTTCGAGCCTGCTCCGCCATTCAATACGATCATGGCTGATCCTCTATCTCAATACCATATTCCCGCTCTCTCCCCATACCCCTTGATGCCTTTTGTGTCTAGAAATCTATCGATCTCCTTCTTAAATATATTCAGTGACTTGGCCTCCACAGCCTTCTGTGGTCGAGAATTCCACAGGTTCACCTCCCTCTGAGTGAAGAAATTTCTCCTCATCTCAGTCCTAAATGTCCTACCCCGTATCCTGAGACTGTGACCCCTCGTTCTAGACCCCCCCCAGCCAGGGGTAACATCCTCCCTGCATCCAGTCTGTCTAGCCCTGTCAGAATTTTACACGTTTCAATGAGATCCCCTCTCATTCTTCTAAACTCTAGTGAATACAGGCCTAGTCGGCCCAATCTCTCCTCATACGACAGTCCTGCCATCCCAGCACCAGTCTGGTGAACCTTCGCTGCACTCCCTCTATGGCAAGTATATCCTTTCTTAGGTAGACGGAGCCGAGACACAGATCAGCCATGATCGAACGTGGAGGACTGGACAGGGTAGATGCTGAGAGGCTGACCACTCGAGAAGCTCGACACCATCCAGGACAAAGCAGCCCGCTTGATCGGCACCCCATCCACCACCTTAAACATTCACTCCCTCCACCACCGGCGCACCGTGGCTGCAGTGTGTACCATCTACAAGATGCACTGCAGCAACTCGCCAAGGCTTCTTCGGCAGCACCTCCCAAACCCGCGACCTCTTCCACCTAGAAGGACAAGGGCAGCAGGCGCATGGAACTCCATCACCTCCAAGTTCCCCTCCGAGTCACACACCATCCTGACTTAGAAATATATCGGCCGTTCCTTCATCATCGTTGGGTCAAAATCCTGGAACTCCCTCCCTAACAGCGCTGTGGGAGCACCTTCACCACACGGACTGCAGCGGTTCAAGAAGGCGGCTCACCACCGCCTTCTCAATTAGGGATGAGCAATAAATGCCGGCCTTGTCACATCCCGCGAATGAGTTAAAAAATAGCTACTCGTAGCAGAAGACTGGCCATGCTGCATTTCTACTTTCTAAGCATTTTACGATGGCTGATTATTGAAACGATTTTCGGTGGGAGCCGCTTCGTAATATTAAATGATTGTTCACCCAGTGCTGAAATCTAAAAAGGTTATCGCCAAGGGCAACTCTTCCTTTTTTGAACTGTGCGCTCATGCTGATTGCACCCGCCACCAAGCACCCTGCACCCGCCACCAGAGGAAATTCGTTCTTACCACATATTCCATCTCCCGCAGTGTCGAATTAACGTACTGGGCGGAGGGAGCAGGCACAGCCGGGGCTTCATCCAGTACAAACCTAAGCCGGTAACAAACTGGGTTAAACGGACACAGCAGAGGAATCACACGAGCAGTCACAATCACAGCCGCTGCCCCTGGCAGGCTGCGCTTCGTTCTGCGCAGCCTTTTTCTTTTAAGGCGCGCGCTCCATTTTAAATTTCTGCACGTGTGTGGCGTTTACAATGTAAAAGCCAGCGGGCGGCCGCACCTTGGCGGGAACATTGTTCACAGCAACACCATGCCGTGCACTTAGAAACATAGAAGATAGGAGCAGGAGTAGGCCATTCGGCCCCTCGAGCCCGCTCCGCCATTCAATGAGATCATGGCTGATCATCCACATTCAGTACCCTGTCCCTGCCTTCTCCCCATATCCCTTTAGCCTTAAGAAATATATCGAACTCCTTCTTGAATATATTTAATGAATTGGCCTCAACTGCTTTCTGTGTTAGAGAATTCCACAGGTTCACCACACTCTGGGTGAAGAAATTCCTCCTCATCTCAGTCCTAAATGGCTTACCCCTTATCCTTAGACTGTGACCCCTGGTTCTGGACTCCCCCGCCATCGGGAACATCCTTCCTGCATTTAATCTGTCTAGTCCTCATAGAGTTATACAGCACGGATAGAGGCCCTTCGGCCCATCGTGTCCGTGCCGGCCATCAAGCCCTGTCTAATCTAATCCCATATTCCAGCATTTGGTCCGTAGCCTTGTATGTTATGGCATTTCAAGTGCTCATCCAAATGCTTCTTCAATGTTGTGAGGGTTCCTGCCTCCACAACCCTTTCAGGCAGTGAGTTCCAGACTCCAACCACCCTCTGGGTGAAAAAGTTCTCTCTCAAATCCCCTCTAAACCTCCCGCCCTTTACCTTGAATCTATGCCCCCTAGTTATTGACCCTTCTACTAAGGGAAAAAGCTCCTCAGTATCCATCCTATCTATGCCCCTCATAATTTTGTACACCTCAATCATGTCCCTCCTGTTAGAATTTTATACGTTTCAATGAGATCCCCTCTCATTCTTCTAAACTCCAGCGAGTACAAGCCCAATCGACCCAATCTCTCCTCATACGTCATTCCTGCCATCCCAGGTATCAGTCTGGTGAATCTTCACTGCACTCCCTCCATGGCAAGAACATCCTTCCTCAGATAAGGCGACCAAAACTGCACACAATACTCAAGGTGCGGTCTCACCAAGGCCCGTACAACTGCAGCAAGACATCCTTGTTCCTGTACTCGAATCCTCTTGCTATGAAGGCCAACATACCATTTGCCTTCTTAACCGCCTGCTGCACCTGCATGCTTACCTTCAGCGACTGGTGCACAAGGACACCCAGGTCTCGTTGCACTTCCCCTTTTCCCAATCTATTGCCGTTCAGATAATAATCTGCCTTCCTGTTTTTGCCACCATCGTGGATAACCTCGCATTTATCCACATTATACTGCATCTGCCATACATCTGCCAAATCACCCAACTTGTCCAAATCATACTGGAGTTTCTCGGCATCCTCCTCACAACACACACGCCCAACCCAGCTTTGTGTGGAGATCCATTGTACGTGAGGGCACCCTGGTCTCCCCTTAGCTGTCCAGGGGTTAATGGCAAGGTGGGGGGCGGGGGGTTCAATTGATGTCAAAACTGAGATGATAGATTTTTGTTAGGTATGGAACATAGGAAAATAGGAGCAGGAGTCGGCCATTCGGCCCTTCGAGCCTGCTCCGCCATTCAATATGATCATGGCTGATCCTCTATTTCAATACCATATTCCCGCTCTCTCCCCATACCCCTTGATGCCTTTTGCGTCTAGAAATCTATCGATCTCCTTCTTCAATGTATTCAGTGACTTGGCCTCCACAGCATTCTGTGGTCGAGAATTCCACAGGACCACCACCCTCTGAATTTCTCCTCATCTCAGTCCTAAATGTCCTACCCCGTATCCTGAGACTGTGACCCCTCGTTCTAGACCCCCCCCAGCCAGGGGGAACATCCTCCCTGCATCCAGTCTGTCCAGCCCTGTCAGAATTTTATACGTATCAATGAGATCCCCTCTCATTCTTCTAAACTCTAGTGAATACAGGCCTAGTCGGCCCAATCTCTCCTCATACGACAGTCCTGCCATCCCAGCACAAGTCTGGTGAACCTTCGCTGCACTCCCTCTACGGCAAGTATATCCTTTCTTAGGTAGATGGAGCCGAGACACAGATCAGCCATGATCGAACGTGGAGGACTGGACAGGGTAGATGCTGAGAGGCTGTTACCCCTGGCTGGAGCATCTACAACTAGGGGATCATAATCTCAGGATAAGGGGTCGGCCACTCAGGACTGAGATGAGGAGACATTTCTTCACGCAGAGGATTGTGAATCTTTGGAACTTTCTACCCCAGAGGGCTGCGGAGATCAAGATTGAGATCAATAGATTTTTGGACTCGAGGGGAATCGAGGGATATGGGGATCGGGCGGGAAAGTGGAGTTGAGGTCAAAGATCAGCCATGATCTTATTGAATGGCGGAGCAGGCTCGAAGGCAGAATGGCCGACTCCTGCTCCCAATTCTTGTTAACAGAATGGCGGCAGAGGCTCGAGGGGCTGAATGGCCTCCTCCTGTTCCCGTGTGTCCCACATTAGCAGATTTATTGAGATTGACGCAAGAAAACTACGAGGCACTTGGTCTAAGCGTTAAACAAAACGTTAATCAACTGTTTTACAACATGGAACATAAGAACATAAGAAGTAGGAGCAGGAGTAGGCCATACAGCCCCTCGGGCCTGCTCCGCCATTCAATAGGATCATGGCTGATCCGAACCTAGACTCACGTCCACTTCCCTGCCCGCTCCCCGTAACCCCTAATTCCCTTATCAGCTAGGAAACTGTCTATCTCCGTTTTAAATTTATTTAATGTCGCCGCTTCCACAGCTCTCTGGGGTAGCAAATTCCATAGATTTACTACCCTCTGAGTGAAGAAGTTTCTCCTCATCTCAGTTTTGAAAGGGCAGCCCCTTATTCTAAGATTATGCCCCCTAGTTCTAGTCTCACCCATCAGTGGAAACATCCTCCCCGCATCCACCCGATCAAGCCCCCTCACAATCTTATATGTTTCGATAAGATCGCCTCTCATTTTTCTGAATTCCAATGAGTAGAGGCCCAACCTACTCAACCTTTCCTCATAAGTCAACCCCCTCATCTCCGGAATCAACCGAGTGAACCTTCTCTGAACTGCCTCGAGAGCAAGTATATCTTTTCTTAAATATGGAAACCAAAACTGTACGCAATATTTCAGGTGTGGCCTCACCAATACCCTGTATAACTGCAGCAAGACTTCCCTGCTTTTATACTCCATCCCCCTTGCAATAAAAGCCAAAATTCCATTGGCCTTCCTGATCACCTGCTGTACCTGTATACTAACCTTCCGTGTTTCATGCACCAGGACCCCCAGATCCCTTTGTACTGTAGCACTTTGCAGTTTCTCTCCATTTAGATACTAACTTGCTCTTTGATTTTTTTCTGCCAAAGTGCATAACCTCACAGTTTCCAACATTATATTCCATCTGCCAAATCTCTGCCCACTCACTTCGCCTGTCTATGTCCTTTTGGAGGTCTAGCTGTGTCCTTCACTAGTTCCTATTAAGGATGTCCCTGCGCAAGCTGGGCCCATGCCCGAGTATTTATACTCTCCCTGGACAGCACCACCCGTAGGCCGCTCAGTATTATTTCAGGAGTCTTTCTTGCATGAATGACTGATTCATGTCAGAGTTCAATGCTCGAACTTGCTGTGGGGGGATTCACTCTCAACCCCTGAGATGCCAATCCAGGATTGTAACCGCTACACGACCGGGCGCAAGTTCAAATACTGGTTCTCAATCAATCTGCATATATTTCAAGCTGCTGACGCGAACAGATCTCAGTGCTGGGATTTAGGATTTAATCTACCAATTCGGCAAAAGGGCTGGAACAGCCTTTTCAAAAACCTCCAAGCCCACAAAATACGGCTCTCGCTGCTTAGCTGTGGATGATCGGGGAAAGGAGGATTCACAACGGCGCGGTTGCCGCAAATGTAACCCAAAGGAGTCTGAAGTGGACGACAGGAAATTCCACAACCGGTGTACATGTTGGTTTTACAAGGCTCCCTCTGTGGCTCGTGCTCCATTGGGTATTCCCCCATCCCACACAACTGCACTTCCCTTCTCTCACTTCCTTGCTTGGACCAGTTCAAGGAAACACAGCTCGTTATACATCACGCCAAAAGAAACACAGCCGGTCACAGCAACAAGTATTTATACCGCGCAGTAAAGCGTCCCAAGGAGCGTTATCAAACAAAACCCAACCCCGCGCCACATAAGGAGATATTAGGACAGCTGACCAAAAGTTTGGTCACAGAGTTATACAGCACAGAAAGAGGCCCTTCGGCCCATCGTGTCCGCACCGGCCATCAAGCCCCATCTATTCTAATCCCATTTTCCAGCACTTGGGTCCGTAGCCTTGTATGCTATGGCGTTTCAAGCGCTCATCTAAATGCTTCGTGAATGTTGTGAGGGTTCCTGCCTCTACCACCCTTTCAGGCAGTGAGTTCCAGATCCCAACCATCCTCAAATCCCCTCTAAGCTTCCTGCCCCTTACCTTGAAACTATGCCCCCTGGTTATTGACCCCTCTACTAAGGGGAAAAGTTCCTTTCTATCTACCCTATCTATGCCCCTCATAATTTTGTACACCTCAATCAGGCCCCCCCTCAGCCTTCTCTGCTCTAAGGAAAACAACCCCAGCCTGTCCAGTCTCTCTTCATAGCTGAAGCGCTCCAGCCCAGGTAACATCCCGGTGAATCTCCTCTGCACCCTCTCCAATGTAATCACATCCTTCCTATAGTGTGGCGACCAGAACTGCACACAGTATTCCAGCTGTGACCTAACTAGCGTTTTGTACAGCTCCATCATAACCTCCCTGCTCTTATATTCTATGCCTCGGCTAATGAAGGCAAGTATCCCATATGCCTTTTTAACCACCTTATCTACCTGTCCCGCTGCCTTCAGGGATCTATGTACATGCACACCAAGGTCCCTCTGATCCTCTGTCCTTCCTAGGGTCCTACCATTCATTGTGTATTCCCTTGCCTTGTTAGTCCTCCCAAAATGCATCACCTCACAGAGGTCGGTTTTAAGGAGCGTCTTAAAGGAGGAGAGAGAGGCGGAGAGGTTTAGGGAGGGAATTCCAGAGCTCGGGGCCCAGGCAGCTGAAGGCACGGCCACCAATGGTGGAGCGATGGGAATCGGGATGCTCAAGAGGCCAGAATTAGAGGAGCGCAGATATCTCAGGGGGGTTATAGGTGGTTACAGAGATAGGGAGGGGGCGAGGGCCATGGAGGGGATTTGAACACAAGGATGAGAATTTTAAAATCGAGGTGTTGCCGGACGGGGAGCCAGTGTAGGTTATCGAGCTCAGGGGGTGATGGGTGAACGGGACTCGGTGCGAGTTAGGACACGGGATGCCGAGTTTGGGATGACCTAAAGTTTACGGAGGGTAGAACATGGGAGGCCAGCTAGGAGTGCATTGGAATAGTCAAGTCTAGGAGGTAAACACAAAGTGCAACATTAACTCAAATGCCTGTCATCGCCGTGTCGTCACTCAGCCACAGCATATGCGTTTCATTAGAAAATTTAAACCACACTTTATTTTGAACAGAAATTATTTTTTAAGTGCGGCCAGCCAGTCCCACGTCCCCTACGCTGGCTACACGGGGCAAGTGTTTTGCCAAGTGTGGCATGGAGAACCACATGACATGAATCAACTGAGCGGCCTGCAGGTGGCGCTGTCCAGGGAGAGTATAAATACTCGGGCACGGGCCCAGCTTGCGCAGGACATTCTTAACAGGAACTAGTGAAGGACACAACTAGACCTCCATGTTGTAAAACAGTTGATTAAAGCTTTGTTTAACGCTTCGACCAAGTGCCTAGTAGTTTTCTTACGTCACCACATTGGCCAGAAAGGGATCAGGCTCAAGCCCAGCATCCATCGTATCTTGCTTTAGTTTCCCTGGAGTCTGCGAGCTATGGATTATCCCCCAGGCACGTTTCCATTTAAAAAAAGATATTGTAAATGTAAAATAAACGAAAAACCCAACTCCCTAGACCGAAAAATTTGCCCCATCCCTCCTTTGCCCCGTATGCTGTTGGCCTATTCCTGAAGTGGACACTCGCCAGAGCCAGAAGAGGTTAATGCCAGACTCAATGCTCCATGCAAAGAGCGTCCTGGAGACAATCCAAGGTAATCCTCCCCAAAATTTCCCCCCCCCCACCCCCGCGCTTCCAGGCAACTAGATACTGCAGGAATGCCGTGCTTCACAATAGGTGCCTGGTACACAAAGAGGAACCGTCAAGGGTCACACTTCAGCCCTTGCGTCAGCCGTGTCTCAGTTGGTAGCATCCTCGCCTGATGTCAGAAGGTTCTGGGTTCAAGTCCCACTCCAGAGACTTGAGCGCAAAGATCAAGGCCGACACTCCTAGTACCAGTACTGAGGGAGCGCCGCACTGTCGGCGGGGCGGTACTGAGGGAGCGCCGCACTGTCGGAGGGGCGGTACTGAGGGAGCGCCGGTACTGAGGGAGCGCCGCACTGTCGGAGGGGCGGTGCTGAGGGAGCGCCGCACTGTCGGAGGGGCGGTACTGAGGGAGCGCCGCACTGTCGGAGGGGCAGTATTGAGAGAGCGCCGCACTGTCGGAAGGGCGGTACTGAGGGAGCGCCGCACTGTCGGAGGGGCGGTACTGAGGGAGCGCCGCACTGTCGGAGGGGCAGTACTGAGGGAGTGCCGCACTGTCGGAGGGGCAGTACTGAGGGAGTGCCGCACTGTCGGAGGGGCAGTACTGAGGGAGTGCCGCACTGTCGGAAGGGCGGTACTGAGGGAGCGCCGCACTGTCGGAGGGGCGGTACTGAGGGAGCGCCGCACTGTCGGAGGGGCAGTACTGAGGGAGTGCCGCACTGTCGGAGGGGCAGTACTGAGGGAGTGCCGCACTGTCGGAGGGGCAGTACTGAGGGAGTGCCGCACTGTCGGAGGGACGGTACTGAGGGAGCGCCGCACTGTCGGAGGGGCGGTACTGAGGGAGCGGCGCACTGTCGGAGAGGCGGTACTGAGGGAGCGCCGCACTGTCGGAGGGGCGGTACTGAGGGAGAGCCGCACTGTCGGAGGGGCAGTACTGAGGGAGCGCCGCACTGTCGGAGGGGCAGTACTGAGGAAGCGCCGCACTGTCGGAGGGGCAGTACTGAGGGAGCGCCGCACTGTCGGAGGGGCAGTACTGAGGGAGCGCTGCGCTGTTGGAGGTGCCATCTTTTGGATGAGACGTTAAACCGAGGCCCCGTCTGCCCTCTCGGGTGGATGTAAAAGATCCCATGGCCACTATTTCGAAGAAGAGCAGGGGGAGTTCTCCCCGGTGTCCTGGGGCCAATATTTATCCCTCAATCAACATCACTAAAAACAGATGATCTGATCATTATCACATTGCTGTTTGTGGGAGCTTGCTGTGCACAAATTGTCTGCCGCGTTTCCTACATTACAACAGTGACCACACTTCAAAAAGTACTTCATCGGCTGTAAAGCACTTTGGGACGTCCGGTGGTCGTGAAAGGCGCTGGAGAAATACAAGTCCTTTTTTTCTTTAAACTTCCGTTGTCTGGCGTATAGATCATCGAAAGGCAGAGTGGTTCCTGAGGGAGTGCTTATTGTGGGTGCATTCTCTACAGATCCTCTGCGCCTGGGCCAGCGACTAAGTGTTTATGCCACTGGTCGGTGCCTCTCTAAATTAAGAACAGACACTTGCGGACCTCGAACCTGCAATACGGTGCCAGCGCACAAACACACGTGCGCTGTGGGGGTCACACTTAGTGGCACAGGTGGGATAAAGTAGTGAGGAGTTAAGAACATAAGAAATAAGAGCAGGAGTCGGCCATTCGGCCCCTCGATCCTGCTCCGCCATTCAATGAGATCATGGCTGATCTTCTGCCTCAACTCCATTCACCAGCCCTATCGCCATATCCCTTGATGCCCTCACTAGTCAGAAATCTATCGACTTCCGTTTTGAATATACCCAATGACTGAGCCTCCACAGCCCTCTGGGGTAGAGAATTCCAAAGATTCACCACCCTCTGTGTGAAGAAATTCCTCCTCATCTCAGTCCTGAATGACCGACCCTTTATCCTGAGGCTGTGGCCCCCTGGTTCTAGACTCCCCAGCCAAGGGAAACATTCTCCCAGCATCCACCCTATCAAGCCCTGTAATAATTTTGTATGCTTCAATGACATCCCCTCATTCTTCTGAATTCAAGAGAATACAGGCCTAGTTTACTCAATCTCTTCCCATACGACAGTCTCGCCATCCCAGGAATCAATCTCGTGAACCTTCGTTGCACTCGCTCTATGGCAAGTATATCCTTCCTTAGGTAAGGAGACCAAAATTGTACACAGTACTCCAGGTGCGGTCTCACCAGGGCCCTATATAATTGGAGTAAGACTTCTTTACTCCTGTAGGAACGTTAAAGTTACCCCAGTCTGCCCACATTAGCAAGCAAAACCGTCTGCCCTTTTTTTAATAAACCACAGGGAGCTAGTGTATAACCACAATCTTAGCAAGTCCAGGGACAAGTTAAGGCGAACCATTCCTGGGCATCGCATATGCCGGGGGGAGGGAGGGAGGCAAGTTTGCAGAGGGAACTGACCTGTGCTTGTTGCGACCGAGCAGTTCCGGCTAGGTCAAAGCAGCACGGCTCCCAACAAATGGGCCTCGCACAACCAGTGGCCACAGCTTCATTTTGCTAAGGCTGGTGGGCAGGGAGACTGTAGGGACCAGCATGGCGCTAATGCAACATTAAAGCAGCTGTATGAGAAATGGAGACGAAGGAACGATCTTGCGTTTCTATCTCGCCTTTCACGATCTCAGGACGTCCCAAAGTGCTTCACAGCCAATGAAGTACTTTTCAGAAGTGTGGTCACCGTTGTAATGTAGGAAACGTGGCAGCCAATTTTGCGCACAGCAAGCTCCCACAAACAGCAATGTGATAATGATCAGATCATCTGTATTTAGTGATGTTGATTGAGGGATAAATATTGGCCCCAGGACACTGGGGAGAACTCCCCCCTGCTCTTCTTCCAATAGTGGCCGTGGGATCTTTTACGTCCACCCGAGAGGGCAGGCGGGGCCTCGGTTTAACGTCTCATCCGAAAGACGGGCACCTCCGACAGTGCGGCGCTCCCTCAGTACTGCCCCTCCGACAGTGCGGCGCTCCCTCAGTACTGACCCTCCGACAGTGCGGCGCTCCCTCAGTACTGCCCCTCCGACAGTGCGGCGCTCCCTCAGTACTGCCCCTCCGACAGTGCGGCGCTCCCTCAGTACCGCCCCTCCGACAGTCCAGTGCTCCCTCAGTACTGCCCCTCCGACAGTGCGGCGCTCCCTCAGTACCGCCCCTCCGACAGTCCAGCGCTCCCTCAGTACTGCCCCTCCGACAGTGCGGCGCTCCCTCAGTACCGCCCCTCCGACAGTGCGGCGCTCCCTCAGCACCGCCCCTCCGACAGTGCGGCGCTCCCTCAGTACCGCCCCTCCGACAGTGCGGCGCTCCCTCAGTACCGCCCCTCCGACAGTGCGGCGCTCCCTCAGTACCGCCCCTCCGACAGTGCGGCGCTCCCTCAGTACCGCCCCTCCGACAGTGCGGCGCTCCCTCAGTACCGCCCCTCCGACAGTGCGGCGCTCCCTCAGTACCGCCCCTCCGACAGTGCGGCGCTCCCTCAGTACCGCCCCTCCGACAGTGCGGCGCTCCCTCAGTACCGCCCCTCCGACAGTGCGGCGCTCCCTCAGTACCGCCCCTCCGACAGTGCGGCGCTCCCTCAGTACCGCCCCTCCGACAGTGCGGCACTCCCTCAGCACCGCCCCTCCGACAATGCGGCGCTCCCTCTGTGCTGCGCTAGGAGTGTCAGCCTAGATTTTGTTGTCAAGTACAAAATGAGCATCATTTACTAGGGAGGGTGAAAGGGTCGCTGCCTTAGTGAAACTGCACAGGCATTGCCCCCGAGAACAGGTAGTTAACCCACTCTCTTGGTTCTGAATATTGTGCTGTACCGTCAAGCGGAAAAGGAAGATTGATTAGAAAAAGGTTAAAGTAAAAGGCACTTTAATACGAGCCTGTATCAAACAGATACGTGCCTAAGAGAGCAGAAACAGCTTTCTTTCTGCGGGATAATTGGTTCTTGCAGCGAGAACACCGAGTACCAGATATTTATAGATAGTCTTATGATGTGGGGTTTAGCAGCCATGACATACTTTGAAGTTTATTCAAGAAATAGTCTGTTTTTTCGCAAGTAGACAGCATTTCAAAAAGTTCAAGTGGACAGAGCGATAAATTTGCTCTTTAGTCCCACTTGATTCCTTGCAGCTTCTTCGCACAGAATCTCGAGCCTAATTTCCCGAGTCCTCCTATATCAAAAACCACCTGCGTCACAAGGCTACGACCCCCAACCTGCTCCCAGGCCTCCTCCAAAGCCTCAGGTGTCAGCCGTGGCTCAGTGGGTGTCACTCTCACCCGAGTCAGTAGATCGTGGGTTCGATCCCCACTCCAGAGACTTGAGCCCATAATCCAGGCCGACACTCCCAGTGCAGTAGTACTGAGGGAGCGCCGCACTGTCGGTGGGGCGGTACTGAGGGAGCGCCGCACTGTCGGAGGGGCGGTACTGAGGGAGCGCCGCACTGTCGGAGGGGCGGTACTGAGGGAGCGCTGCACTGTCGGAGGGGCAGCACTGAGGGAGCGCCGCACTGTCGGAGCAGCAGTACTGAGGGAGTGCCGCACTGTCGGAGGGGTGGTACCGAGGGAGCGCTGCACTGTCGGAGGGGCGGTACTGAGGGAGTGCCGCACTGTCGGAGGGGTGGTACCGAGGGAGCGCTGCACTGTCGGAGGGGCGGTACTGAGGGAGCGCCGCACTGTCGGAGGGGCGGTACTGAGGGAGCGCCGCACTGTCGGAGGGGCGGTACTGAGGGAGCGCCGCACTGTCGGAGGGGCGGTACTGAGGGAGCGCCGCACTGTCGGAGGGGCGGTACTGAGGGAGCGCCGCACTGTCGGAGGGGCGGTACTGAGGGAGCGCCGCACTGTCGGAGGGGCGGTACTGAGGGAGCGCCGCACTGTCGGAGGGGCGGTACTGAGGGAGCGCCGCACTGTCGGAGGGGCGGTACGGAGGGAGCGCCGCACTGTCGGAGGGGCGGTACTGAGGGAGCGCCGCACTGTCGGAGGGGCGGTACGGAGGGAGCGCCGCACTGTCGGAGGGGCGGTACTGAGGGAGCGCCGCACTGTCGGAGGGGCAGTACTGAGGGAGCGCCGCACTGTCGGAGGGGCGGTACTGAGGGAGCGCCGCACTGTCGGAGGGGCAGTACTGAGGGAGCGCCGCACTGTCGGAGGGGCGGTACTGAGGGAGCGCCGCACTGTCGGAGGGGCGGTACTGAGGGAGCGCCGCACTGTCGGAGGGGCGGTACTGAGGGAGCGCCGCACTGTCGGAGGGGCAGTACTGAGGGAGCGCCGCACTGTCGGAGCGGCAGTACTGAGGGAGCGCCGCACTGTCGGAGGGGCGGTACTGAGGGAGCGCCGCACTGTCGGAGGGGCGGTCTTTAGGATGAGACACTAAACCCAGGCACTGTCGGCCCTCTCAAGTGTGCGCAAGACAATTCTCACGCCACAGTTTGAAGATGTCAGTAACCCACAGTCTAGAATTCAGCCTAGAACCAGGGGTCACAGTCTCAGGATAAGGGGTCGGCCATTTAGGACTGAGATGAGGAGGAATTTCTTCACTCAGAGGGCGGTGAATCTTTGGAATTCTCTGCCCCAGAGGGCTGTGGAGGCTCAGTCGTTGAATATATTCAAGGCTGAGATCGAGAGATTTTTGGACTCTAGGGGAATCGAGGAATATGGAGATCGGGCGGGAAGGTGGAGTTGAGGTCGAAGATCAGCCATGATTCTCGCTAGACCCTTGGAACTTCAGTATTTCCAGGAAGGTTTTTGCACCTTCTTCCGTGAAGACAGACACATGGTATTTTTTTAAAATTTCTCCACCAATTCCTTATTCCCCATTATAATTTCTCCTGTCTCAGCCTGTAAGGGACCCACATTTACTTTCCCCAATCTTTTCCTTTTTACATACCTATAGAAGCTATTACAGGATTATTGAATGGCTGAAGGTGCCAAATGGCCTACGCCTGCTCCGAATGTTTATATGTCAAGAGCAGGGGAGTTCTCCAGGGTCCAGCACTCCCCCCTCCCCCACCAGCACCAAAAACGACAAATTAACCGGACCTTGCTGCGTGCAACCCGGCTGCCGCATTTGCCTACAAAACAACACTTCAAAGCCGATTGGCCGCAGAGCGCTTTGGGAAGTCCCGAGCACGTGAAAGGCGCGACGCAAACGCCCGTTCTTTCGATTGCTTTCAACTAGCTCCGGTCAGGCACACAACAGGAGTCAGAGTGGCCCTTCCCGTCCCCTCTCTGCGAGGTAGCCGCCACTCGGCACCCCCCCGGCAGCGGCGCGGCTGAAACCGCAAGGCATGATTCCCGCGCGGTGCGTCGGAGGCACCCGCCGACCGGCAGCCACTTCACGGCAGGGAGGCAGTTTAATTCTCGCGCGGTGGGGGGGGAAAAAGCCAGAAGAAAATTCCGAACTGAACGCCGCACCAGCCCAGGCTCCACATGAAGCTCTGACAAATACTGTGTTAAGTCTGGCACTTTTAACAGTTCACTCCCCCATAAAAGTGGAGTGTGCTTTGCTTATCATTTATTTAGAAGACTTAGACACACATCGACTGTATCTATAGGAGCGATGAGACGCTTCTTAACCAGTGTGGGAGCACAACTTACCAGGTTAGAGCAACAGACTGCAGGAGTGGACACCGAGACTTACACGAGCCATATGGTGTCAGATACCAGCGAGATGTCAGGTTTTTAAAAAATATATTTAGTGCAGCCCTTGTTACGTACGCAAGCCCCAACTACCACAGCTCTAACTCGGAGATCAGTACAAGCCAGGACAGAGCAAAGCAGCACAAATGCATACTTGTGAGGTGATTCACTTCCCTGCTGTTCTGGCCCCAGCTCCCAGGAACTTTTGGAAGGAATTCGCATGGCAGAGAAAAGCGCTTGGGGCTCCATTTCAAGTGGCCTGATTTTCAAGCCTCCTCTTTTGCAGGCTCCCTGCTTTCGCAGCCGAGGCGGTCGGCAGGTAATCTGGCCTCTCGCCTTTAAACGCCTCACTTGAACCGGCCGCAGATGCGGGACTCGCACTTTCTGACTTCCCACCCCCTACGAGGGAAATGACCTGCTCTGCGAACTCACTGCGGTGGGAACCATATGCTTGGAACCTGTTCTTCTTAGGCAGTCCCTCGGAACCGAGGATGACTTGCTTCCACACTAAAAATGGGTTCTCAGGTGACTGATGAGTCCAATGTGGGACCGACAGTCTCTGTCGCTGTTGGGGTTGTCCATGAGGGTCCTGACGTTCCAGGTCCCGAACTTCATTTTAAAGGGTGGAAGATGCCTGTGCGTGAATTCTTTTAACGTGGGGTGGCCGTTGCACCCCAGCTACCACACGGGCTTGACAGAGCAAGGTCTTGGTCCAATAGCAAGGGCATCCAAGACGACTGGAGACCAGGCTCTGCTACATCGGCCTAGCACACACACAAACATACTCCTACTGTCCTCCTCCCTCCTTCCCACAGGTCCCCTCTGCCTGGGTTTCATAGGCTATAACCCTGTAGTAACAAAGGCATTAAACATTAAAAGATGCATCAAATGTTAAACTCAACCAGGTGACGGTAGCATAGCGGTTATGTCAGCAACAACGTCAGTGTTCTCGCTCAGGCCAACATCCCCAGCATCGAAGCTTTGACCACGCTCGATCAGCTCCGATGGACGGGCCACATCGTCCGCATGCCCGATACGAGACTCCCAAAACAAGCGCTCTATTTGGAGCTCCGGCACGGCAAGAGAGCCCCAGGTGGGCAGAGGAAACGCTTCAAGGACACCCTCAAAGCCTCCTTGAAAAAGTGCAACATCCCCACCGACACCTGGGGAATCCCTGGCCCAAGACTGCACAAAGTGGAGGAGGAGCATCCGGGAAGGCGCCGAACACCTCGAGTATTTATCCAATACCCTTTTGAAGGCTACTATAGAATCTGTCTCCACCGCCCTATCAGGCAGCACATTCCAGTATTGTAACATGGAGCGGCAGAGCACCAACGTGGCAAATTACGTTACCACCCCAATATCGTAAAAGTCCTGCTCTTTCAGCCGAGCGCAAAAATTCAGTTGCAATCCCCGTCAAATCTGGGCGCTGGCTTCCTCAGTACAGATCAGCGTTGTGAATCTTTGGAATTCTCTGCCCCAGAGGGCTGTGGAGGCTCCGTCGTTGAGTATATTCAAGGCTGAGATCGAGAGATTTTTGGACTCTCGGGGAATCGAGGGATCTGGGGATTGGGCGGGAAAGTGGAGTTAAGGTCGATGATCAGCCATGATCTTACATAAGAACATAAGAAATAGGAGCAGGAGTCGGCCATTCGGCCCCTCGAGCCTGCTCCGCCATTTAATGAGATCGTGGCTGATCTTCTACCTCAGCTCCACTTTCCCGCCCGATCCCCATATCCCTTAATATCAAAAAATCTATCGATCTCAGCCTTGAATATACTCAACGACTGAGCCTCCACAGCCCTCTGGGGTAGAGAATTCCAAAGATTCACCGCCCTCTGAGTGAAGAAATTCCTCCTCATCTCAGTCCTGAATGGCCGACCCCTTATCCTGAGACTGTGACCCCTGGTTCTAGACTCCCCAGCCAGGGGAAACATCCTCCCTGCATCTACTCTGTCAAGCCCTGTAAGAATCTTGTATGTTTCAATGAGATCACCTCTCATTCTTCTAAACTCTAGAGAATATAGGCCTAGTCTACTCAATCTCTCATCATAGGACAATCCCCCCCATCCCAGGAACCAGTCTAGTGAACCTTCGTTGCACTCCCTCTATGGCAAGTATATCTTTCCTTAGGTAAGGAGACCAAAACTGTCCACAATACTCCAGGTGTGGTCTCACCAGGGCCCTATATAATTGCAGTACTCTATAAGTCTTACTCTTATACTCAAATCCTCTTGTAATAAAGGCCAACATACCATTTGCTTTCCTAATTGCTTGCTGTACCTGCATGATCTTATTGAATGGTGGAGCAGGCTCGAGGGGGCCGAATAGCCTTCTCCTGGCTCCTATTTCTTATGTTCTCATCATGGGCTCCACCCGTTCATTCTGTCCCTGCAGCAACTCTGCATCTCATCCTCCCTGGGCAACACCACGGCAGGTCAGAAACAGTACGCCAGGTTGAAGCACTGGCCCGAGGCTCCACGTCAGCAGAGAACGCAGGTTCAGTGTTCCCAAACTGGAAGGAGGCTCGGGTTCCCTCGCGAGCTCCGTCTCGCAGGGCAACACAATGGCAGATAAAGCCGCAAACAACAGCAGCAACTTGCATTTATATAGCGCCTTTAACATCGTAAACCATCTCGAGGTGCTTCACAGAAGTGTAATGAAACAAACTTTGACCTCCGAGCCACATCAGGAGATATTATGACAGGCGACCAAAATCTGGGTCGAAGGGGTGGGTTTTAATGAGCGTCGTAAAGGAAAAGTGAGAGGCGGAGAGGTTTAGGGAGGGAATTCCAGAGCTCGGGGCCCAGGCGGCTGAAGGCACGGCCGCCAATGGTGGAGCGATGGAAATCGGGGGATGCTCAAGAGGCCGGAATTGGAGGAGCGCAGAGGTCTCGGAGGGTTGTAGGGCTGGAGGAGGTTACAGAGATAGGGAGGGGAGGGCGAGGAGGCCAGAATTGGAGGAGCGCAGAGATCTCGGAGGGTTGTAGGGCTGGAGGAGGTTACAGAGATAGGGAGGGGCGAGGAGGCCAGAATTGGAGGAGCGCAGAGATCTCGGAGGGTTGTAGGGCTGGAGGAGGTTACAGAGATAGGGAGGGGCAAGGAGGCTACAGAGATAGGGAGGGGCGAGGAGGCCAGAATTGGAGGAGCGCAGAGATCTCGGAGGGTTAGAGGAGGTCACAGAGATAGGGAGGGGCGAGGACACGGAGGGATTTGAAAACAAGGATGAGAATTTTGAAATCGAGGTGTCACCGGACCGGGAGCCAATGTAGGTCAGCGAGCACAGGGGGTGATGGGTGATCAGGACTCGGTGTGAGTTAGGACACGGGGCAGTGAGCACAGGGGGTGATGGGTGAACGGGACTGGGTGCGAGTTAGGACACGGGGCAGCGAGCACAGGGGGTGATGGGTGAACGGGACTGGGTGTGAGTTAGGACACGGGGCAGTGAGCACAGGGGGTGATGGGTGAACGGGACTGGGTGTGAGTTAGGACACGGGGCAGTGAGCACAGGGGGTGATGGGTGAACGGGACTGGGTGTGAGTTAGGGCACGGGGCAGCGAGCACAGGGGGTGATGGGTGAACGGGACTGGGTGTGAGTTAGGACACGGGGCAGTGAGCACAGGGGGTGATGGGTGAACGGGACTGGGTGCGAGTTAGGACACGGGGCAGCGAGCACAGGGGGCGATGGGTGAACGGGACTCGGTGCGAGTTAGGACACGGGGCAGTGAGCACAGGGGGTGATGGGTGAACGGGACTGGGTGTGAGTTAGGACACGGGGCAGTGAGCACAGGGGGTGATGGGTGAACGGGACTGGGTGCGAGTTAGGACACGGGGCAGTGAGCACAGGGGGTGATGGGTGAACGGGACTCGGTGCGAGTTAGGACACGGGGCAGTGAGCACAGGGGGTGATGGGTGAACGGGACTGGGTGTGAGTTAGGACACGGAGCAGCAGAGTTTGGGATGAGCTCCATTTTATGGAGGGTGGAAGATGAGAAGCCGGCCAAGTTGGAGTCTGGAGGTGACAAAGGCACGGAATAACTCAGCAGCTCAGACACCGTCGGGTGCAGAAACAGGAACGGACATTCCAGGTCTTAGACCCGAGCTCAGTACGGAAAGATATTACAGACAAACAGCATTTAATAAGGAACAGAACAAGGGAAAGAGGGAAAAAAACTCAAGTAGGACTTCCAGTTCGATAGCGACTTTCACGGCCAAAGCGCATCACAGCCAATGAAGTACTTTTTTTGACGTGTAGTCACTGTTGTAATGTAGGAAACGCGGCAGCCAATTTGCACACAGCAAGCTCCCACAAACAGCAATGAAATAATCTGTTTCAGTGATGTTGGTTGAGGGATAAATATTGGTCTAGGAGAACTCCCTGCTCTTCTTCCAATAGTGGCTGTGGGATCTTTTGCAGCCACCTGAGGGAGCAGACGGGGCCTCGGTTTAATGTCTCAACCAAAAGACGGCACCACCGACACTGCGGTACTCCCTCAGTACTGCCCCTCCGACAGTGCGGCGCTCCCTCAGTACTGCCCCTCCGACAGTGCGGCGCTCCTTCAGTACTGCCCCTCCGACAGTGCGGCGCTCCCTCAGTACTGCCCCTCCGACAGTGCGGCGCTCCCTCAGTACTGCCCCTCCGACAGTGCGGCGCTCCCTCAGTACTGCCCCTCCGACAGTGCGGCGCTCCTTCAGTACTGCCCCTCCGACAGTGCGGCGCTCCCTCAGTACTGCCCCTCCGACAGTGCGGCGCTCCCTCAGTACTGCCCCTCCGACAGTGCGGCCCTCCCTCAGTACCGCCCCTCCGACACTCCCTCAGTACTGCCCCTCCGACAGTGCGGCGCTCCCTCAGTACTGCCCCTCCGACAGTGCGGCGCTCCCTCAGTACTGCCCCTCCGACAGTGCGGCGCTCCCTCAGTACCGCCCCTCCGACAGTGCGGCGCTCCCTCAGTACCACCCCTCCGACAGTGCAGCGCTCCCTCAGTACTGCCCCTCCGACAGTGCGGCGCTCCCTCAGTACTGCCCCTCCGACACTCCCTCAGTACTGCCCCTCCGACAGTGCAGCGCTCCCTCAGTACTGCCCCTCCGACAGTGCGGCGCTCCCTCAGTACTGCCCCTCCGACACTCCCTCAGTACTGCCCCTCCGACAGTGCGGCGCTCCCTCAGTACGGCCCCTCCGACAGTGCGGCACTCCCTCAGTACTGCCCCTCCAACATTGCGGTGCTCCCTCAGTCCTGCACTGGGAGTGTCGGCCTGGATTATGGGCTCAAGTCTCTGGAGTGGGACTCGAACCCACGACCGCCTGACTCAGAGGCGAGAGAGAGAGAGTGCTGCCCACTGAGCCACGGCCAACACCGACAAGAGTGCACGACTCGGAAGAAGCTTAAAGTCTCGTGATGTTACCGTTGCTGCAAATTTCAGCGCCGTGCTCGCTGGATCTGGGAAAAATGGGCGGAACAGGAACATGAAGGAACAAGCAGCCAGTATATGGGGGTCAGCAACTGGGGTAGTACTCGCAGACAGCTGGGGCACAGCGCTGTGAGCTCGAATGCATAATAGACACGGCCCCTGTAACTGTGGCAGCCAGGTCTAGTCTGGCATGGTCTCATCAACAGCTGCTCACTGTTTTGAAATTGTCATTTCCCTGTAAAAGACTGCAGACTGAACGAAGGGGAGGCTGACACTGCACGATGAGCCAACAATGAATACCCATTTGCCTTTAATTACAAGACGACGCCACATTTCCAGATGTTTTTCCAAATGATTACGTGTCAGCTTAGCTCAGTGGCTGCACTCCCAGCCGAGTCGGAAGGTTGTAGGTCCAAGTCCGAGCCGGCTTCTCGAGCCCCTAATCTTCAGTGCAGCGCTGAGGGCGTGCTGCACTGTCGGAGGTGCCGTCTTTTGGATGAGACGTTAAACCGAGGCCCGGTCTGCCTTGCTTTATGATCCTGTGGTCACTATTGGAAGAAAAGCAGAGGGTCCCATCCCGTGTGCTGGTCAACATTTATCCCCTAACCAACACCAACAAAAACAAACCATTTAGCTTGTCGCTGTTTGCAGTGAGCAAATTGGTGGCCGCGGAACAACAGTGACTGCAGGACTTTGTGATGTCCCCGAGATGTGAAAAATGCTGTATAAATTCTTTAACTTGAACCTTGATCATCGCTGGTGAAGGTCTGAAGTGACCCTAAGCAACCAGTCCCTCGGCCCTTAACAACCTCTCTGGAAAAGAGAAGGCTGAGGGGTGACCTGATCGAGGTCTTTAAAATTATGAAGGGGGTTCGATAGGGTCGACGTAGAGAAGATGTTTCCACTTGTGGGGGAGACCAGAACTAGGGGCCATCAATATAAGAGAGTCGCTAATAAATCCAATCGGGAATTCAGGAGAAACTTCTTTACCCAGAGAGTGGTGAGAATGTGGAACTCGCTACCACAGGGAGTGGTTGAGGTGAACAGTATGGATGTATTTAAGGGGAAGCTGGATAAGCATGAGGGAGAAAGGAATAGAAGGATAGGGTGATGGGGTGAGATGAAGAGGGGTGGGAGGAGGCTGGTGTGGAGCATAAACACCGGCACGGAGCGGTTGGACCCAATGGCCTGTTTCTGTGCTGTACGTTCTATGTACAGGAAACTTTCTGGCATCCGGCACTGACGGGACCGAGCTGGTGCCGTTAGATCAAAACTGCCGTATAAACCAGCGGCAATGTTAAAACATACGGAGCTTTTCAGCTCCGTGTGAATCAACAAACCCTGTTGCTTAGCAACAGCTTCAAAACAGTCGGCTGCAGCTGCAAGCGTCTCTAGCTGAAGCTGTTGCTATAGCTACAGACCTTGCAGAGCCTGACTGGGGGAAAAAAAAGCAACGAGAAGTAAAAAAAACTTATAGAAAACGGCTCCTGAATTTTGCCGGTAGATAAGAGCTTTCCGGACTTTTAACCTCCGGTTAAACGAAAGTTTCCTGTAATTCTATGTAAATGAACGTGTATTTTCTGAAGCCTGTAGTTTAGTTTTAAATGGACGCCAGGCACCTCCCGTTTGAGTGCCAGTTTCGGTCCCATTACACACCTCGAGATCTAGACCAACGTTTAGCGGGAGGAAAATTGCAGCTAATCCAGGATGGGAGGTCGGGTCAGCAGTCTGGCGGCAGAGGCAGGTTCAAGAGAGGTGGTCAAGAGAAAGACTCGCATTTCTACGGCGCCTTTCACAACCACCGGACGTCCCAAAGCGCTTTACAGCCAAAGTACTTTTTGAAGTGTGGTCACTGTTGCAATGTAGGAAACATGGCAGCCAATTTGCGCACAGCAAGTTCCCACAAACAGCAATGTGATAATGACTCAGATCATCTGTTTTTAGTGATGTTGATTGAGGGATAATTATTGGCCCCAGGACACTGGGGAGAACTCCCCCCCTGCTCTTCTTCCAATAGTGGCCGTGGGATCTTTTACGTCCAACCGAGACAGCAGACGGGGCCTCGGTTTAAGGTCTCATCCGACAGATGGCACCTCCGACAGAGGCAGAGCTGAAACATAGAACATAGAAAAATAGGAGCCGGCCGTTCGGCCCTTCGAGCCTGCTCCGCCATTCAATATGATCATGTCTGATCCTCTATCTCAATACCATATCCCCGCTCCCCCCCCCCATACCTTTTGTGTCTAGAAATCTATCCATCTCCTTCTCAAATATATTCAGTGACTTGGCCTCCACAGCCTTCTGTGGTAGAGAATTCCACAGGTTCACCACCCTCTGAGTGAAGAAATTTCTCCTCATCTCAGTCCTAAATGTCCTACCCCGTATCCTGAGACTGTGACCCCTCGTTCTAGACCCCCCCAGCCAGGGGAAACATCCTCCCTCCATCCAGTCTGTCTAGCCCTGTCAGAATTTTATACCTTTCAATGAGATCCCCTCTCATTCTTCTAAACTCTAGTGAATACAGGCCTAGTCGACCCAATCTCTCCTCATACGACAGTCCTGCCATCCCAGGAATCTGGTCTGGTGAACCTCAGATACTGGAGGATGAGGAGTTTACAGGGTTATGGACAAAAATCAGGGGGTGTGGGACGCAGCAGGGCTGCTTTATCAAAGAGCTGGCACGGGCATGACGGGCCGAATGGCCTCCTTCTGTGCTGTGACTTACTCCGAAACACTCAGCTCTCCTCCAACACAGCAACCCACCTACCCAACAAGGAAGAGCAAATGGAGCCAACCGACAGAACCACCAATAGACAGCCCTGCAACACATGCCACGACCCAGAGGCCAAGAAAGCAACTGCTTCAACCCATGAACCAGCACTGCTCCCAGCACAGATAGCCATTGCCACGAAACGGGATTATATAGAAACATAGAAGATAGGAGCAGGAGTAGGCCATTCGGCCCCTCGAGCCCGCTCCGCCATTCAATGAGATCATGGCTGATCATCCAAATTCAGTACCCTGTCCCTGCCTTCTCCCCATATCCCTTGATCCCTTTAGCCTTAAGATAGAAAAAAATGTCAATGGCCTGTACGGGGATCGAACCGGCGACCTTGTCGTTATTAGGCCCACGCTCTAACCAACTGAACTAACCGGCCTTCAATTAATGAAGGTGATTGGGCAGAAGCATGGCAGATGCAATATAACGTGGATAAATGCGAGGTTATCCACTTTGGTGTCAAAAACAGGAAGGCAGATTATTATCTGAACGGCAATAGATTGGGAGAAGGGTGGCATAGTGGTTAGCACTGTTGCCTCACAGTGCCAGGGACCCGGGTTCAAATCGGGCCTCGGGTGACTGACTGTGTGGAGTTTGCACATTCTCCCCGTGTCTGCGTGGGTTTCCTCCGGGTGCTCCGGTTTCCTCCCACAGTCCAAAGATGTGCGGGTTAGGTTGATTTGGCTATGATAAATTGACCCTTAGTGTTAGGGGATTAAATACGTGGGGTTATGGGGATAGGGTGGGATATGTGTCGGTGCAGGCTCAATGGGCCAAAATGGCCTCTATCTGCACTGTGGGGATTCTGTGTGTGTGAAGGGGAAATGCAACGAGACCTGGGTGTCCTTGTGCACCAGTCGCTGAAGGTAAGCATGCACGTGCAGCAAATGGTATGTTGGCCTTCGTAGCGAGAGGGTTCAAGTACAGGAGCAAGGATGTCTTGCTGCAATTGTACAGGGCCTTGGTGAGACCACATCTTGAGTATTGTGTGCAGTTTTGGTCGCGTTATCTGAGGAAGGATGTTGTTGTCATGGAGTGAGTGCAGCGAAGATTCACCAGGCTGATACCTGGGATGGCAGGAATGACGTATGAGGAGAGATTGGGTCGATTGGGCTTATACTCGCTGTATTTTAGAAGAATGAGAGGGGATCTCATTGAAACTTATAAAGTTCTAACAGGACTGGACAGACTAGATGCAGGACTGATGTTCCCGATGGCCGGGGAGTCCAGAACCAGGGGTCACAGTCTAAGGATAAGGGGTAAGCCATTTAGGACTGAGATGAGGAGGAATTTCTTCACCCAGAGAGTGGTGAACCTGTGGAATTCTCTACCACAGAAGGCAGTTGAGGCCAATTCATTAAATATATTCAAGAAAGAGTTGGATATATTTCTTAAGGCTAAAGGGATCAAGGGATATGGGGAGAAAGCAGGGACAGGGTACTGAATTTGGATGATCAGCCATGATCTCATTGAATGGCGGAGCGGGCTCGAGGGGCCGAATGGCCTACTCCTGCTCCTAGTTTCTATGTTAGTGTATTCCTGTAGGCTGCCACTGCTGGGTAATTATAGTGAAATTAGGAACAAGATCTTTGGTGGCATTTGAACTCGGCTCCAGAGCATTAGTCCAATGCGTCTGGATTACTAGTCCAGTAACATAACCACTACGAGACCGTGCCCCTGTTACCAAATGATATCAATGCACTTCTGTAAGCATCACAATGGCTTCAAAATATAAAGCTAAATAAAAAACTGAGAATGCAATTTAAAACACACACACACACACACAAAATGACCACAACTGAGCAAGGATCCATTGCAAGTGGACTTGTTCATATTATACAAGCTTGCAAACTGGGCTGTGCAAAGAGTCGAGCACAAACACACCCTTAAATGTTCGACAACTTTTTTTTTTAAAGGATGCATTTTAAAACCTTTGCCGAAAACTGCAGCTGAAAGGAATTTGCAACCAGCGAACAGACCTGATAATCTCCCATGACCGTTAAGTGCAGCGCACAAGTGCTTCGAGGTACAGCTGTTCAGAGCACAAGTCTCACTTGTGTTGCAGTCCCGACTCCTCTGAAGTAACAGATGCACAAAAACATCATATGGTATCTGATCACGAGACCGGACCACCCGCCCCCACCCCCACCCCAAACGCTCAAGTTCCTTTTCATAAGCTAAACTCCAAAAAAATATTGCATAACAATATGTTGGACTTGAGGCGAGTCAGCATCGCCAGTGGTGACTAGTGCGAGATTGAATTACAGTTCGGTTCCCATAACATTATTCTGGTCTAAATGAGTGCCAGACAAATACTACACACCTCCCTTTCTTTCAGAAGGGGGACCAGACGAGCGCCCTGGACCCGGTCCAGCAATAAAATGCTCGTATTCCAGTGTAAACGTGGAAGGAGTCTCCCAGCAAACAGGGCAAGTGGTTTCAATCAGAGTGCACACAGGCTTCTATTACATGGGCAGGGCTGCCTGCGACTGCAACGCTTTTTTTTCCAGAATCTCTAACCGGCCAGTTGGTAAATTCATTGTTTTTTTTTACAGGAGGGAGCCATGCAGAGCAGGCAAGTATCAGCTTGTGGAGATTTACCTGATCTCGTCAGGACAGGGGTTGGGGAAATTCAAAAACACTTTAAGACTGAAAGAATGACTTGCATTTCTATAGCGCCTTTCACAACCTCAGGATGTCCCAAAGCGCTTCGCAGCCAATGAAGTACTTTTTTTTGAAGTGTGGTCACTGTTGTAATGTAGGAAACGCGGCAGCCAATTTGCGCACAGCAAGCTCCCACAAACAGCAATGTCATAATGACCAGATCATCTGTTTTTAGTGATGTTGATTGAGGGATAAATATTGGCCCCAGGACACCGGGGAGAACTCCCCCTGCTCTTCTTCCAATAGTGGCCGTGGAATCTTTTACATCCACCCGAGAGGGCAGACGGGGCCTCGGTTTAACGTCTCACCCAAAAGACGGCACCTCCGACAGTGCGGCCCTCCGACAGTGCGGCGCTCCCTCAGTACTGCCCCTCCGATAGTGCGGCGCTCCCTCAGTGCCACCCCTCCGACAGTGCGGCGCTCCCTCAGTACTGCCCCTCCGGCAGTGCGGCTCTCCCTCAGTACCGCCCCTCCGACAGTGCGGCTCTCCCTCAGTACCGCCCCTCCGACAGTGCGGCGCTCCCTCAGTACTGCCCCTCCGACAGTGCGGCGCTCCCTCAGTACCGCCCCTCCGACAGTGCGGCGCTCCCTCAGTACCGCCCCTCCGACAGTGCGGCGCTCCCTCAGTACTGGCCCTCCGACAGTGCGGCGCTCCCTCAGTACTGCCCCTCCGGCAGTGCGGCTCTCCCTCAGTACCGCCCCTCCGACAGTGTGGCGCTCCCTCAGTACCGCCCTTCCGACAGTGCGGCTCTCCCTCAGTACCGCCCCTCCGACAGTGCGGCTCTCCCTCAGTACTGCCCCTCCGACAGTGCGGCGCTCCCTCAGTACTGCCCCTCCGACAGTGCGGCGCTCCCTCAGTACTGCCCTGGAGTGTCAGCCCGGACTTTTGTGCTCAAGTCTCTGGAGTGGGAAGCACATCGAAACATAGAAGGTAGGACGGCCCCTCGAGCCTGCTCCGCCATTCAATGCGATCATGGCTGATCATCCAAATTCAGTACCCTGTCCCTGCTTTCTCCCCATATCCCTTGATCCCTTTAGCCTTAAGAAATATATCTAACTCCTTCTTGAATATATTTAATGAATTGGCCTCTACTGCCTTCTGTGGTAGAGAATTCCACAGGTTCACCACTCTCTGGGTGAAGAAATTCCTCCTCATCTCAGTCCTAAATGGCCTACCCCTTATCCTTAGACTGTGACCCCTGGTTCTGGACTCCCCCGCCATCAGGAACATCCTTCCTGCATCTAGTCTGTCCAGTCCTGTCAGAATTTTATAAGTTTCAATGAGATCCCCTCTCATTCTTCTAAACTCCAGCGAGTACAAGCCCAATCGACCCAATCTCTCCTCATACGTCATTCCTGCCATCCCAGGTATCAGCCTGGTGAATCTTCACTGAACTCCTTCCATGGCAAGAACATCCTTCCTCAGATAAGGCGACCAAAACTGCACACAATACTCAAGGTGTGGTCTCACCAAGGCCCTGTACAACTGCAGCAAGACATCCTTGTTCCTGTACTCAAACCCTCTCGCTACGAAGGCCAACATACCATTTGCCTTCTTAACCGCCTGCTGCACCTGCATGCTTACCTTCAGCGACTGGTGCACAAGGACACCCAGGTCTCGTTGCACTTCCCCTTCTCCCAATCTATTGCCATTCAGATAATAATCTGCTTTCCTGTTTTTGCCACCAAAGTGGATAACCTCACATTTATCCACGTTATATTGCATCTGCCATGCTTTTGCCCAATCACCCAACCTGTCCAAATCATCCTGGAGTTTCTCGGCATCCTCCTCACGCACACACGCCCACCCAGCTTTGTGTCGTCTGCAAATTTGGAGATATTACATCTAGTTCCCTTGTCTAGATCATTTAATATATATTGTGAATAGCTGGGGTCCAAGGACCGATCCCTGCGGTACCCAACTAGTCACTGCCTGCCACTCGGAAAAAGACCCGTTTATTCCAACTCTTTGCTTTCTGTCTGCCAACCAATTCTCTATCCAAGTGAATACCTTGCCCCCAATCCCATGTGCCTTAACTTTACACGCTAATCTCTTATGCGGGACCTTATCGAAAGCCTTCTGAAAGTCCAAATACACCACATCCACTGGTTCTCCCTTATCTATTTTACCAGTTACATCCTCAAAAAATTCCAGTAGATTAGTCAAGCACGATTTACCTTTTGTAAATCCATGTTGACTTTGTCCGATCCTGTCACTGTTTTCCAAGTGCTCAGCTATTACATCTTTTATAATGGACTCTAGCATTTTCCCCACTACCGATGTCAGGCTTACCGGTCTGTAGTTCCCCGTTTTCTCTCTACCACCTTTTTTGAATAGTGGGGTAACATTAGCTACCCTCTAATCCATGGGTACTGTTCCAGATTGCATCGAATGCTGGAAGATGATCAGCAAAGCATCAACTATTTCTAGGGCCACTTCCTTAAGTACCCTAGGATGTAGATTATCAGGCCCTGGGGATTTATCGGCCTTCAATCCCATCAATTTCCCTAACACCATTTCCCTACAAATACTGAAGCACAGGTGAGAATGCCGGCTGATGGCAGGATTGGACTCTGATCTGATCGAAATCATAGGCTATAGATAGGCCATTCGGGTGAACCAGTCCATGCCAGTGTTGATGCTCCACTCAGGCTCACCGTTTTTATTAATATACATAGAAGATAGGAGCAGGAGTAGGCCATTCGGCCCTTCGAGCCTGCTCCGCCATTCAACGAGATCATGGCTGATCATTCAAACCCTAGCACCCAGTCCCTACACCGACAGCCATCCCACCCAAGCCCTAGCCCCGTAACCCCACGTATTTAATCCCCAACACTAAGGGTCAATTTTTTATCATGGCCAATCAACCTAACCCGCACATTTTTGGACTGTGGGAGGAAACTGGAGCACCCGGAGGAAAACCCACGCAAACACGGGGAGAATGTGCAAACTCCACACAGACAGTCACCCGAGGCCGGATTTGAACCCGGGTCCCTGGCACTGTGAGGCAACAGTGCTAACCACTATGCCACCGTGCTTCTTAATAAGTGAAATGAGTGTTCCTGTCTTCGCTGCAAGCCAGCAAGTGAGCAGCCTTGGGACCAACTCCCTCCCTGTGGGAGCGCGTCCAGCCTCCACGTGGCTCTTCCCCACAGGGGCAAAGCTGAGGTCGAGGCAATCAAACCCAGGCCCAGCTGAGCACGAGGTCGAGACTCACACAAAGCCATTCGGGTGAGGAACTGTAAGGTGGCGGACACTGTGAAATCAAGAGGGGGGGGAAAAGAAAAAAAACATGTTTCACATCAGAATTAGGAGCAGGAGTCGGCCATTCGAGCCTGCTCCGCCATTCAATAAGATCATGGTTGATCTTCGACCTCAGCTCCACTTTCCCGCCCGATCCCCATATCCCTCGATTCCCCGAGAGTCCAAAAATCTCTCGATCTCAGCCTTGAATATACTCAATGACTGAGCCTCCACAGCCCTCTGGGGCAGAGAATTCCAAAGATTCACCGCCCTCTGAGTGAAGAAATTTCTCCTCATCTCAGTCCAAAATGGCCGACTCCTTATCCTGAGACCCCTCGTTCTAGACTCCCCAGCCAGGGGGGAGACATCCTCTCAGCATCTACCCTCGAAGAATTTTATACATTTCAATGAGATCACTTCTCATTCTTCTAAACTCCAGGGAATATCGGCCTATTCGACTCAATCTCTCCTCATTGGACAACCCCCTCATCCCAGGAATCAAATATGTATTAGGAGCGGTGATGGAGTACATAAGAACATAATAGGAGCAGGAATAGGCCACTTGGCCCCCTCGAGCCTGCTCCGCCATTCAATAAGATCACGGCTGATCTTGGGCTCAAAGCCACTTCCCCGCCCTACAGAGTCCAGAGGCTAAGTCGTCCTTTCTCTGAAGCCATGGATGGTGTGAGATACACGAAGAGTCAGTCAGTCAACAGGAAGAAAGTTAAACAGAGAGGGTTCTCCTCAGGAAAAGAGGCAATAAATAATTTGGAGGCACATTGTTTGGTTCAATTAGCCCACGACATTTCGCTTTTTATCTGCCAGTTGTCTCCCCGCAGTCCCCCCAGAATTCTGGATTATGATCTGTCAGCCGTCACTCTCGCCTGCTTCTATGGCTGGGTGTTAAAAATGTTTTTATTGCTATCACTCTTGTGACGCGTCATTGAATGCGCTGTATGTTGTGTGGAGAATCCAGAACAAGAGCTGGTCCTCACACCAACAACAACTTGCATTTATACAGCGCCTTTAACGTAGTAAAATGTCCCAGGGCGCTTCACAGGAGCGATTATCAGACAAATTTGACACCGAGCCACGTCAGGAGATATTAGGACAGGTGACCAAAAGCTTGGTCAGAGAGGTCGGTTTTAAGGAGCGTCTTAAAGGAGGAGAGAGAGGCGGAGAGGTTCAGGGAGGGAATTCCAGAGCTCGGGGCCCCAGGCGGCTGAAGGCACGGCCGCCAATGGTGGAGCGATGGAAATCGGGGGATGCGCGAGAGGCCGGAATTGGAGGAGCGCCGAGATCTCGGAGGGTTGTAGGGCTGGAGGAGGTTAGGGAGATAGGGAGGGGGGGGGAGGAGGCCATGGAGGGGATTTGAAAACAAGGATAGAGAATTTTAAAATTGAGGTGTGGCCAGACCGGGAGCCAATGTAGGTCAGCGAGCACAGTTGGGGGGGGGGGGGGGGGGGGTGATGGGTGCAAGCTATGATTTGGATGAGCTCCAGTTTACGGCGAGGATGGAAATTGGGAGGCCGGCAGGAGATGGCTGGGATAGTGCCCTGAGCATTTTCAATACCTCACCCCAGTGGCTATGTGTGTGTACTTGGACAGCGAATGTTGGTGGGCTTATTTAACTGTGATGTGTATCATGATATACTCCTGCCTTACACTTTGTTCCACTTCTGTGAATATTTAACTGGAGTCCAATTCCAAGGGTCACATGTATTTCTTTATCTGGTTAGCAGCACTGGGTTCAGCACAAGCTCTCGGTAAACAGCAGAACCGATTATTAAAATATAAATATTTGCTCAATGACCTAGTGCGGCCCAGAATCACCCAACTCACAAAGTGTTGTATTGTGGTTCTTGTCAAAATTGATAGTAAATACAGAGTACAGATCATAAGTCGGAGGATTTTCTAACGCCCTTCAAGTTCAGAGGTTGGTTTATACACCACTGCGCTTGTACTATTTTGGATTTCCACAATTCTGAACAGAGAATGCTGGAAACAGATAACATACAACGCAAGAAATAGAAGCAGCAGTCGGCCATTCGGCCCCTTGAGCCTGCTCCGTCATTCAATGAGATCTTGGACCTCAACTCCACTTTACCGCCCCATCCCCGTATCCCTCGATTCCCTTAATATCCAAAACTCTCTCGATCTCGGCCTTGAATATACTCAACGACCGAGCCTCCACAGCCCTCTGGGGCAGAGAATTCCAAAGATTCACCGCCCTCTGAGTGAAGAAATTCCCCCTCATCTCAGTCCTAAATGGCCGACCCCTTATTCTGTGACTGTGACCCCTGGCTCTAGACTCTCCAGACAGGGGAAATATCCTCCCAGCATCTACCCTGTCAAGCCCTGGAAGAATTTTATGCATTTCAATGAAATCACCTCTCATTCTTCTAAACGCCAGCGAATATAGAAACATAGAAGATAGGAGCAGGAGTCGGCCATTCGGCCCCTCAAGCCTGCTCCGCCATTCAATGAGATCCTGGCTGATCATCCAAATTCAGTACCCTGTCCCTGCCTTCTCTCCATATCCCTTGATCCCTTTAGCCTTAAGAAATATATCTAACTCCTTGAATATATTTAATGAATTGGCCTCAACTGCCTTCTGTGGTAGAGAATTCCACAGGTTCACCACTCTCTGGGTGAAGAAATTCCTCCTCATCTCTGTCCTAAATGGCTTACCCCTTATCCTTAGACTGTGACCCCTGGTTCTGGACTCCCCCGACCATCGGGAACATCCTTCCTGCATCTAGTCTGTCTAGTCCTGTTAGAATTTTATAAGTTTCAATGAGATCCCCTCTCATTCTTCTAAACTCTAGCGAGTATAAACCCAATCGACCCAATCTCTCCTCATACGTCATTCCTGCCATCCCAGGAATCAGTCTGGTGAATCTTCGCTGCACTCCCTCTATGGCAAGTGTATCCTTCCTTAGGTAAGGAGACCAAAACTGCACACAATACTCCAGGTGTGGTCTCATCTCACCAAGGCCGTACATAATTGCCGTAAGATTTCCCTACTCTTATACTCCAACCCTTTTGTAATAAAGACCAACATAATGACGCAAGAAAACTACTAGGCACTTGGTCTAAGCGTTAAACAAAGCTTTAATCAACTGTTTTACAACATGGAGGTCTAGTTGTGTCCTTCACTAGTTCCTGTTAAAGAATGTCCTGCGCAAGCTGGGCCCGTGCCCGAGTATTTATACTCCCCCTGGACAGCGCCACCCGCAGGCCGCTCAGTATTATTTCATAAGTCTTTCTTTCATGAACGACTGATTCATGTCACATCCCATTTGCTTTCCTAATTGCTTGCTGTACCTGCATGTTAACTTTCTGCGATTCGTGTCCAAGGACCCTCTGAATACCAAATAGGAGCAGGAGTAGGCCACACGGCCCCTCGAGCCTGCTCCGCCATTCAGTAAGATCGCGGAAGGCGCTATCGAAATGCAAGTCCTCTTTTCTTTATACAGGTGCCTAGCTCACATGACTGCTCATTCGAGAAGCGCGAGTCTAGCTCAGTGAATGTTTGACCAGGCCTGAACCTATCCTCAACATACACACCGGGCAGCTGGTTTATCCCCCCCCCCCCGCCTCTTCCCAACCTCAGGAATGCCGAGGTCGGTTGTGGATAGACGTCACGCAGGCTGGGAATCAGAGCTGGCTCCTGTTACACGCTGCCGTTAACACCAGGAAAGTCGAATCTGCTCCCGTACTAAATCGAGTTAATTAAGTGCGACTGCATGGGATAAATAACAGATTATCCCATGTGAAAGGAAACAATCCCATCAGATTCCCTCAATCTATTCATCCACAAAAGCCCACTTGCGTCCCAGCCAAGACGGCGTTTTCCGGACAGAGGGAAGCAATGGAGCGTGCTCAAATGGAGAATTAAACAAGGCTTGAAGGAACATGCCAGGACAGGCTTGTATAAAGAGCTCCAACCAAAACATTAACTCTTCGAGCAGTGTAAATTGCTGATGTACCCAACTGTACACTGAAGGGTGTCTTACACATACTCCATATTCCGCAGTGAAGTCAAGACACACCACAACCTGCTCCTATTCTTAACTCATGCTTACCCAAGACCTGACAATGCAGAACTCCTTACCTGCTTCAGTCTAACAACCGACAGATTTTCTTTTTAAATCAAAGCTCGGCATCACCTAATTGTTACTCCTTGATTTCCGTGGCTCAGTGGGTAAGCACTCTTGCCTGAGTCAGAAGGTCGTAGGTTCAAGTCCCACTCCAGAGACTTGAGCAGAAAAATCTAGCCTGACACTCCCAGGGCAGTACTGAGGGAGCGCCGCACTGTCGGAGGGGCGGTACTGAGGGAGCGCCGCACTGTCGGAGGGGCGGTACTGAGGGAGCGCCGCACTGTCGGAGGGGCGGTACTGAGGGAGCGCCGCACTGTCGGAGGGGCGGTACTGAGGGAGCGCCGCACTGTCGGAGGGGCAGTACTGAGGGAGCGCCGCACTGTCGGAGGGGCGGTACTGAGGGAGTGCCACACTGTCGGAGGGCAGTACTGAGTGAGCGCCGCACTGTCAGAGGGGCGGTACTGAGGGAGCGCCGCACTGTCGGAGGGGCGGTACTGAGGGAGCGCCGCACTGTCGGAGGGGCAGTACTGAGGGAGCGCCGCACTGTCGGAGGGGCAGTACTGAGTGAGCGCCGCACTGTCGGAGGGGCAGTACTGAGGGAGCGCCGCACTGTCGGAGGAGCAGTGCTGAGGGAGCGCCGCACTGTCGGAGGGGCGGTACTGAGGGAGCGCCGCACTGTCGGAGGGGCAGTACTGAGGGAGTGCCGCACTGTCGGAGGAGCAGTGCTGAGGGAGCGCCGCACTGTCGGAGGGGCGGTACTGAGCTTTTAAAAAAAATTAATTCTCGGGATGTGGGCCAGCATTTATTGCCCATCCCTAATCGCCCCTTGAGAAGGTGGTGGTGAGCCGCCGCCTTGAACCGCTGCAGTCCGTGTGGTGAAGGTGCTCCCACAGTGCTGTTAGGGAGGGAGTTCCAGGATTTTGACCCAGTGACGATGAACGAACGGCCCGATATATTTCCAAGTCGGGATGGTGCGTGTGACTTGGAGGGGAACTTGGAGGTGGTGGTGTTCCCGTGCGCCTGCTGCCCTTGTCCTTCTAGGTGGCGGAGGTCGCGGGTTTGGGAGGTGCTGCCGAAGGGACACAAATCAATGCGTGTTTGTGCAGCACAAATACATCTCGGGGTTTTCCTCAATAACATCTGTGGTGCCTTCTAATCATCCTGATTTATTGCCTTACAGCGTGTATTTGGATGTCCTATATTTAGACAGCAACGGTCACATTGATAGTTCAAGTGCTGCGCTCACGGAAACACAAGCATAGAACAGTACAGCACAGAAGGAGGCCATTCGGCCCATCGAGTCTGCGCCGGCTCTTTCGAAGAGCAATCCAGTTAGTCCCACTCCCCCGCTCTTTCCCCATATCCCTGCAATTTCTTCTCCTTCCAGTATTTATCCAATCTTCTTCTTCTTAGGCAGTCCCTCGGAACCGAGGATGACTTGCTTCCACACTAAAAATTAGTTCTCAGGTGACTGATGAGTCCAATGCGGGACCGACAGTCTCTGTCACAGGTGGGGTTGTCCATGAGGGTCCTGACGTTCCAGGTCCTGAACTTCATTTGAAAGGGTGGAAGATGCCTGCGCGAATTCTTTTAACGTGGGGTGGCCGTTGCACACCAGCTACCACACGGGCTTGACAGAGCAAGGTCTTGGTCCAATAGCAAGGGGATCCAAGACGATTGGAGACCAGGCTCTGCTACATCAGCCTAGCACACATACACACAAACATACTCCTACTGTCCTCCTCCCTCCTTCCCCCAGGTCCCCCTCTGCCTGGGTTTCATAGGCTATAACCCTGTAGTAACAAAGGCATTAAACATTAAAAGATGCATCAAATGTTAAACTCAACCAGGTGACGGTAGCATGATGTCAGCAACATCATCAGTGTTCTCGCTCAGGCCAACATCCCCAGCATCGAAGCTTTGACCACGCTCGATCAGCTCCGATGGACGGGCCACATCGTCCGCATGCCCGATTACGAGACTGCCAAAACAAGCGCTCTACTCGGAGCTCCGACACGGCAAGAGAGCCCCAGGTGGGCAGAGGAAACGCTTCAAGGACACCCTCCTTGAAAAAGTGCAACCTCCCCACCGACACCTAGGGAATCCCTGGCCCAAGACCGCTCAAAGTGGAGGAGGAGCATCCGGGAAGGAGCCGAACACCTCGAGTATTTATCCCATACCCTTTTGAATGCTACGATAGAATCTGTATCCACCGCCCTATCAGGCAGCGCGTTCCAAATCCTAACCACTCGCTGCGTAAAAAAATGTACTCATGTCGCCTTTGGTTCTTTTGCAAATCGCCTTAAATCTGTGCCCTCTGGTTCTCAAACCTTCAGCCAGTTTCTCTCTATTTATTCTATCTAAACCCTTCACGATTTTAAACACCTCGATCAAATCTCCTCTATAAAATGTACTTTAATAGCAATTTATTAGTTGTGGAGTGGCTTGGGAAGCCATGAGGCACTACATAAAGGCAATTTTTTCCCTTTTAGTGGGCAAATGTAAGAAGTCACACAACACCAGGTTATAGTCCAACAGTTTTATTTGAAATCACAAGCTTTCAGAGCGCTGCTCCCCCGGTCAGGTGCAACATTTGACCCCTTGTGACCCCACCTCATTGTTCTTTGATGTAATGTTTTCCTGACTAACCTGTTTGGACACCATTGATTGCTGTGATTATCTCTCTGCCGAGGTGTGATAAATGGCAGTTAGAAAGATT
This sequence comes from Somniosus microcephalus, assembly GCF_052327205.1. Classification (NCBI taxonomy): domain Eukaryota; kingdom Metazoa; phylum Chordata; class Chondrichthyes; order Squaliformes; family Somniosidae; genus Somniosus; species Somniosus microcephalus. The sequence continues at coordinate 15,604,392 of NW_028225185.1, read as the reverse complement.
ACCTGTAAACATCTGGCATTATTCTCTGACTTTATATGCAGTGTCTTTATGCATCTCTCCACTTCACCTGATGAAGGAGCAGCGCTCCGAAAGCTTGTGATTTCAAATAAAGCTGTTGGACTATAACTTGGTGTTGTGTGACTCCTTACATTTGTCCACCCCAGTCCAACACCGGCATCTCCACACCATGCCTTTTAGTGTACTGGGGGGTGGGGGTGCGAGGGCGATGGGTGACTGCACATTTGAAGCCTAGGTTTTTTTTGAAAGGAGGAAAAGCATGTGGCAGGAACTGGGCAGGGTGTCCCGGCGGGCAGGGGTGGCCAAATGAACAGCCACCCATGGCGGAGTGGAGTACAAAGAGAAGGCTAGGGTGAGAGGAGGGTTCGGGTGTGAGGGGGGCGCGAGGTAGGCCACAGAGCGACTTGAAAGGCAAGGAGTCGAATTCTGAAATGAACTCACTGGACCAGTGGGACGTGGAGAGGGCGGGGGGGGGATGGTGAAGGGTGTGTGGACCTTAGTGGAGATGGTGAAGGCATAACCTAGTTTTCAGTGGCGACGTCAGCGACGGACACGGAGGCAGCTGACGACGGCCATCTCTACCCCTCCACCGCCTCTCTCAACAATCCCCGCCCACTGCTTACGCTGGGTTTCCGTGGAACAATGCAAGAGGCCGAGGACGGTGAGGTCCGAGTGGGAATGGGGCGGTGAATTAAAATGACAGGCCACCGGGGAGCTCGGGGTCCCCCTTACGGACTGAACGGAGGTGTTCCGCAAAGCGGTCGCCCAATCTGCATTTGGTCTCCCCAGTGTAGAGGAGACCGCACCGTGAGCAGCGAATACAGTATACTAGATTGCAAGAAGTACAAGTAAATCGCTGTTTCACCTGGAAGGGGTGTTTGGGGCCCTGGACAGTGGGAAGGGGGGAGGTATAAGGACAGGTGTTGCATTTCCTGCGCTTGCACGGGACGGTGCCGGGCGAAGGGGAAGGGGTGCTAGAGGAGTGGGCTAGGGTGTCTCGGAGGGAGCGGTCCCTACGGAATGCTGAAAGGGGAGGTGAGGGGAAGATACGTTTGGTGGTGGGATCACATTGGGAGTTGGCGGACGATGATCTGTTGAATGTGGAGGCTGGTGGGGTGAAAGGTGAGGACAAGGGGAACCCTATCGTGGTTCCGGGAGGGAGGGAGGGGCAGGGGTGAGGGCAGAAGTGCGGGAGATAGAACGGACACGGTCGAGGGCCGTGTCAACCACGGTAGAGGGGAATCCTCGGTTGAGGAAAAAGGAAGACATGTCGGAAGCACTGGTATGGAAGGTGGCATCGTCGGATTCCCCTCCCACTGTTGTCGACTGCTTGCCCGCCGTTTAGCCTCAGACAAAAGCTGCAATTTCCTCCTAAAGCCATCATCGCCAGCCTCCGCCACTCACTGCATATCCTGGCCTTCTGATTCACTGCTCCCTCTGTGGACACAGGCTGAACCAGACTGTTCACAACCTCAAACGTCCTATTCGACCCCCAATCTGAGCTGCAAACTCCCATCTCCTCTCCATCAATCAAGGACAGGCTATTTCCACTCCACATCGCCCACCTCTGCCCCTCATCCCACTTGTTGCTGAATCCCTCAACCGTGCCGTAAGTCACCTCCAGACCAATTTTCGAACGGGCCGTGGCCCCTTTAAAAATCCGCGCATGCAGCGACGGGCCGGAGATGGCCGTCAGCGGTGATCTCACGGCGCCGGCACTTGCCCTTGCCCATAGACTTTTTAATGGTCTGGAAGTTGCGGTCAGCCGACGAGCAAAAATGCGCAGCGCCCTCCACAGAGCATCGGAGACCTGTGTGAACAAGGCAAGCAATGGTGGGGCTCCTGAAGCAGTCAGAGCGAAGCGGCAGTCAGAATTGTGAATTCACGATCAAACCAGACACCAGAAAGCGAAAGGGGAAAAAAGATTGGATCGAGAGAGGAAAGAAACAGACAGACTTGCATTTATACAGCGCCTTTCACGACCTCAGGATGTCCCAAAGTTACGAGGAGAGGTTACACAAATTAGGGTTGTATTCCCTGGAATCTAGAAGGTTAAGGGGCGATCTGATAGAACTTTCCATATTAAGGGAAACAGATAGGGTAGATAGAGAGAAACTATTTCCGCTGGTTGGGGAGTCTAGGACTAGGGGGCAGAGTCTAAAAATTAGAGCCAGACCTTTCAGGAGTGAAGTTAGGAAACACTTCTACACACAAAGGGTGGTAGAAGTTTGGAACTCTCTTCCGCAAACGGCAATTGATGCGGGTCAATTGTTAATTTTAAATCGGAGATTGATAGATTGTTGTTAACCAAAGGTATTAAGGGATACGGGGCAAAGGCGGGTAGATGGAGTTAGGTTGAAGATCAGCCGTGATCTCACTGAATGGCAGAACAGGCTCGAGGGGCTGAATGGACGACTCGTGTTCCTATGTTCAAAGCGCTTTACAGCCAATGAAGTACTTTTTGAAGTGTGGTCACTGTTGTAATGTAGGAAACGCGGCAGCCAATTTGCGCACAGCAAGCTCCCACAAACAGCAATATGATAATGACCAGATCATCTGTTTTTAGTGATGTTGATTTTGGGATACATATTGGCCCCAGGACACCGGGGAGTACTCCCCCTGTTGCTCTTCGAAATAGTGCCATGGGATCTTGTACGCCCACCTTAGAGAGCAGATGGGGCCTCGGTTTAACATCTCAGCCAAAAGACGGCACCTCCGACAGTACGGCGCTCCCTCAGCACTGCCCCTCCGACAGTGCGTCGCTCCCTCAGTACCGCCCCTCCGACAGTGCGTCGCTCCCTCAGTACCGCCCCTCCGACAGTGCGTCGCTCCCTCAGTACCGCCCCTCCGACAGTGCGTCGCTCCCTCAGTACCGCCCCTCCGACAGAGCGTCGCTCCCTCAGTACCGCCCCTCCGACAGTGCGGCGCTCCCTCAGTACCGCCCCTCCGACAGTGCGGCGCTCCCTCAGTACCGCCCCTCCGACAGTGCGGCGCTCCCTCAGTACCGCCCCTCCGACAGTGCGGCGCTCCCTCAGTACCGCCCCTCCGACAGTGCGGCGCTCCCTCAGTACCGCCCCTCCGACAGTGCGGCGCTCCCTCAGTACTGCCCCTCCGACAGTGCGGCGCTCCCTCAGTACTGCCCCTCCGACAGTGCGGCGCTCCCTCAGTACTGTCCCTCTGACAGTGCGGCGCTCCCTCAGTACTGCCCCTCCGACAGTGCGGCGCTCCCTCAGTACTGCCCCTCCGACAGTGCGGCGCTCCCTCAGTACTGCCCCTCCGACAGTGCGGCGCTCTCTCAATACTGCCCCTCCGACAGTGCGGCGCTCCCTCAGTACTGCCCCTCCGACAGTGCGGCGCTCCCTCAGTACTGCCCCTCCGACAGTGCGGCGCTCTCTCAGTACTGCCCCTCCGACAGTGCGGCGCTCCCTCAGTACTGCCCCTCCGACAGTGCGGCGCTCCCTCAGTACTGCACTGGGAGCGCCAGCCTAGATTTTGTGCTCAAGTCTCTGGAGCGGGACTCGAACCCACAATCTCCTGACTCAGAGGGGAGAGTGCCACCCACTGAGCCAAGGCTGACACCGAGAGAGAGAGAGATGAAAGAGACAGAAAGAAAAAGTTAAAAAATAAAACAAAATAAAAACATCTTGTTTAAATGTCTTTAAATCTCCAACAATAATTAAAATCTGAGGGAATGAGACTCCTTGCTTGTTAAAAGTTAATTTTCAGTGCCAGAGAGGGGTTGTAGGGCAGTAATTAAGACTTACCTCGCCATTAAAAGGGTACTTGGATTGGGCTGGACAAGCCCTACCTTTTTCTGGCAAGTTTAGTGAATAAGTATAGCAACCTCACAGCATTCAATGTATTTGAATGGCGAGTCTCTCGGCGTCACGCAAGGAGCAGGGAATTTTATCAGCCAGTTGCTCAGTGCATTCTCTCGCCCCTCAGTCAGAAGGTTGAGGGCTCAAGTCCAAAGCCAGAGACTTGAGCACAAAAATCCAGGCCGACACTCCCACCAGTACTGAGGGAGCGCCGCACTATCGGAGGTGCCATCTTTTGGATGAGACGTTAAACCGAGGCCCCGTCTGCCCTCTCAGGTGGATGTAAAAGATCCCGCGGCCACTATTGGAAGAAGAGCAGGGGGAGTTCTCCCCGGTGTCCTGGGGCCAATATTTATCCCTCAATCAACATCACTAAAACAGACGATCTGGTCATTATCACATTGTTGTTTGTGGGAGCTTGCTGTGCGCAAATTGGCTGCTGCGTTTCCTACATTACAACAGTGACCACACTTCAAAAAAAGTACTTCATTGGCTGTAAAGCGCTTTGAGATGTTCGGTGGTCTTTTTGTGAGTGGCAGGCAGTGACTATAGTGGGGTACCACAGGGATCGGTTCTTGGACCGCAGCTATTCACAATACTGTATATATTAATGATCTAGACGAGGGAACTAGATGTAATATCTCCAAGTATGCAGACGACACAAAGCTGGGTGGGCGTGTGTGCTGTGAGGAGGATGCCGAGAAACTCCAGTATGATTTGGACAGGTTGGGTGATTGGGCAGAAGCATGGCAGATGCAGTATAATGTGGCTAAATGCGAGGTTATCCACTTTGGTGGCAAAAACAGGAAGGCAGATTATTATCTGAACGGCAATAGATTGGGAGAAGGGGAAGTGCAATGAGACCTGGGTGTCCTTGTGCACCAGTCGCTGAAGGTAAGCATGCAGGTGCAGCAGGCGGTTAAGAAGACAAATGGTATGTTGGCCTTCGTAGCGAGAGGGTTCGAGTACAGGAACAAGGATGTCTTGCTGCAGTTGTACAGGGCCTTGGTGAAACCACACCTTGAGTATTGTGTGCAGTTTTGGGTGCCTTATCTGAGGAAGGATGTTCTTGCCATGGAGGGAGTGCAGCGAAGATTCACCAGACTGATACCTGGGATGGCAGGAATGACGTATGAGGAGAGATTGGGTCGATTGGGCTTATACTCGCTAGAGTTTAGAAGAATGAGAGGGGATCTCATTGAAGCTTATAAAATTCTAACAGGACTAGACAGGCTAGATGCAGGAAGGATGTTCCCGATGGCGGGGGAGTCCAGAACCAGGGGTCACAGTCTAAGGATAAGGGGTAAGCCATTTAGGACAGAGATGAGGAGGAATTTCTTCACCCAGAGAGTGGTGAACCTGTGGAATTCTCTACCACAGAAGGCAGTAGAGGCCAATTCATTAAATATATTCAAGAAGGAGTTAGATATATTTCTTAAGGCTAAAGGGATCGAGGGATATGGGGAGAAAGCAGGGACAGGGTACGGAGTTTGGATGATCAGCCATGATCTCATTGAATGGCGGAGCGGGCTCGAGGGGCCGAATGGCCGACTCCTGCTCCTATCTTCTATGTATCTATGTGGTCGTGAAAGGCGCTGGAGAAATGCAAGCCTGTCTTCTTTTTTCTGACAACTTCCTCAGTTGCGTGTTTTAACTGCGCGGGCGCGCGCTGGAGATTGCTGTCCGATCTACACGTTAGCAAACGGTGAGCGCCGTTCGCCTCGCCGTTACCTTTACCGCCAAATCTGGCCCCTTACCTGCGAAGCTGTGGCCATGGTGAGTCGAGGCATTCGGAAGAACAATGGTGAAAACTGAAGGAGGGGAAAGAATGTATTTTTTTTTTAAGTCACATTCTTAGGCAGGGAAAGTATTTTGGACACCCACGGAGTCCGTTAAAATAATGTTGAAGCAGTTTGACAAAAGGTGAGTGAGTGAGTGGAATATAATGAGAGTTGCCAAGGATATGTCCGGCACACTAAAAAAAAATGAAAATGAAATTTAAAAACAGAACAAAAGGCACAGCTGGCACCGATTAGCTGTGAAAGTCTCTCAGAAGAGAAGAATTCGCCTTTTCCCACACCACAGCGGGCCATCTGTCGTGGGCTTAAAACGTCACAAGCAAAGAACAAGAGTTCACACACCGCAGACTGGGCTTTCAAGGACAGATAAAAGATAAAAGATAGAACGGGGGCGAGCACAGTTTTAAAAATACACACAAATCAATAGACTACTTTTAAGCAGCGGGTTCCTTTCTACGAGCAACTGTCCCTTTTACTTCCACAGTCATTTCATAAACCCACAGAACGCTTGTCAGTCTCGCGAGCTATCGCTTGCTCCCGCTTCCACTTCCACATACATCTTTACACACTTGTCAACGATAATTCACCCTCCTCTACCTGAAGGAACCAGCGCCGATGAGATACACAAATTAAGCCTGTGGCGATATACTCCACTGACAGAAAACAAGGCGGAAACGACTGAGAACAACACCTAAAAGGAGGGGGCGGTGTGTCAACCTTCAAACAATGACAGCAAGATGGGTTTAATATACTTGCCTTACAGGGGCTGCAACAAAGGTCCACTAGACTGACTCCTGGGATGAGAGGACTGTCCTATGAGGAGGGATTACATAGAAACATAGAAGATAGGAGCAGGAGTAGGCCATTCGGCTCCTCGAGCCTGCTCCGCCATTCAATGCGATCATGGCTGATCATCCAAATTCAGTACCCTGTCCCTGCCTTCTCCCCATATCCCTTGATCCCTTTAGCCTTAAGAAATATATCCAACTCCTTCTTGAATATATTTAATGAATTGGCCTCAACTGTCTTCTGTGGTAGAGAATTCCACAGGTTCACCACTCTCTGGGTGAAGAAATTCCTCCTCATCTCAGTCCCAAATGGCTTACTCCTTATCCTGTGACCCCTGGTTCTGGACTCCCCGACCATCGGGAACATCCTTCCTGCATCTAGTCTGTCCAGTCCTGTCAGAATTTTATAAGTTTCAATGAGATCCCCTCTCATTCTTCTAAACTCTAGCGAATATAAGCCTAATCGACCCAATCTCTCTTCATACGTCATTCTTGCCATCCCCAGGTATCAACCTGGTGAATCTTCGCTGCACTCCCTCCATGATTAAGTGGAGTGGGCCTATACTCTCTGGAGTTTAGAAGAATGAGACGTGATCTCTTGGAGGACTTGACAGGGTAGATGCTGAGAGGCTGTTTCCCCCTGGCTGGAGAGTCTAGAACCAGGGGTCACAGTCTCAGGATAAGGGGTCGGCCATTTAGGACGGAGATGAGGAGGAATTTCTTCACTCAGAGGGTGGTGAATCTTTGGAATTCTCTGCCCCAGAGGCCTGTGGAGGCTCAGTCGTTGAGTATATTCAAGGCTGAAATCGAGAGATTTGTGGACTCTCTAATAGATTCAAGGGATATGGAGATCGGGCGGGAGAGTGGAGTTGAGGTCGAAGATCAGCCGTGATCTTACTGAATGGCGGAGCAGGCTCGACTTTCGCCCTACCATGGGTTGCCGTGCCTTCAACTGTCCAGGCGGCAAGAACTGAAATTCTCTCCCCGAACCCCTCTCTCCTCCTTTAAGACGCTCCTTAAAACCTCGCTCTTTGACCAAGCTTTTGGTCACCTGTCCTCATATCTCACGCGGCTCGGTGTCAAATTCTGTCTGATTACGCGCCTGTGAAGTGCCTTGGGACGGTAAAGGCGCTGTATTAATGCACGTTGCTGGTTAACATGTTCCCGTTAACGGGCAGACAGCTCACGTTGCTGCTACTAACAAATCTTGATACGCTGATGTAGTACTTAACCACCATTGGGTCAACAGTGCCTAAAACAGCCCACTCTGTACCTCAAACAGGACAAAACACAAAATGAGAACATGCACGCACAAAAAGCAATAGATTGCCTTGGCTTTGAGGGCCAGATTATCAATGCTTCAGGGCCACATGCACCCCGGTCTTAAAACATCTGATGTCACAGTTAAGTGCAAAGGCAGAAAAGCAAGAAAGACTTGCATTGCTACAGAGCCTTTCACCACCTCAGGACGTCCCATAAGAACATAAGAAGTAGGAGCAGGAGTAGGCCATACGGCCCCTCGGGCCTGCTCCGCCATTCAATAGGATCATGGCTGATCCGAACCTAGGCTCACGTCCACTTCCCTGCCCGCTCCCCGTAACCCCTAATTCCCTTATCAGCTAGGAAACTGTCCATCTCCGTTTTAAATTTAAATTTATTTAATGTCCCAAAGCGCTTCACAGCCAATGAAGTACTTTTTGAAGTGTGGTCACTGTTGTAATGTAGGAAACGCGGCAGCCAATTTGCGCACAGCAAGCTCCCACAAACAGTAATGTGATAATGACCAGATCATGTTTTTTTTTTTTTTTTTTTTAAAGTGATGTTGATTGAGGGATAAATATTGGCCCCAGGACACCGGGGAGAACACCCCCTGCTCTTCTTCAAAATAGTGCCACAGGATCTTTTACGCCCACCTCAGACAGCAGACGGGGCCTGGGCTTAATGTCTCATCTGAAAGACGGCACCTCCGGCAGCACTGCACTGGGAGTGCCAGCCTGGATGTTTGTGCTCAAGTCTCTGGAGCGAGACTCGAACCCACGACCGGCTGACTCAGAGGCGAGAGAGTGCTACAATCAGAGCCACGACAGACACATAAGCCCAAAGCTTCACCCAAAAGAAACCCCAGATTGTACGTGCAGCAACATCCAATGACACAACCCCCAACGTGTGTAGTTCTGTAAAACATTACCAGAAGTAGTCTGTTCCCAGCTAATACATTGGCTTCAGTGCTCCACTTAAATCGTAAAGGCCCTTTCAGCCGGAACTCAAAAACCGAGATAAAACGAGTGCACTACACTCGCACGGGTCTTTGGCTTAATGACAAGACTATTACCAGGAATTACCTGCACACAAACAATAATATTTCACTGACCTACTTCCTGTTTCAGCATAATGCTCTCATCCTCCAAAAAACATTCTTACGCAATAGCTTTCTACAGTTACGCAAAAAAAAGCTTTTTCCTAATTTTCTGCGTCAGCTGTGGCTCACGGGGTCACACCCTCGCCCACGAGTCAGAGGGTCATGGGGCTCCAGTCCCACCACAGAGACTTGAGCACAAAAATCTATGCTGACACGCCCAGTGCCAGTACTGAGGGAGCGCCGCACTGTCGGAGGGGCAGTACTGAGGGAGCGCCGCACTGTCGGAGGGGCGGTACTGAGGGAGCGCCGCACTGTCGGAGGGGCGGTACTGAGGGAGCGCCGCACTGTCGGAGGGGCGGTACTGAGGGAGCGCCGTACTGTCGGAGGGGCAGTACTGAGGGAGCGCCGCACTGTCGGAGGGGCAGTACTGAGGGAGCGCCGCACTGTCGGAGGGGGCGGTACTGAGGGAGCGCCGCACTGTCGGAGGGGCGGTACTGAGGGAGCGCCGCACTGTCGGAGGGGCGGGTACTGAGGGAGCGCCGTACTGTCGGAGGGGCAGTACTGAGGGAGCGCCGCACTGTCGGAGGGGCAGTACTGAGGGAGCGCCGCTCTGTCGGAGGGACGGTACTGAGGGAGCGCCGCACTGTCGGAGGGGCAGTACTGAGGGAGCGCCGCACTGTCGGAGGGGCAGTACTGAGGGAGCGCCGCACTGTCGGAGGGGCAGTACTGAGGGAGCGCCGCATTGTCGGAGGGGCAGTCCTGAGGGAGCACCGCACTGTCGGAGGGGCGGTACTGAGGGAGCGCCGCACTGTCGGAGGGGCAGTACTGAGGGAGCGCCGCACTGTCGGAGGGGCGGTACTGAGGGAGCGCCGCACTGTCGGAGGGGCGGTACTGAGGGAGCGCCGCACTGTCGGAGGGGCGGTACTGAGGGAGCGCCGCACTGTCGGAGGGGCGGTACTGAGGGAGCGCCGCACTGTCGGAGGGGCGGTACTGAGGGAGCGCCGCACTGTCGGAGGGGCTGTACTGAGGGAGCGCCGCACTGTCGGAGGGGCGGTACTGAGGGAGGGCCGCACTGTCGGAGGGGTTTTTCGGAAGAGACGTTAAACCGAGACCCCGTCTGCCCTCTTGGATGGACGTAAAAGATCCCACGGCCACTATTGGAAGCAGAGCAGGGGGAGTTCTCCCCGGTGTCCTGGGGCCAATATTTATCTCTCAACCAACATCACTGAAAAACAGATGATCTGGTCATTATCACATTGCTGTTTGTGGGAGCTTGCTGTGCGCAAATTGGCTGCCGCTTTTTATACAATATAACACTTCTCAATAAAGGTACTTCATTGGCTGTAAAGCACTTCAGGGTGTCCTAAGGTTGTCTAAGGCACTATAGAAATGCAAGTCTTACTTTCTTTCCATTTCAGGTCTCCCAGCATAATCCAGCATTTGACAGCCAACAGATCAAGCCTAGGATGTTACTGTCTCAGGCTACGTCCATCTGAGAGGGCAGACAGGGCCTCGGTTTAACGTCTCATCCGAAAATCAGCATCTCCGACAGTGCGGCGCTCCCTCAGTACTGCCCCTCCGACGGTGCAGCGCTCCCTCAGTACCGCCCCTCCGACAGTGTGGCGCTCCCTCAGTACTGCCCCTCCGACAGTGCGGCGCTCCCTCAGTACTGCCCCTCCGACAGTGCGGCACTCCCTCAGTACTGCCCCTCCGACAGTGCGGCGCTCCCTCAGTACTGCCCCTCCGACAGTGTGGTGCTCCCTCACTACTGCCCCTCCGACGGTGCGGCGCTCCCTCAGTACCGCCCCTCCGACGGTGCGGTGTTCCCTCAGTACTGCCCCTCCGACAGTGCGGCGCTCCCTCAGTACTGCCCCTCCGACAGTGTGGTGCTCCCTCACTACTGCCCCTCCGACGGTGCGGCGCTCCCTCAGTACCGCCCCTCCGACAGTGCGGCGCTCCCTCAGTACTGCCCCTCCGACAGTGCGGCGCTCCCTCAGTACTGCCCCCCCGACAGTGCGGCGCTCCCTCACTACTGCCCCTCCGACGGTGCGGCGCTCCCTCAGTACCGCCCCTCCGACACTCCCTCAGTACCACCCCTCCGACAGTGCGGCGCTCCCTCAGTACCGCCCCTCCGACACTCCCTCAGTACCACCCCTCCGACAGTGCGGCGCTCCCTCAGTACCGCGCTCCCTCAGCACTGTACTGGGAGTGTCTGCTTAGATGTCTGTGCTGAAGTCTCTGGAGTGGGACTCGAACCCACGACCTTCTGACTCAGAGGCGAGGGTGCTGCCCACTGAGCCGCAGCAGACACGATTCAGCTCCAAATACTCTACCTTGACATAGCTGAAGTTTTGGTGGGCAAAGATCGAGGACTGTACTGCTCAGCAATGTAACAGCAGAGGCGAAAATAGCCTGAAATTTTCACACACTCACAACTACACTTGACTGAAATCAGCGATTAAAAAAAAAAGTAAGGTTCCGGTTCATCTCGATGAAAAGCTCAAATGCCACGGCACTGAATTCTTGTGGCAACACTGTGGCCTTTGGTAACACACCTACAGCGAAGGTCAGGAACTCGAAATGCTTGCCGAACTGTCCGGGAGAGAGGCACAAGCGTGTAGGCCAACATTCCACGAACAATCGGCTGGGGGCCTCAACACACTGGCACAACTAACTCCGGTGACCTCCGTCTGTCGGAGTCGACAATACCTCGCCCTCCCAATGAAGCTTTTCTTTACACAGCAGAACAATTTTGACTTTGCGCCGGGTGAATGATCACTCAGCAGCTGACAGCTTGGAGGAATATTATGCAAAATAATAGCAATGCTGCCGTCCAAATGAAGGGTTCATTTATTCCCACACACAGAATAAAACAGACCATATTTACTGGCAGAGAGAGAACAGGCATATATTTTTCGGTGAAAACCCATTGTGCGATTGTTCACCCATCATGAACATTATTTCAAAGAACGACTATAAAACCACCGATCACCAGCGTAGAGACAGGTACCACGACTGACAGATAGGCGAGGTACAGTACAGGGTCAATACAGAGATCAAGCAGTCCCAGGTCAGGTATTGTACCTGTTCCTCCACTCCCGGCGACCCTCTCACTCCAGTCCCCACGACCACACCTGTCTTCATCCCCAGCTCTCTGGACCTCTCTCTGATTCTCTCTCTCACACTCACCCGCTCCGGTCTCTCTCTCACACACTCATCCTCTCCGGTCTCTCTCTCTCACACTCCGGTCTCTCTCTCACACACTCACCCACTCCGGTCTCTCTCTCTCTCACTCACCCACTCCGGTCTCTCTCTCACACACTCACCCACTCTGGTCTCTCTCACACTCACCCACTCCGGTCTCTCTCTCTCACACTCACCCACTCCGGTCTCTCTCACACACTCACCCACTCCGGTCTCTCTCTCTCACACTCACCCTCTCCGGGCTCTCTCTCTCTCTCTCACACACTCACCCTCTCCGGGCTCGCTCTCTCTCTCACACTCACCCACTCCGGTCTCTCTCTCTCACACTCCGGTCTCTCTCTCACACACTCACCCACTCCGGTCTCTCTCTCACACACTCACCCACTCCGGTCTCTCTCTCACACATTCACCCACTCCGGTCTCTCTCTCACACACTCACCCACTCCGGTCTCTCTCACACACACTCACCCACTCCGGTCTCTCTCTCTCTCACACTCACCCACTCCGGTCTCTCTCACACACACTCACCCACTCCGGTCTCTCTCACACACACTCACCCACTCCGGTCTCTCTCTCTCACACACTCACCCACTCCGGTCTCTCTCTCTCACACTCACCCTCTCCGGGCTCTCTCTCTCTCTCACACTCACCCTCTCCGGACTCGCTCTCTCTCTCACACTCACCCACTCCGGTCTCTCTCTCTCACACTCACCCACTCCGGTCTCTCTCTCACACACTCACCCACTCCGGTCTCTCTCTCACACACTCACCCACTCCGGTCTCTCTCTCACACATTCACCCACTCCGGTCTCTCTCTCACACACTCACCCACTCCGGTCTCTCTCACACACACTCACCCACTCCGGTCTCTCTCTCACACACTCACCCACTCCGGTCTCTCTCTCTCACACTCACCCACTCCGGTCTCTCTCTCTCTCACACTCACCCACTCCGGTCTCTCTCACACACACTCACCCACTCCGGTCTCTCTCTCTCACACACTCACCCACTCCGGTCTCTCTCTCTCACACTCCGGTCTCTCTCTCACACACTCACCCACTCCGGTCTCTCTCTCACACACTCACCCACTCCGGTCTCTCTCTCACACATTCACCCACTCCGGTCTCTCTCTCACACACTCACCCACTCCGGTCTCTCTCACACACACTCACCCACTCCGGTCTCTCTCTCACACACTCACCCACTCCGGTCTCTCTCTCTCTCACACTCACCCACTCCGGTCTCTCTCACACACACTCACCCACTCCGGTCTCTCTCACACACACTCACCCACTCCGGTCTCTCTCTCTCACACACTCACCCACTCCGGTCTCTCTCTCTCACACTCACCCTCTCCGGGCTCTCTCTCTCTCTCACACTCACCCTCTCCGGACTCGCTCTCTCTCTCACACTCACCCACTCCGGTCTCTCTCTCTCACACTCACCCACTCCGGTCTCTCTCTCACACACTCACCCACTCCGGTCTCTCTCTCACACACTCACCCACTCCGGTCTCTCTCTCACACATTCACCCACTCCGGTCTCTCTCTCACACACTCACCCACTCCGGTCTCTCTCACACACACTCACCCACTCCGGTCTCTCTCTCACACACTCACCCACTCCGGTCTCTCTCTCTCACACTCACCCACTCCGGTCTCTCTCTCTCTCACACTCACCCACTCCGGTCTCTCTCACACACACTCACCCACTCCGGTCTCTCTCTCTCACACACTCACCCACTCCGGTCTCTCTCTCTCACACTCACCCTCTCCGGGCTCTCTCTCTCTCTCACACTCACCCTCTCCGGACTCGCTCGCTCTCTCACACTCACCCTCTCCGGGCTCTCTCTCTCACACTCACCCTCTCCGGGCTCTCTCTCTCTCACACTCACCCTCGCCGGGCTCTCTCTCTCTCTCTCTCTCACACTCACCCTCTCCGGGCTCTCTCTCTCTCTCTCTCTCTCACACACTCACCCTCTCCGAGCTCTCTCTCTCTCACACACTCACCCTCTCCGGGCTCTCTCTCTCACTCACCCTCTCTCACACTCACCCACTCCGGTCTCTCTCTCTCACACTCACCCACTCCGGTCTCTCTCTCACACACTCACCCACTCCGGTCTCTCTCTCACACACTCACCCACTCCGGTCTCTCTCTCACACACTCACCCACTCCGGTCTCTCTCTCACACACTCACCCACTCCGGTCTCTCTCTCACACACTCACCCACTCCGGTCTCTCTCTCACACACTCACCCACTCCGGTCTCTCTCTCACACACTCACCCACTCCGGTCTCTCTCTCTCACACTCATCCTCTCCGGGCTCTCTCTCTCTCTCTCACACTCACCCTCTCTTGGCTCGCTCTCTCTCTCACACACTCACCCTCTCCGGGCTCTCTCTCTCTCTCTCTCTCTCACATTCACCCTCTCCGGACTCGCTCGCTCTCTCTCTCACACTCACACTCTCCGGGCTCTCTCTCTCTCTCTCACATTCACCCTCTCCGGGCTCTCTCTCTCACACACTCACCCTCTCCGGGCTCTCTCTCTCTCTCACCCTCTCCGGGCTCTCTCTCTCTCTCACACACTCACCCACTCCAGGCTCTCTCTCTATCTCACACTCACCCTCTCCGGGCTCTCTCTCTCACACTCACGCTCTCCGGGCTCTCTCCCTCTCTCTCTCACACACTCACCCTCTCCGGGCTGTCTCTCTCTCTCACACACTCACCCTCTCCGGGCTCTCTCTCTCTCACACACTCACTCTCTCCGGGCTCTCTCTCTCTCACACACTCACCCTCTCCGGGCTCTCTCTCTCTCTCACACACACTCACCCTCTCCGGGCTCTCTCTCTCTCACACACTCACCCTCTCCGGGCTCTCTCTCTCTCACACACTCACCCTCTCCGGGCTCTCTCTCTCTCTCTCTCTCTCTCACACTCACCCTCTCCGGGCTCTCTCTCCCTCTCTCTCTCTCGCACTCACCCTCTCCGGGCTCTCTCTCTCTCTCTCTCACACACTCACCCTCTCCGGTCTGTCTCTCACACACTCACCCACTCCGGTCTCTCTCTCTCACACTCACCCACTCCGGTCTCTCTCTCACACTCACCCACTCCGGTCACTCTCTCACACACTCACCCACTCCGGTCTCTCTCTCTCACACTCACCCACTCCGGTCTCTCTCTCACACTCACCCACTCCGGTCACTCTCACACACACTCACCCACTCCGGTCTCTCTCTCTCTCTCTCACTCACCCACTCCGGTCTCTCTCACACACTCACCCACTCCGGTCTCTCTCTCACACACTCCGGTCTCTCTCTCACACACTCACCCACTCCGGTCTCTCTCTCTCTCACTCACCCACTCCGGTCTCTCTCTCACACACTCACCCACTCCGGTCTCTCTCTCACACTCACCCACTCCGGTCTCTCTCTCTCACACACTCACCCACTCCGGTCTCTCTCTCTCACACTCACCCACTCCGGTCTCTCTCTCACACTCACCCACTCCGGTCTCTCTCTCACACTCACCCACTCCGGTCTCTCTCTCACACACTCACCCACTCCGGTCTCTCTCTCTCTCACACTCACCCACTCCGGTCTCTCTCACACACTCACCCACTCCGGTCTCTCTCTCTCACACTCACCCACTCCGGTCTCTCTCACACACTCACCCACTCCGGTCTCTCTCTCACACACTCACCCACTCCGGTCTCTCTCTCTCTCACACTCACCCACTCCGGTCTCTCTCTCTCACCCTCTCCGGGCTCTCGTTCTCTCTCTCACACACTCACCCTCTCCGGACTCGCTCGCTCTCTCTCTCTCACACACTCACCCTCTCCGGGCTCTCTCTCTCTATCACACTCACCCTCTCCGGGCTCTCTCTCTCACACACTCACCCTCTCCGAGCTCTCTCTCTCTCACACACTCACCCTCTCCGGGCTCTCTCTCTCTCACACTCACCCTCTCCGGGCTCTCTCTCTCTCACACTCACCCTCTCCGGGCTCTCTCTCTCTCTCACACACTCACCCTCTCCGGGCTCTCTCTCTCTCACACTCACCCTCTCCGGGCTCTCTCTCTCTCACACACTCACCCTCTCCAGGCACTCTCTCTCTCTCTCTCTCTCTCTATCTCACATTCACCCTCTCCGGGCTCTCTCTCTCTCACACTCACCCTCTCCGGGCTCTCTCTCTCTCACACTCACCCTCTCCGGGCTCTCTCTCTCTCACACTCACCCTCTCCGGGCTCTCTCTCTCTCTCACCCTCTCCGGGCTCTCTCTCTCTCACACACTCACCCTCTCCGGGCTCTCTCTCTCTCTCTCACACTCACCCTCTCCGGGCTCGCGCGCTCTCTCTCTCTCACACACTCACCCTCTCCGGGCTCTCTCTCTCTCTCTCTCTATCACACTCACCCTCTCCGGGCTCTCTCTCTCTCACACACACTCACCCTCTCCGAGCTCTCTCTCTCTCACACACTCACCCTCTCCGGGCTCTCTCTCTCTCACACTCACCCTCTCCGGGCTCTCTCTCTCTCACACTCACCCTCTCCGGGCTCTCTCTCTCTCTCTCACACACTCACCCTCTCCGGGCTGTCTCTCTCTCTCACACACTCACCCTCTCCGGGCTGTCTCTCTCTCTCACACACTCACCCTCTCCGGGCTCTCTCTCTCTCTCACACACTCACCCTCTCCGGGCTCTCTCTCTCTCACACTCACCCTCTCCGGGCACTCTCTCTCACACTTACCCTCTCCGGGCTCTCTCTCTCTCTCTCACACACTCACCCTCTCCGGGCTCGCGCTCTCTCTCTCTCACACAATCACCCTCTCCGGGCTCTCTCTCTCACACTCACCCTCTCCGGGCTCTCTCTCTCTCTCACACTCACCCTCTCCGGTCTCTCTCTCACACTCACCCACTCCGGTCTCTCTAAAACACTCACCCACTCCGGTCTCTCTCTCTCACACTCACCCACTCCGGTCTCTCTCTCACACACTCACCCACTCCGGTCACTCTCACACACACTCACCCACTCCGGTCTCTCTCTCTCTCACTCACCCACTCCGGTCTCTCTCACACACTCACCCACTCCGGTCTCTCTCTCACACACTCACCCACTCCGGTCTCTCTCTCACACACTCACCCACTCCGGTCTCTCTCTCTCTCACTCACCCACTCACCCACTCCGGTCTCTCTCTCACACACTCACCCACTCCGGTCTCTCTCTCTCACACACTCACCCACTCCGGTCTCTCTCTCTCACACTCACCCACTCCGGTCTCTCTCTCACACTCACCCACTCCGGTCTCTCTCTCACACACTCACCCACTCCGGTCTCTCTCTCTCTCACACTCACCCACTCCGGTCTCTCTCACACACTCCGGTCTCTCTCTCACACACTCACCCACTCCGGTCTCTCTCTCACACACTCACCCACTCCAGTCTCTCTCTCTCTCACACTCACCCACTCCGGTCTCTCTCACACACTCACCCACTCCGGTCTCTCTCTCTCACCCTCTCCGGGCTCTCGTTCTCTCTCTCACACACTCACCCTCTCCGGGCTCTCTCTCTCTCTCTCTCACACTCACCCTCTCCGGACTCGCTCGCTCTCTCTCTCACACTCACCCTCTCCGGGCTCTCTCTCTCACACACTCACCCACTCCAGTCTCTCTCTCTCTCACACTCACCCACTCCGGTCTCTCTCACACACTCACCCACTCCGGTCTCTCTCTCTCACCCTCTCCGAGCTCTCGTTCTCTCTCTCACACACTCACCCTCTCCGGGCTCTCTCTCTCTCTCTCTCACACTCACCCTCTCCGGACTCGCTCGCTCTCTCTCTCACACTCACCCTCTCCGGGCTCTCTCTCTCACACACTCACCCTCTCCGGGCTCTCTCTCTCTCTCACACTCACCCTCTCCGGGCTCTCTCTCTCACACTCACCCTCTCCGGGCTCTCTCTCTCTCACACTCACCCTCTCCGGGCTCGCGCGCTCTCTCTCTCTCACACACTCACCCTCTCCGGGCTCTCTCTCTCACACACTCACCCTCTCCGAGCTCTCTCTCTCTCACACACTCACCCTCTCCGGGCTCTCTCTCTCTCACACTCACCCTCTCCGGGCTCTCTCTCTCTCACACTCACCCTCTCCGGGCTCTCTCTCACACTCACCCTCTCCGGGCTCTCTCTCTCTCTCACACTCACCCTCTCCGGGCTCTCTCTCTCTCACACTCACCCTCTCCGGGCTCTCTCTCTCTCTCTCACACACTCACCCTCTCCGGGCTCTCTCTCTCACACTCACCCTCTCCGGGCTCTCTCTCTCTCACACACTCACCCTCTCCGGGCTCTCTCTCTCTCTCACACACTCACCCTCTCCGGGCTCTCTCTCTCACACTCACCCTCTCCGGGCTCTCTCTCTCTCTCTCACACTCACCCTCTCCGGGCTCTCTCTCTCTCTATCTCACATTCACCCTCTCCGGGCTCTCTCTCTCTCACACTCACCCTCTCCGGGCTCTCTCTCTCTCTCACACTCACCCTCTCCGGGCTCTCTCTCTCTCACACTCACCCTCTCCGGGCTCTCTCTCTCTCTCTCACCCTCTCCGGGCTCTCTCTCTCACACACTCACCCTCTCCGGGCTCTCTCTCTCTCTCTCACACTCACCCTCTCCGGGCTCGCGCGCTCTCTCTCTCTCACACACTCACCCTCTCCGGGCTCTCTCTCTCTCTCACACACTCACCCTCTCCGAGCTCTCTCTCTCTCACACACTCACCCTCTCCGGGCTCTCTCTCTCTCACACTCACCCTCTCCGGGCTCTCTCTCTCTCCGGGCTCTCTCTCTCACACTCACCCTCTCCGGGCTCTCTCTCTCTCTCTCACACTCACCCTCTCCGGGCTCTCTCTCTCTCTATCTCACATTCACCCTCTCCGGGCTCTCTCTCTCTCACACTCACCCTCTCCGGGCTCTCTCTCTCTCTCACACTCACCCTCTCCGGGCTCTCTCTCTCTCACACTCACCCTCTCCGGGCTCTCTCTCTCTCTCTCACCCTCTCCGGGCTCTCTCTCTCACACACTCACCCTCTCCGGGCTCTCTCTCTCTCTCTCACACTCACCCTCTCCGGGCTCGCGCGCTCTCTCTCTCTCACACACTCACCCTCTCCGGGCTCTCTCTCTCTCTCACACACTCACCCTCTCCGAGCTCTCTCTCTCTCACACACTCACCCTCTCCGGGCTCTCTCTCTCTCACACTCACCCTCTCCGGGCTCTCTCTCTCTCTCACACACTCACCCTCTCCGGGCTCTCTCTCTCTCACACTCACCCTCTCCGGGCTCTCTCTCTCTCACACTCACCCTCTCCGGGCTCTCTCTCTCTCTCACACACACCCTCTCCGGGCTCTCTCTCTCTCACACACTCACCCTCTCCGGGCTCTCTCTCTCTCTCACACACTCACCCTCTCCAGGCACTCTCTCTCTCTCTCTCTATCTCACATTCACCCTCTCCGGGCTCTCTCTCTCTCACACTCACCCTCTCCGGGCTCTCTCTCTCTCACACTCACCCTCTCCGGGCTCTCTCTCTCTCTCACACTCACCCTCTCCGGGCTCTCTCTCTCTCTCACCCTCTCCGGGCTCTCTCTCTCTCACACTCACCCTCTCCGGGCTCTCTCTCTCTCTCTCACACACTCACCCTCTCCGGGCTGTCTCTCTCTCTCTCTCACACACCCACCCTCTCCGGGCTGTCTCTCTCTCTCACACACTCACCCTCTCCGGGCTCTCTCTCTCTCACACTCACCCTCTCCGGGCTCTCTCTCTCTCTCACACACTCACCCTCTCCGGGCTCTCTCTCTCTCACACTCACCCTCTCCGGGCTCTCTCTCTCTCACACTCACCCTCTCCAGGCACTCTCTCTCACACTCACCCTCTCCGGGCTCTCTCTCTCTCTCTCACACACTCACCCTCTCCGGGCTCGCTCTCTCTCTCTCTCACACTCACCCTCTCCGGGCTCTCTCTCTCACACTCACCCTCTCCGGGCTCTCTCTCTCGCTCACACTCACCCTCTCCGGGCTCTCTCTCTCTCTCACACTCACCCTCTCCGGGCTCGCTCTCTGTCTCTCACACTCACCCTCTCCGGGCTCGCTCTCTCTCTCACACACTCACCCTCTCCGGGCTCTCTCTCACACACTCACCCTCTCTCTCTCACACTCACCCTCTCCGGGCTCTCTCTCTCTCTCACTCTCACACATCACCCTCTCCGAGCTCTCTCTCTCTCTCACACTCACCCTCTCCGGGCTCTCTCTGTCTCACACTCTCACCCTCTCCGGGCTCTCAGTTCAGTTTCAGTTCAAATGCTTTATTGGCATGAAAGTTTACAGAGAACCATATTGCCAAAGCTTACATAGCAAAAAGGTACAGTTTTCCAACATTCTGTAGGTGTCAATCGATTTGACATTTGTTGGGTACATACAATATTACTTTTAAACAATATTAATTTTAAACAGTCTTTCTACTTCATTTGGTATGTTCAATATTAATTTTAAACAGTCTTACTTTTAAACAGTCCTCAGGTTGTGACATGTTGTTACATATTTAGCCCCAAGGTATGGTCTGTCTCCTTCTCCTAGGACTAATCTCAATTTTGA
Source organism: Somniosus microcephalus (assembly GCF_052327205.1). Lineage (NCBI taxonomy): Eukaryota > Metazoa > Chordata > Chondrichthyes > Squaliformes > Somniosidae > Somniosus > Somniosus microcephalus. The sequence continues at coordinate 15,583,792 of NW_028225185.1, read as the reverse complement.
CAGATCATCCAATTCCTTGAAATCTGGGGTTGTTTGGCTTAGCTTGTTGAATAATATGTTTCTTGATGTGTTGAATTTTTCGCATTTTAGGAGGAAATGCATTTCTGTTTCAACCTCGCCAGCCAGACATTGATCGCATATTCTATTCTCTCTAGGCTGCCAGGATTTCTTGTATCTGCCTTTTTCAATTTCCAGTTGGTGGTCGCTTAGTCTGTACCTGGTGAGGGTCTGTCTCTGTTTTGTGTCTCTGATGGTCGTGAGGTAGTCTGCCAGTTTATATTCTCTTTTTAGGGCCCGGTAACATTCTAATCTGCTTTGGCTTTCGGTTATTTTGTTCCAATGTTCCAGGTAGGTTTCTTTGCATTTTTTAATGATTTGGTTCACTCGGATTGGTGTTTGGACGGCTGTGTTGGTCTGGGGCTGGTCAGGGTCCGGCTGAGTACTTAGTTTCAGTAGCAGCTGACTCAGGGGACTCTTTTCTGGGTTTAGCTCTTGGGTCTGAAAGGCTTTGAAATGAAGGGTGTCTGGGGAGCTAGATTTGAGGTGATTTAGGAAGTTTAGTGCTCGTTTTTGGATGTTTATTATCAGTGGGTATCTGCCTAGTTCGGCTCTGCATGCATTTGTTGGCGTTTTTCTTTGGGTGCGAAGGATGCTTCGGCAGAATTCTGCATGTAGGGCTTCTATTGTGTGTTTTTCCCATTTAGTGTAGCTTTGGTGATTTAGCGGGCCCCATACTTCACTACCGTACAGTGCAATGGGCAGGATTATGCTGTCAAAAATTTTGAGCCAGATTTTGATTGGGATTTGGATGTTGTAGAATTTTCTTTTTATTGCATATAGAGCTCTTCGGGCTTTTTCTTTTAGTGCATTCACTGCTATGCTGAAGCTCCCTGATGCTGTAATAGTTAGACCAAGGTAGGTGTAGCTCATAGTGTGTCCTATAGTGGTATCATTGAGGGTAAACTGGTATTTGTTTTCCTGACATCTGGGTCTTTTCTGAAAAATCATGATGTTGGTTTTCTTTAGATTTACTGTTAGAGCCCAATTTTGGCAGTATTTGTCGAGTAGGTCTAGTTGTTGCTGTAATCCCTGTTCTGTGGGAGACAGCAGAACCAGGTCGTCCGCATAGAACAGGGACTTTACTTCTCCATCCAGGAGACGGAGACCTGGTGACTCGCTTTGCTCCAGCATGTCTGCTAATTCATTTATGTATATGTTGAACAGGGTCGGGCTCAAATTGCAGCCCTGCCGGACGCCTCTTCTCTGGGTGAAGAAATCGGTGCGTTTGTCTCCAATTTTGACCCCGCATTTGTTTTTCAGATACATTGATTTAATAAGGTCATAGACTTTGCCCCCTATTCCACACTGAAGAAGTTTATAATAGAGCCCTTCGTGCCATATAGAGTCAAAGGCTTTCTTGAAGTCGATGAAACAGGCGAATATTTTCCCATTTTTTGTTTGGTGTATATGTTTTTCAATGAGGGTGTGAAGGGTATAGATATGGTCGGCGGTGCGGTGTTTTGGAAGAAAGCCTATTTGGTTTTTTCTGAGGATATTATGTTTGTTAAGAAAATCAAGTAATCTACTATTTAGAATACTGCAGAATAACTTCCCTAGACAACTGTTGACACAGATGCCGCGGTAGTTATTTGGGTCTGATTTGTTTCCACTTTTATATATGGGGGAGATTAGTCCTTGGCACCAGATATCGGGAAAACAGCCTGAGCGTAATATGATGTTGAATAGTTTGAGTATCGCACCCTGCATCTCCATATTGCTGAACTTTAGCATTTCATTTTTGATGTTGTCTGGGCCACAGGCTTTCTTTAGGTGGAGAGATTTTGTTTTTGTGGCCAGTTCTTTCCATGTGATTGGGGAGTCTAGAGGGTTTTGGTTGTCTTTAATTGTTGCTTCTAATGTGTGGAGTTTTTCTGTGACCTGATGTTGACTTGGGTTTGTTTTGTTTTTTGGGATGTCTTTGTAGAGGTTTTCAAAATGTGTTCTCCAGATGTCGCCATCTTGGATTGGTAATGCTTGCAATTGTGTTGTACTCAGGTTATTCCACATTTCCCAGAATTGTTTTGGATTGGTGGAGTTTTCAATTTCTTCGAGTATTTTGTGGGTATAGTTTTGTGTTTTGTTCCTAATGGTGTGTTTATATCTTTTGAGGGTTTCATTGTATCTAGTACGTAGGCCCGGATTGTTTGGTTGCCGATGCTTTTGGTTTGATATTTTTCTCAGGTCTTTTCTGGCATTTTTGCATTCGTGGTCAAACCATTTCATATTTTTATTTTGTCTTTTGTGATGCTTCCTCTTCTGTTTCACGAGGTCGGCTTTTACAGCTGCCTCATGGAAGATCATATTTATATCCTCTATGGCCGTGTTTACACCATCTCTGGTGATCTCATATAGATTTTCTTTAAATTTTGAAATTTTACTTGTGAGATCAGGTGAATTTAGTGCTGTGATGAATTTATCTCCACTGTCTGGGGCCCATCTGTATGTCTGGTTTATTTTATGTAGCTTACTGTGTTCCTTTTTTGTGTCTGTAGTTTGGGCAGAAAGTTTAAGGTACACATTTATTTGGTTATGGTCTGAGAGGGGGGATTGCTGCCTGACAGTAAATGCGTTGATATCGCAGGGGTCCAGGTCAGTGATTGCTCTCTCTCTCTCACACACTCACCCTCTCCGGGCTCTCTCTCTCTCACACACTCACCCTCTCCAGGCTCTCTCTCTCTCCGGGCTCGCTCTCTCTCTCTCTCTCACACTCAGCCTCTCCGGGCTCTCTCTCTCTCACACTCACCCTCTCCGGGCTCTCTCTCTCTCTCTCACACACACACTCACCCTCTCCGGGCTCTCTCTCTCTTTCACACACTCACCCTCTCCGGGCTCTCTCTCTCTCACACACTCACCCTCTCCGGGCTCTCTCTCTCTTTCACACACTCACCCTCTCCGGGCTCTCTCTCTCTCTCTCTCACACTCTCCGGGCTCTCTCTCTCTCTCTCTCACACACTCACCCTCTCCGGGCTCTCTCTCTCACACACTCACCCTCTCCGGGCTCTCTCTCTCACACTCACCCTTGCCGGGCTCTCTCTCTCTCTCTCTCACACTCACCCTCTCCGGGCTCGCGCGCTCTCTCTCTCTCACACACTCACCCTCTCCGGGCTCTCTCTCTCTCTATCACACTCACCCTCTCCGGGCTCTCTCTCTCACACACTCACCCTCTCCGAGCTCTCTCTCTCTCTCTCTCACACTCACCCTCTCCGGGCTCTCTCTCTCACACTCACCCTCTCCGGGCTCTCTCTCTCTCTCTATCTCACATTCACCCTCTCCGGGCTCTCTCTCTCTCACACTCACCCTCTCCGGGCTCTCTCTCTCTCACATTCACCCTCTCCGGGCTCTCTCTCTCTCTCTCACACTCACCCTTGCCGGGCTCTCTCTCTCTCTCTCTCACACTCACCCTCTCCGGGCTCTCTCTCTCTCTCACCCTCTCCGGGCTCTCTCTCTCACACACTCACCCTCTCCGGGCTCTCTCTCTCTCTCTCTCTCACACTCACCCTCTCCGGGCTCGCGCGCTCTCTCTCTCTCACACACTCACCCTCTCCGGGCTCTCTCTCTCTCTCTCTCTCTATCACACTCACCCTCTCCGGGCTCTCTCTCTCTCTCACACACTCACCCTCTCCGAGCTCTCTCTCTCTCACACACACTCACCCTCTCCGGGCTCTCTCTCTCTCTCACACTCACCCTCTCCGGGCTCTCTCTCTCTCTCACACACTCACCCTCTCCGGGCTCTCTCTCTCTCACACTCACCCTCTCCGGGCTCTCTCTCTCTCTCACACACTCACCCTCTCCGGGCTCTCTCTCTCACACTCACCCTCTCCGGGCTCTCTCTCTCTCACACACTCACCCTCTCCGGGCTCTCTCTCTCTCTCTCACACACTCACCCTCTCCAGGCACTCTCTCTCTCTCTCTATCTCACATTCACCCTCTCCGGGCTCTCTCTCTCTCACACCTCACTACCCTCTCCGGGCTCTCTCTCTCTCACACTCACCCTCTCCGGGCTCTCTCTCTCTCTCTCACCCTCTCCGGGCTCTCTCTCTCTCACACTCACCCTCTCCGGGCTCTCTCTCTCTCTCTCACACACTCACCCTCTCCGGGCTGTCTCTCTCTCTCACACACTGACCCTCTCCGGGCTCTCTCTCTCTCTCTCACACACTCACCCTCTCCGGGCTGTCTCTCTCTCTCACACACTCACCCTCTCCGGGCTCTCTCTCTCTCACACTCACCCTCTCCGGGCTCTCTCTCTCTCTCACTCACACACTCACCCTCTCCGGGCTCTCTCTCTCTCTCACACACTCACCCTCTCCGGGCTCTCTCTCTCTCACACTCACCCGCTCCGGGCTCTCTCTCTCTCTCTCTCTCACACACTCACCCTCTCCGGGCTCGCTCTCTCTCTCTCTCACACTCACCCTCTCCGGGCTCTCTCTCTCACACTCACCCTCTCCGGGCTCTCTCTCTCTCTCACACTCACCCTCTCCGGGCTCGCTCTCTGTCTCTCACACTCACCCTCTCCGGGCTCGCTCTCTCTCTCACACACTCACCCTCTCTCTCTCCTCTCACACTCACCCTCACACTCACCCTCTCCGGGCTCTCTCTCTCTCTCACTCTCTCTCTCACACACTCACCCTCTCCGAGCTCTCTCTCTCTCACACACTCACCCTCTCCGGGCTCTCTCTGTCTCACACTCACCCTCTCCGGGCTCTCTCTCTCTCTCTCACACACTCACCCTCTCCGGGCTCTCTCTCGCTCTCTCTCTCACACTCACCCTCTCCGGGCTCTCTCTCTCTCACACACTCACCCTCTCTCTCTCTCTATCTCACACTCACCCTCTCCGGGCTCGCTCGCTCTCTCTCTCTCACACTCAGCCTCTCCGGGCTCTCTCTCTCTCACACTCACCCTCTCCGGGCTCTCTCTCTCTCTCTCACACACACACTCACCCTCTCCGGGCTCTCTCTCTCTTTCACACACTCACCCTCTCCGGGCTCTCTCTCTCTCACACACTCACCCTCTCCGGGCTCTCTCTCTCTCTCACACACTCACCCTCTCCGGGCTCTCTCTCTCTCTCACACACTCACCCTCTCCGGGCTCTCTCTCTCTCACTCGCCCTCTCCGGGCTCTCTCTCTCTCTCTCTCTCACACACTCACCCTCTCCGGGCTCTCTCTCTCACACACTCACCCTCTCCGGGCTCTCTCTCTCTCTCACACACTCACCCTCTCCGGGCTCTCGCTCTCTCTCTCTCACACTCACCCTCTCCGGGCTCTCTCTCTCTCTCTCTCTCTCTCACACTCACCCTCTCCGGGCTCTCTCTCTCTCTCTCTCACACTCACCCTCTCCGGGCTCTCTCTCTCACACTCACCCTCTCCGGGCTCTCTCTCTCTCTCACACACTCACCCTCTCCGGGCTCTCTCTGTCTTTCACACACTCACCCTCTCCGGGCTCTCTCTCTCTCACCCTCACCGGGCTCTCTCTCTCTTGCACACACTCACCCTCTCCGGGCTCTCTCTCTCTCTCACACACTCACCCTCTCCGGGCCCTCTCCCTCTCACGGCTCTCTGTCTCTCACACTCACCCTCTCCGGGCTCTCTCTCTCACCCTCTCCGGGCTCTCTCTCTCTCACACACTCACCCTCTCCGAGCTCTCTCTCTCTCTCACACACACTCACCTCTCCGGGCTCTCTCTCTCTCACACACTCACCCTCTCCGGGCTCTCTCTCTCTCTCACACACTCACCTCTCCGGGCTCTCGCTCTCTCTCTCTCACACTCACCCTCTCCGGGCTCTCTTTCTCTCTCTCTCACACTCACCCTCTCCGGGCTCTCTCTCTCACACTCACCCTCTCGGGCTCTCTCTCTCTCTCACACTCACCCTCACCCACTCCGGGCTCTCTCTCTCTCTCTCACACTCACCCTCTCCGGGCTCTCTCTCTCTCTCTCTCTCTCTCACACACTCACCCTCTCCGGGCTCTCTCTGTCTTTCACACACTCACCCTCTCCGGGCGCGCTCTCTCTCTCTCACACTCACCCTCTCCGGGCTCTCGCTCTCTCTCTCTCACACTCACCCTCTCCGGGCTCTCTCTCTCTCTCTCTCTCACACACTCACCCTCTCCGGGCTCTCTCTCTCTCTCTCTCACACTCTCCGGGCTCTCTCTCTCTTTCACACACTCACCCTCTCCGGGCTCTCTCTCTCACACACTCACCCTCTCCGGGCTCTCTCTCTCTCACACTCTCGGGCTCTCTCTCTCACCCTCTCCGGGCTCTCTCTCTCTCTCTCTCACACTCACCCTCTCCGGGCTCTCTCTCTCACACACTCACCCTCTCCGGGCTCTCTCTCTCTCACACACTCACCCTCTCCGGGCTCTCTCTCTCTCTCACACACTCACCCTCTCCGGGCTCTCTCTCTCTCTCTCACACTCACCCTCTCCGGGCTCTCTCTCTCTCTCACACTCACCCTCTCCGGGCTCTCTCTCTCTCACACTCACCCTCTCCGGGCTCTCTCTCTCACACTCACCCTCTCCGGGCTCTCTCTCTCACACTCACACACTCACCCTCTCCGGGCTCTCTCTCTCTCTCACACACTCACCCTCTCCGGGCTCGCTCTCTCTCTCTCTCTCTCACACTCACCCTCTCCGGGCTCGCTCTCTGTCTCTCACACTCACCCTCTCCGGGCTCTCTCTCTCACACACTCACCCTCTCCGGGCTCTCTCTCACACACTCACCCTCTCTCTCTCACACTCACCCTCTCCGGGCTCTCTCTCGCTCTGTCTCTCACACTCACCCTCTCCGGGCTCTCTCTCTCTCTCACACACTCACCCTCTCCGGGCTCTCTCTCTCTCTATCTCACACTCACCGGGCTCGCTCTCTCTCTCTCTCTCTCAGCCTCTCCGGGCTCTCCCTCTCTCACACTCACCCTCTCCTGGCTGTCTCTCTCTCTCACACACACACTCACCCTCTCCGGGCTCTCTCTCTCTTTCACACACTCACCCTCTCCGGGCTCTCTCTCTCTCACACACTCACCCTCTCCGGGCACTCGCTCTTTCACACACTCACCCTCTCCGGGCTCTCTCTCTCTTTCACACACTCACCCTCTCCGGGCTCTCTCTCTCTCTCTCTCTCTCACACTCACCCTCTCCGGGCTCTCTCTCTCTCTCTCTCACACACTCACCCTCTCACACACTCACCCTCTCCGGGCTCTCTCTCTCTCACCCTCTCCGGGCTCTCTCTCTCTCTCACCCTCTCCGGGCTCGCTCTCTCTCTCTCACACACTCACCCTCTCCGGGCTCGCTCTCTCACACACTCACCCTCTCCGGGCTCTCTCTCTCTCTCTCACACACTCACCCTCTCCGGGCTCTCTCTCTCTCACTCACCCTCTCCGGGCTCTCTCTCTCTCTCACACTCACCCCTCTCCGGGCTCTCTCTCTCTCTCACACACACACTCACCCTCTCCGCGCTCTCTCTCTCTCTCACACACTCACCCTCTCCGGGCTCTCTCTCTCTCACACACTCACCCTCTCCGGGCTCTCTCTCTCTCTCACACACTCACCCTCTCCGGGCTCTCGCTCTCTCTCTCTCACACTCACCCTCTCCGGGCTCTCTCTCTCTCTCTCTCTCACACTCACCCTCTCCGGGCTCTCTCTCTCACACTCACCCTCTCCAGGCTCTCTCTCTCTCTCTCTCTCACACACTCACCCTCTCCGGGCTGTCTCTCTCTCTCTCTCTCTCACACACTCACCCTCTCCGGGCTCTCCCTCTCTCTCTCACACTCACCCTCTCCGGGCTCTCGCTCTCTCTCTCTCACACTCACCCTCTCCGGGGTCTCTCTCTCACACTCACCCTCTCCAGGCTCTCTCTCTCTCTCTCTCTCACACACTCACCCTCTCCGGGCTCTCTCTCTCACACACTCACCCTCTCCGGGCTCTCTCTCTCTCTCTCACCCTCTCCGGGCTCTCTCTCTCTCTCTCTCACCCTCTCCGGGCTCGCTCTCTCTCTCACACTCTCACCCTCTCCGGGCTCTCTCTCTCTCTCTCTCTCACGCACTCACCCTCTCCGGGCTCTCTCTCTCTCACTCACCCTCTCCGGGCTCTCTCTCTCTCTCTCACACTCACCCTCTCTGGGCTCTCTCTCTCTCTCACACACACACTCACCCTCTCCGCGCTCTCTCTCTCTCTCTCACACACTCACCCTCTCCGGGCTCTCTCTCTCTCTCACACACTCACCCTCTCCGGGCTCTCGCTCTCTCTCTCTCACACTCACCCTCTCCGGGCTCTCTCTCTCTCTCACACTCACCCTCTCCGGGCTCTCTCTGTCTTTCACACACTCACCCTCTCCGGGCTCTCTCTCTCTCACACTCACCGGGCTCTCTCTCTCTTGCACACACTCACCCTCTCCGGGCTCGCTCTCTCTCTCACACTCTCACCCTCTCCGGGCTCTCTCTCTCACAAACTCACCCTCTCCGGGCTCGCTCTCTCACACACTCACCCTCTCCGGGCTCTCTCTCTCACCCTCTCCGGGCTCTCTCTCTCTCACACTCACCCTCTCCGGGCTCTCTCTCTCTCTCACACTCACCCTCTCCGGGCTCTCTCTCTCTCTCACACACTCACCCTCTCCGGGCTGTCTCTCTCTCTCACACACACTCACCCTCTCCGGGCTCTCTCTCTCACACTCACCCTCTCCGGGCTCTCTCTCTCTCACACACTCACCCTCTCTGGGCTCTCTCTCTCTCTCACACACTCACCCTCTCCAGGCACACCTCTCTCTCTCTCTCTCTCTCTATCTCACATTCACCCTCTCCGGGCTCTCTCTCTCACACTCACGCTCTCCGGGCTCTCTCTCTCTCTCACACTCACCCTCTCCGGGCTCTCTCTCTCTCTCTCACACACACTCACCCTCTCCGGGCTGTCTCTCTCTCTCACACACACACCCTCTCCGGGCTCTCTCTCTCTCTCTCACACACTCACCCTCTCCGGGCTGTCTCTCTCTCTCACACACTCACCCTCTCCGGGCTCTCTCTCTCTCTCTCACACACTCACCCTCTCCGGGCTCTCTCTCTCTCTCTCACACACTCACCCTCTCCGGGCTCTCTCTCTCTCTCTCACACTCACCCTCTCCGGGCTCTCTCTCTCTCACACTCACCCTCTCCGGGCTCTCTCTCTCACACTCACCCTCTCCGGGTTCTCTCTCTCACACTCACCCTCTCCGGGCTCTCTCTCTCTCTCACACTCACCCTCTCCGGGCTCTCTCTCTCTCTCTCTCTCACACTCACCCTCTCCGGGCTCGCTCTCTGTCTCTCACACTCACCCTCTCCGGGCTCGCTCTCTCTCTCACACACTCACCCTCTCCGGGCTCTCTCTCTCACACTCACCCTCTCCGGGCTCTCTCTCTCTCTCTCTCACACCCTCTCCGGGCTCTCTCTCTCTCACACACTCACCCTCTCCGAGCTCTCTCTCTCTCTCACACTCACCCTCTCCGGGCTCTCTCTCTCTCACACTCACCCTCTCCGGGCTCTCTCTCTCTCTCACACACTCACCCTCTCCGGGCTCTCTCTCGCTCTCTCTCTCACACTCACCCTCTCCGGGCTCTCTCTCTCTCACACTCACCCTCTCCGGGCTCTCTCTCTCTCTCTCTCTCTCTCACACACTCTCACCCTCTCCGGGCTCTCTCTCTCTTTCACACACTCACCCTCTCCGGGCTCTCTCTCTCTCACACACTCACCCTCTCCGGTCTGTCTCTCTCTCTCACACACTCACCCTCTCCGAGCTCTCTCTCTCACACACTCACCCTCTCCGAGCTCTCTCTCTCTCACACACTCACCCTCTCCGGGCTCTCTCTCTCTCACACTCACCCTCTCCGGGCTCTCTCTGTCTCACACTCACCCTCTCTCTCTCACACTCACCCTCTCCGGGCTCTCTCTCGCTCTGTCTCTCACACTCACCCTCTCCGGGCTCTCTCTCTCTCTCACCCTCTCCGGGCTCTCTCTCTCTCACACACTCACCCTCTCCGGGCTCTCTCTCTCTCTATCTCACACTCACCGGGCTCGCTCTCTCTCTCTCTCTCTCACACTCAGCCTCTCCGGGCTCTCTCTCTCTCACACTCACCCTCTCCTGGCTGTCTCTCTCTCTCACACACACACTCACCCTCTCCGGGCTCTCTCTCTCTTTCACACACTCACCCTCTCCGGGCTCTCTCTCTCTCACACACTCACCCTCTCCGGGCACTCGCTCTTTCACACACTCACCCTCTCCGGGCTCTCTCTCTCTTTCACACACTCACCCTCTCCGGGCTCTCTCAGTTCAGTTCAGTTCAAATGCTTTATTGGCATGAATGTTTACAGAGAACCATATTGCCAAAGCTTACATAGCAAAAAGGTACAGTTTTCCAACATTCTGTAGGTGTCAATCGATTTGACATTTGTTGGGTATATACAATATTACTTTTAAACAATATTAATTTTAAACAGTCTTTCTACTTCATTTGGTATGTTCAATATTAATTTTAAACAGTCTTACTTTTAAACAGTCCTCAGGTTGTGACATGTTGTTACATATTTAGCCCCAAGGTATGGTCTGTCTCCTTCTCCTAGGACTAATCTCAATTTTGACAGATCATCCAATTCCTTGAAATCTGGGGTTGTTTGGCTTAGCTTGTTGAATAATATGTTTCTTGATGTGTTGAATTTTTCGCATTTTAGGAGGAAATGCATTTCTGTTTCAACCTCGCCAGCCAGACATTGATCGCATATTCTATTCTCTCTAGGCTGCCAGGATTTCTTGTATCTGCCTTTTTCAATTTCCAGTTGGTGGTCGCTTAGTCTGTACCTGGTGAGGGTCTGTCTCTGTTTTGTGTCTCTGATGGTCGTGAGGTAGTCTGCCAGTTTATATTCTCTTTTTAGGGCCCGGTAACATTCTAATCTGCTTTGGCTTTCGGTTATTTTGTTCCAATGTTCCAGGTAGGTTTCTTTGCATTTTTTAATGATTTGGTTCACTCGGATTGGTGTTTGGGCGGCTGTGTTGGTCTGGGGCTGGTCAGGGTCCGGCTGAGTACTTAGTTTCCGTAGCAGCTGACTCAGGGGACTCTTTTCTGGGTTTAGCTCTTGGGTCTGAAAGGCTTTGAAATGAAGGGTGTCTGGGGAGCTAGATTTGAGGTGATTTAGGAAGTTTAGTGCTCGTTTTTGGATGTTTATTATCAGTGGGTATCTGCCTAGTTCGGCTCTGCATGCATTTGTTGGCGTTTTCCTTTGGGTGCGAAGGATGCTTCGGCAGAATTCTGCATGTAGGGCTTCTATTGTATGTTTTTCCCATTTAGTGTAGCTTTGGTGATTTAGCGGGCCCTCTCTCTCTCTCTCACACTCACCCTCTCCGGGCTCTCTCTCTCTCTCTCTCACACACTCACCCTCTCACACACTCACCCTCTCCGGGCTCTCTCTCTCTCTCTCTCTCACCCTCTCCGGGCTCTCTCTCTCTCTCACCCTCTCCGGGCTCGCTCTCTCTCTCTCACACACTCACCCTCTCCGGGCTCGCTCTCTCACACACTCACCCTCTCCGGGCTCTCTCTCTCTCTCTCACACACTCACCCTCTCCGGGCTCTCTCTCTCTCACTCACCCTCTCCGGGCTCTCTCTCTCTCTCTCTCTCTCTCTCACGCACTCACCCTCTCCGGGCTCTCTCTCTCTCTCTCACACTCACCCTCTCCGGGCTCTCTCTCTCTCTCACACACACACTCACCCTCTCCGCGCTCTCTCTCTCTCTCTCTCACACACTCACCCCCTCCGGGCTCTCTCTCTCTCACACACTCACCCTCTCCGGGCTCTCTCTCTCTCTCACACACTCACCCTCTCCGGGCTCTCGCTCTCTCTCTCTCACACTCACCCTCTCCGGGCTCTCTCTCTCTCTCACACTCACCCTCTCCGGGCTCTCTCTGTCTTTCACACACTCACCCTCTCCGGGCTCTCTCTCTCTCACACTCACCGGACTCTCTCTCTCTTGCACACACTCACCCTCTCCGGGCTCGCTCTCTCTCTCACACTCTCACCCTCTCCGGGCTCTCTCTCTCACAAACTCACCCTCTCCGGGCTCGCTCTCTCACACACTCACCCTCTCCGGGCTCTCTCTCTCTCTCTCTCAGGGCTCTCTCTCTCTCACACTCACCCTCTCCGGGCTCTCTCTCTCTCTCACACACTCACCCTCTCCGGGCTGTCTCTCTCTCTCACACACACTCACCCTCTCCGGGCTCTCTCTCTCACACTCACCCTCTCCGGGCTCTCTCTCTCTCACACACTCACCCTCTCTGGGCTCTCTCTCTCTCTCACACACTCACCCTCTCCAGGCACACTCTCTCTCTCTCTCTCTCTCTATCTCACATTCACCCTCTCCGGGCTCTCTCTCTCACACTCACGCTCTCCGGGCTCTCTCTCTCTCTCACCCTCTCCGGGCTCTCTCTCTCTCACACTCACCCTCTCCGGGCTCTCTCTCTCTCTCTCACACACACTCACCCTCTCCGGGCTGTCTCTCTCTCTCACACACTCACCCTCTCCGGGCTCTCTCTCTCTCTCTCACACACACTCACCCTCTCCGGGCTGTCTCTCTCTCTCACACACTCACCCTCTCCGGGCTCTCTCTCTCACACACTCACCCTCTCCGGGCTCTCTCTCTCTCTCACACACTCACCCTCTCCGGGCTCTCTCTCTCTCTCTCACACTCACCCTCTCCGGGCTCTCTCTCTCTCACACTCACCCTCTCCGGGCTCTCTCTCTCACACTCACCCTCTCCGGGTTCTCTCTCTCACACTCACCCTCTCCGGGCTCTCTCTCTCTCTCACCCTCTCCGGGCTCTCTCTCTCTCTCTCTCACACTCACCCTCTCCGGGCTCGCTCTCTGTCTCTCACCCTCTCCGGGCTCGCTCTCTCTCTCACACACTCACCCTCTCCGGGCTCTCTCTCACACACTCACCCTCTCCGGGCTCTCTCTCGCTCTCTCTCTCTCACACTCACCCTCTCCGGGCTCTCTCTCTCTCTCACCCTCTCCGGGCTCTCTCTCTCTCACACACTCACCCTCTCCGAGCTCTCTCTCTCTCTCACACTCACCCTCTCCGGGCTCTCTCTCTCTCACACTCACCCTCTCCGGGCTCTCTCTCTCTCTCACACACTCACCCTCTCCGGGCTCTCTCTCGCTCTCTCTCTCACACTCACCCTCTCCGGGCTCTCTCTCTCTCACACTCACCCTCTCCGGGCTCTCTCTCTCTTTCACACACTCACCCTCTCCGGGCTCTCTCTCTCTCACACACTCACCCTCTCCGGTCTGTCTCTCTCTCTCACACACTCACCCTCTCCGAGCTCTCTCTCTCACACACTCACCCTCTCCGAGCTCTCTCTCTCTCACACACTCACCCTCTCCGGGCTCTCTCTCTCTCACACTCACCCTCTCCGGGCTCTCTCTGTCTCACACTCACCCTCTCCGGGCTCTCTCTCTCTCTCACACACTCACCCTCTCCGGGCTCTCTCTCGCTCTCTCTCTCACACTCACCCTCTCCGGGCTCTCTCTCTCTCACACACTCACCCTCTCCAGGCTCTCTCTCTCTCTATCTCACACTCACCCTCTCCGGGCTCGCTCTCTCTCTCTCTCTCTCACACACTCACCCTCTCCGGTCTGTCTCTCTCTTTCACACACTCACCCTCTCCGGGCTCTCTCTCTCACACTCACCCTCTCCGGGCTCTCTCTCTCTCACACACACACTCACCCTCTCCGGGCTCTCTCTCTCTTTCACACACACACCCTCTCCGGGCTCTCTCTCTCTCACACACTCACCCTCTCCGGGCTCTCTCTCTCTTTCACACACTCACCCTCTCCGGGCTCTCGCTCTTTCACACACTCACCCTCTCCGGGCTCTCTCTCTCTTTCACACACTCACCCTCTCCGGGCTCTCTCTCTCTCTCTCTCTCTCTCTCACACTCACCCTCTCCGGGCTCTCTCTCTCTCTCTCACACTCACCCTCTCCGGGCTCTCTCTCTCTCTCTCTCTCACATTCAGCCTCTCCGGGCTCTCTCTCTCTCTCACACACACACTCACCCTCTCCGCGCTCTCTCTCTCTCTCTCACACACTCACCCTCTCCGGGCTCTCTCTCTCTCACACACTCACCCTCTCCGGGCTTTCTCTCTCTCTCACACACTCACCCTCTCCGGGCTCTCGCTCTCTCTCTCTCACACTCACCCTCTCCGGGCTCTCTCTCTCTCTCTCTCTCTCTCTCACACTCACCCTCTCCGGGCTCTCTCTCTCACACTCACCCTCTCCGGGCTCTCTCTCTCTCTCTCACACACTCACCCTCTCCGGGCTCTCTCTGTCTTTCACACACTCACCCTCTCCGGGCTCTCTCTCTCTCTCACACACTCACCCTCTCCGGGCTCTCTCTCTCTCTCTCACACACTCGCCCTCTCCGGGCTCTCCCTCTCTCACACACTCACCCTCTCCGGGCCCTCTCCCTCTCACACACTCACCCTCTCCGGGCTCTCTCTCTCTCACACTCACCCTCTCCGGGCTCTCTCTCTCTCTCTCACACACTCACCCTCTCCGAGCTCTCTCTCTCTCTCTCACACACTCACCCTCTCCGGGCTCTCTCTCTCTCTCACCCTCTCCGGGCTCTCTCTCTCTCACCCTCTCCGGGCTCTCTCTCTCTCTCACACTCACCCTCTCCGGGCTCTCTCTCTCTCACACGCACCCTCTCCGGGCTCTCTCTCTCACACTCACCCTCTCCGGGCTCTCTCTCTCACACTCACCCTCTCCGGGCTCTCTCTCTCTCTCACACTCACCCTCTCCGGGCTCTCTCTCTCTCTCTCACACACTCACCCTCTCCGGGCTCGCTCTCTGTCTCTCACACTCACCCTCTCCGGGCTCGCTCTCTCTCTCACACACTCACCCTCTCCGGGCTCTCTCTCACACACTCACCCTCTCCGGGCTCTCTCTCGCTCTCTCTCACACCCTCTCCGGGCTCTCTCTCACACACTCACCCTCTCCGGGCTCTCTCTCGCTCTCTCTCTCACACTCACCCTCTCCGGGCTCTCTCTCTCTCACACACTCACCCTCTCCAGGCTCTCTCTCTCTCTCTCACACACTCACCCTCTCCGGGCTCTCTCTCGCTCTCTCTCTCACGCTCACCCTCTCCGGGCTCTCTCTCTCTTTCACACACTCACCCTCTCCGGGCTCTCTCTCTCTCACACACACTCACCCTCTCCGGGCTCTCTCTCTCTTTCACACACTCACCCTCTCCGGGCTCTCTCTCTCTCTCTCTCACACTCTCCGGGCTCTCTCTCTCTCACACTCACCCTCTCCGGGCTCTCTCTCTCTCTCACACTCACCCTCTCCGGGCTCTCTCTCTCTCTCACCCTCTCCGGGCTCTCTCTCTCTCACACTCACCCTCTCCGGGCTCTCTCTCTCTCTCTCACACACTCACCCTCTCCGGGCTGTCTCTCTCTCTCTCTCACACACCCACCCTCTCCGGGCTGTCTCTCTCTCTCACACACTCACCCTCTCCGGGCTCTCTCTCTCTCACACTCACCCTCTCCGGGCTCTCTCTCTCTCTCACACACTCACCCTCTCCGGGCTCTCTCTCTCTCACACTCACCCTCTCCGGGCTCTCTCTCTCTCACACTCACCCTCTCCAGGCACTCTCTCTCACACTCACCCTCTCCGGGCTCTCTCTCTCTCTCTCACACACTCACCCTCTCCGGGCTCGCTCTCTCTCTCTCTCACACTCACCCTCTCCGGGCTCTCTCTCTCACACTCACCCTCTCCGGGCTCTCTCTCTCGCTCACACTCACCCTCTCCGGGCTCTCTCTCTCTCTCACACTCACCCTCTCCGGGCTCGCTCTCTGTCTCTCACACTCACCCTCTCCGGGCTCGCTCTCTCTCTCACACACTCACCCTCTCCGGGCTCTCTCTCACACACTCACCCTCTCTCTCTCACACTCACCCTCACACTCACCCTCTCCGGGCTCTCTCTCTCTCTCACTCTCACACATCACCCTCTCCGAGCTCTCTCTCTCTCTCACACTCACCCTCTCCGGGCTCTCTCTGTCTCACACTCTCACCCTCTCCGGGCTCTCAGTTCAGTTTCAGTTCAAATGCTTTATTGGCATGAAAGTTTACAGAGAACCATATTGCCAAAGCTTACATAGCAAAAAGGTACAGTTTTCCAACATTCTGTAGGTGTCAATCGATTTGACATTTGTTGGGTACATACAATATTACTTTTAAACAATATTAATTTTAAACAGTCTTTCTACTTCATTTGGTATGTTCAATATTAATTTTAAACAGTCTTACTTTTAAACAGTCCTCAGGTTGTGACATGTTGTTACATATTTAGCCCCAAGGTATGGTCTGTCTCCTTCTCCTAGGACTAATCTCAATTTTGACAGATCATCCAATTCCTTGAAATCTGGGGTTGTTTGGCTTAGCTTGTTGAATAATATGTTTCTTGATGTGTTGAATTTTTCGCATTTTAGGAGGAAATGCATTTCTGTTTCAACCTCGCCAGCCAGACATTGATCGCATATTCTATTCTCTCTAGGCTGCCAGGATTTCTTGTATCTGCCTTTTTCAATTTCCAGTTGGTGGTCGCTTAGTCTGTACCTGGTGAGGGTCTGTCTCTGTTTTGTGTCTCTGATGGTCGTGAGGTAGTCTGCCAGTTTATATTCTCTTTTTAGGGCCCGGTAACATTCTAATCTGCTTTGGCTTTCGGTTATTTTGTTCCAATGTTCCAGGTAGGTTTCTTTGCATTTTTTAATGATTTGGTTCACTCGGATTGGTGTTTGGACGGCTGTGTTGGTCTGGGGCTGGTCAGGGTCCGGCTGAGTACTTAGTTTCAGTAGCAGCTGACTCAGGGGACTCTTTTCTGGGTTTAGCTCTTGGGTCTGAAAGGCTTTGAAATGAAGGGTGTCTGGGGAGCTAGATTTGAGGTGATTTAGGAAGTTTAGTGCTCGTTTTTGGATGTTTATTATCAGTGGGTATCTGCCTAGTTCGGCTCTGCATGCATTTGTTGGCGTTTTTCTTTGGGTGCGAAGGATGCTTCGGCAGAATTCTGCATGTAGGGCTTCTATTGTGTGTTTTTCCCATTTAGTGTAGCTTTGGTGATTTAGCGGGCCCCATACTTCACTACCGTACAGTGCAATGGGCAGGATTATGCTGTCAAAAATTTGAGCCAGATTTTGATTGGGATTTGGATGTTGTAGAATTTTCTTTTTATTGCATATAGAGCTCTTCGGGCTTTTTCTTTTAGTGCATTCACTGCTATGCTGAAGCTCCCTGATGCTGTAATAGTTAGACCAAGGTAGGTGTAGCTCATAGTGTGTCCTATAGTGGTATCATTGAGGGTAAACTGGTATTTGTTTTCCTGACATCTGGGTCTTTTCTGAAAAATCATGATGTTGGTTTTCTTTAGATTTACTGTTAGAGCCCAATTTTGGCAGTATTTGTCGAGTAGGTCTAGTTGTTGCTGTAATCCCTGTTCTGTGGGAGACAGCAGAACCAGGTCGTCCGCATAGAACAGGGACTTTACTTCTCCATCCAGGAGACGGAGACCTGGTGACTCGCTTTGCTCCAGCATGTCTGCTAATTCATTTATGTATATGTTGAACAGGGTCGGGCTCAAATTGCAGCCCTGCCGGACGCCTCTTCTCTGGGTGAAGAAATCGGTGCGTTTGTCTCCAATTTTGACCCCGCATTTGTTTTTCAGATACATTGATTTAATAAGGTCATAGACTTTGCCCCCTATTCCACACTGAAGAAGTTTATAATAGAGCCCTTCGTGCCATATAGAGTCAAAGGCTTTCTTGAAGTCGATGAAACAGGCGAATATTTTCCCATTTTTTGTTTGGTGTATATGTTTTTCAATGAGGGTGTGAAGGGTATAGATATGGTCGGCGGTGCGGTGTTTTGGAAGAAAGCCTATTTGGTTTTTTCTGAGGATATTATGTTTGTTAAGAAAATCAAGTAATCTACTATTTAGAATACTGCAGAATAACTTCCCTAGACAACTGTTGACACAGATGCCGCGGTAGTTATTTGGGTCTGATTTGTTTCCACTTTTATATATGGGGGAGATTAGTCCTTGGCACCAGATATCGGGAAAACAGCCTGAGCGTAATATGATGTTGAATAGTTTGAGTATCGCACCCTGCATCTCCATATTGCTGAACTTTAGCATTTCATTTTTGATGTTGTCTGGGCCACAGGCTTTCTTTAGGTGGAGAGATTTTGTTTTGTGGCCAGTTCTTTCCATGTGATTGGGGAGTCTAGAGGGTTTTGGTTGTCTTTAATTGTTGCTTCTAATGTGTGGAGTTTTTCTGTGACCTGATGTTGACTTGGGTTTGTTTTGTTTTTTGGGATGTCTTTGTAGAGGTTTTCAAAATGTGTTCTCCAGATGTCGCCATCTTGGATTGGTAATGCTTGCAATTGTGTTGTACTCAGGTTATTCCACATTTCCCAGAATTGTTTTGGATTGGTGGAGTTTTCAATTTCTTCGAGTATTTTGTGGGTATAGTTTTGTGTTTTGTTCCTAATGGTGTGTTTATATCTTTTGAGGGTTTCATTGTATCTAGTACGTAGGCCCGGATTGTTTGGTTGCCGATGCTTTTGGTTTGATATTTTTCTCAGGTCTTTTCTGGCATTTTTGCATTCGTGGTCAAACCATTTCATATTTTTATTTTGTCTTTTGTGATGCTTCCTCTTCTGTTTCACGAGGTCGGCTTTTACAGCTGCCTCATGGAAGATCATATTTATATCCTCTATGGCCGTGTTTACACCATCTCTGGTGATCTCATATAGATTTTCTTTAAATTTTGAAATTTTACTTGTGAGATCAGGTGAATTTAGTGCTGTGATGAATTTATCTCCACTGTCTGGGGCCCATCTGTATGTCTGGTTTATTTTATGTAGCTTACTGTGTTCCTTTTTTGTGTCTGTAGTTTTGGGCAGAAAGTTTAAGGTACACATTTATTTGGTTATGGTCTGAGAGGGGGGATTGCTGCCTGACAGTAAATGCGTTGATATCGCAGGGGTCCAGGTCAGTGATTGCTCTCTCTCTCTCACACACTCACCCTCTCCGGGCTCTCTCTCTCTCACACACTCACCCTCTCCAGGCTCTCTCTCTCTCCGGGCTCGCTCTCTCTCTCTCTCTCACACTCAGCCTCTCCGGGCTCTCTCTCTCTCACACTCACCCTCTCCGGGCTCTCTCTCTCTCTCTCACACACACACTCACCCTCTCCGGGCTCTCTCTCTCTTTCACACACTCACCCTCTCCGGGCTCTCTCTCTCTCACACACTCACCCTCTC
>NW_028225185.1:15547615-15563919 GCF_052327205.1 Somniosus microcephalus | reverse complement strand
GAGAGAGCCCGGAGAGGGTGAGTGTGAGAGAGAGAGAGCCCGGAGAGGGTGAGTGTGTGAGTGGAAATTGAAAAAGGCAGATACAAGAAATCCTGGCAGCCTAGAGAGAATAGAATATGCGATCAATGTCTGGCTGGCGAGGTTGAAACAGAAATGCATTTCCTCCTAAAATGCGAAAAATTCAACACATCAAGAAACATATTATTCAACAAGCTAAGCCAAACAACCCCAGATTTCAAGGAATTGGATGATCTGTCAAAATTGAGATTAGTCCTAGGAGAAGGAGACAGACCATACCTTGGGGCTAAATATGTAACAACATGTCACAACCTGAGGACTGTTTAAAGTAAGACTGTTTAAAATTAATATTGAACGTACCAAATGAAGTAGAAAGACTGTTTAAAATTAATATTGTTTAAAAGTAATATTGTATATACCCAACAAATGTCAAATCGATTGACACCTACAGAATGTTGGAAAACTGTACCTTTTTGCTATGTAAGCTTTGGCAATATGGTTCTCTGTAAACTTTCATGCCAATAAGCATTTGAACTGAACTGAACTGAACTGATAGCCCGGAGAGGGTGAGAGAGAGAGAGTGAGAGCACGGAGAGGGTGAGTGTGTGAGAGAGAGAGAGCCCGGAGAGGGTGAGTGTGTGAGAGAGAGAGAGCCCGGAGAGGGTGAGTGTGAGAGAGACCGGAGATGGTGAGTGTGAGAGAGAGAGAGAGAGGGAGCCCGGAGAGGGTGAGAGAGAGAGAGTGAGAGCACGGAGAGGGTGAGTGTGTGAGAGAGAGAGAGCCCGGAGAGGGTGAGTGTGTGAGAGAGAGAGAGAGAGCCCGGAGAGGGTGAGTGTGTGAGAGAGAGAGAGCCCGGAGAGGGTGAGAGAGAGAGAGTGAGAGCACGGAGAGGGTGAGTGTGTGAGAGAGAGAGAGCCCGGAGAGGGTGAGTGTGTGAGAGAGAGAGAGCCCGGAGAGGGTGAGTGTGAGAGAGAGAGAGAGAGAGCCCGGAGAGGGTGAGTGTGAGAGAGAGAGAGAGAGCCCGGAGAGGGTGAGTGTGAGTGAGAGAGAGAGAGAGCCCGGAGAGGGTGAGTGTGTGAGAGAGAGCGAGCCCGGAGAGTGTGAGAGAGAGAGAGAGAGAGCCGGGAGAGGGTGAGTGTGTGAAAGAGAGAGAGAGCCCGGAGAGGGTGAGTGTGAGAGAGAGAGAGAGAGAGAGAGAGAGCCCGGAGAGGGTGAGTGTGAGAGAGAGAGAGAGAGAGCCCGGAGAGGGTGAGTGTGTGAGAGAGAGAGAGAGCCCGGAGAGGGTGAGTGTGTGAGAGAGAGAGAGAGAGAGAGAGCCCGGAGAGGGTGAGGGTGAGTGTGAGTGAGAGAGAGAGAGAGAGCCCGGAGAGGGTGAGTGTGTGAGAGAGCGAGCCCGGAGAGGGTGAGTGTGTGAGAGAGAGAAAGAGCTCGGAGAGGGTGAGTGTGTGAGAGAGAGAGAGAGCGAGCCCGGAGAGGGTGAGTGTGTGAGAGAGAGAGAGCGAGCCCGGAGAGTGTGAGTGTGTGAGAGAGAGCGAGCCCGGAGAGTGTGAGAGAGAGAGAGAGAGAGAGCCGGGAGAGGGTGAGTGTGTGAAAGAGAGAGAGAGCCCGGAGAGGGTGAGTGTGAGAGAGAGAGAGCCCGGAGAGGGTGAGTGTGAGAGAGAGAGAGATAGCCCGGAGAGGGTGAGTGTGTGAGAGAGAGAGAGCCCGGAGAGGGTGAGTGTGAGAGAGAGAGAGAGCCCGGAGAGGGTGAGTGTGTGAGAGAGAGAGAGAGAGCGCGGAGAGGGTGAGTGTGTGTGAGAGAGAGAGAGAGAGCCCGGAGAGGGTGAGTGTGAGAGAGAGAGAGCCCGGAGAGGGTGAGTGTGTGAGAGAGAGAGAGAGAGAGAGCCCGGAGAGGGTGAGTGTGAGAGAGAGAGAGCCCGGAGAGGGTGAGTGTGTGAGAGAGAGAGAGAGAGAGAGAGAGCCCGGAGAGGGTGAGTGTGTGAGAGAGAGAGAGAGAGAGAGCCCGGAGAGGGTGAGTGTGAGAGAGAGAGAGCCGGAGAGGGTGAGTGTGTGAGAGAGAGAGAGAGAGAGAGAGAGAGAGAGAGCCCGGAGAGGGTGAGTGTGTGAGAGAGAGAGAGAGCCGGAGAGGGTGAGTGTGTGAGAGAGAGAGAGCCCGGAGAGGGTGAGTGTGAGAGAGAGAGAGCCCGGAGAGGGTGAGTGTGTGAGAGAGAGAGAGAGAGAGACAGAGACCGGAGAGGATGAGCGTGTGAGAGAGAGAGAGCCCGGAGAGGGTGAGTGTGAGAGAGAGAGAGCATCAGGGAAAAACACACAATAGAAGCCCTACATGCAGAATTCTGCCGAAGCATCCTTCGCACCCAAAGAAAAACGCCAACAAATGCATGCAGAGCCGAACTAGGCAGATACCCACTGATAATAAACATCCAAAAACGAGCACTAAACTTCCTAAATCACCTCAAATCTAGCTCCCCAGACACCCTTCATTTCAAAGCCTTTCAGACCCAAGAGCTAAACCCAGAAAAGAGTCCCCTGAGTCAGCTGCTACTGAAACTAAGTACTCAGCCGGACCCTGACCAGCCCCAGACCAACACAGCCGTCCAAACACCAATCCGAGTGAACCAAATCATTAAAAAATGCAAAGAAACCTACCTGGAACATTGGAACAAAATAACCGAAAGCCAAAGCAGATTAGAATGTTACCGGGCCCTAAAAAGAGAATATAAACTGGCAGACTACCTCACGACCATCAGAGACACAAAACAGAGACAGACCCTCACCAGGTACAGACTAAGCGACCACCAACTGGAAATTGAAAAAGGCAGATACAAGAAATCCTGGCAGCCTAGAGAGAATAGAATATGCGATCAATGTCTGGCTGGCGAGGTTGAAACAGAAATGCATTTCCTCCTAAAATGCGAAAAATTCAACACATCAAGAAACATATTATTCAACAAGCTAAGCCAAACAACCCCAGATTTCAAGGAATTGGATGATCTGTCAAAATTGAGATTAGTCCTAGGAGAAGGAGACAGACCATACCTTGGGGCTAAATATGTAACAACATGTCACAACCTGAGGACTGTTTAAAAGTAAGACTGTTTAAAATTAATATTGAACGTACCAAATGAAGTAGAAAGACTGTTTATGTTTAAAAGTAAATATTGTATATACCCAACAAATGTCAAATCGATTGACACCTACAGAATGTTGGAAAAACTGTACCTTTTTGCAATGTAAGCTTTGGCAATATGGTTCTCTGTAAACTTTCATGCCAATAAAGCATTTGAACTGAACTGAACTGAGAGCCGGAGAGGGTGAGTGTGTGAGAGAGAGAGAGCCCGGAGAGGGTGTGAGTGTGTGAGAGAGAGAGAGCCCGGGAGAGGGTGAGTGTGTGAGTGGAAATGAAAAAGGCAGATACAAGAAATCCTGGCAGCCTAGAGAGAATAGAATATGCGATCAATGTCTGGCTGGCGAGGTTGAAACAAATGCATTTCCTCCTAAAATGCGAAAAATTCAACACATCAAGAAACATATTATTCAACAAGCTAAGCCAAACAACCCCAGATTTCAAGGAATTGGATGATCTGTCAAAATTGAGATTAGTCCTAGGAGAAGGAGACAGACCCATACCTTGGGGCTAAATATGTAACAACATGTCACAACCTGAGGACTTGTTTAAAAGTAAGACTGTTTAAAATTAATATTGAACGTACCAAATGAAGTAGAAAGACTGTTTAAAATTAATATTGTTTAAAAGTAATATTGTATATACCCAACAAATGTCAAATCGATTGGACACCTACAGAATGTTGGAAAACTGTACCTTTTTGCTATGGAAGCTTTGGCAATATGGTCTCTGTAAATTTCATTGCCAATAAAGCATTTGAACTGAACTGAACTGAACTGAGAGCCCGGAGAGGGTGAGAGAGAGAGAGTGAGAGCACGGAGAGGGTGAAGTGTGTGAGAGAGAGAGAGCCCGGGAGAGGGTGAGTGTGAGAGAGAGAGAGAGAGAGCCCGGAGAGGGTGAGTGTGAGAGAGAGAGAGAGAGAGCCCGGAGAGGGTGAGTGTGAGTGAGAGAGAGAGAGAGAGCCCGGAGAGGGTGAGTGTGTGAGAGAGCGAGCCGGAGAGGGTGAGTGTGTGAGAGAGAGAGAGAGAGCGAGCCCGGAGAGGATGAGTGTGTGAGAGAGAGAGAGCGAGCCCGGAGAGTGTGAGTGTGTGAGAGAGAGCGAGCCCCGGAGAGTGTGAGAGAGAGAGAGAGAGAGCCGGGAGAGGGTGAGGTGTGTGAAAGAGAGAGAGAGCCCGGAGAGGGTGAGTGTGAGAGAGAGAGAGAGAGAGAGCCCGAAGAGGGTGAGTGTGAGAGAGAGAGAGAGAGAGCCCGGAGAGGGTGAGTGTGTGAGAGAGAGAGAGAGCACGGAGAGGGTGAGTGTGTGAGAGAGAGAGAGAGAGCGCGGAGAGGGTGAGTGTGTGAGAGAGAGAGAGAGCCCGGAGAGGGTGAGGGTGAGTGTGAGTGAGAGAGAGAGAGAGCCCGGAGAGGGTGAGTGTGTGAGAGAGCGAGCCCGGAGAGGGTGAGTGTGAGAGAGAGAGAGAGAGCTCGGAGAGGGTGAGTATGTGAGAGAGAGAGAGAGAGCGAGCCCGGAGAGGGTGAGTGTGTGAGAGAGAGCGAGCCCGGAGAGTGTGAGTGTGTGAGAGAGAGCGAGCCCGGAGAGTGTGAGAGAGAGAGAGAGAGAGAGCCGGGAGAGGGTGAGTGTGTGAAAGAGAGAGAGAGCCCGGAGAGGGTGAGTGTGAGAGAGAGAGAGAGAGAGAGAGCCCGGAGAGGGTGAGTGTGAGAGAGAGAGAGAGAGCCCGGAGAGGGTGAGTGTGTGAGAGAGAGAGAGAGCCCGGAGAGGGTGAGTGTGAGAGAGAGAGAGAGCCCGGAGAGGGTGAGTGTGTGAGAGAGAGAGAGAGAGAGCGCGGAGAGGGTGAGTGTGTGTGAGAGAGAGAGAGAGAGCCCGGAGAGGGTGAGTGTGAGAGAGAGAGAGCCCGGAGAGGGTGAGTGTGTGAGAGAGAGAGAGAGAGAGCCCGGAGAGGGTGAGTGTGAGAGAGAGAGAGAGAGCCCAGAGAGGGTGAGTGTGTGAGAGAGAGAGAGAGAGAGAGAGAGAGAGAGAGAGCCCGGAGAGGGTGAGTGTGTGAGAGAGAGAGAGAGAGCCCGGAGAGGGTGAGGGTGAGTGTGAGAGAGAGAGAGAGAGAGCCCGGAGAGGGTGAGTGAGAGAGAGAGCCCGGAGAGGGTGAGTGAGAGAGAGAGAGCCCGGAGAGGGTGAGTGTGAGAGAGAGAGAGCCCGGAGAGGGTGAGTGTGAGAGAGAGAGAGAGCCCGGAGAGGGTGAGTGTGAGAGAGAGAGAGCGAGAGCCCGGAGAGGGCGAGTGTGTGAGAGAGAGAGAGGGAGCCCGGAGAGGGTGAGTGTGTGAGAGAGAGAGAGCCCGGAGAGGGTGAGTGTGTGAGAGAGAGAGAGAGAGCTCGGAGAGGGTGAGTGTGTGAGAGAGAGAGAGCCCGGAGAGGGTGAGTGTGAGAGAGAGAGAGCCCGGAGAGGGTGAGTTGGTGAGAGGGAGAGGGCCCGGAGAGGGTGAGTGTGTGAGAGAGAGAGAGCCCGGAGAGGGTGAGTGTGTGAGAGAGAGAGAGAGAGCCCGGAGAGGGTGAGTGTGTGAGAAAGAGAGAGCCCGGAGAGGGTGAGTGTGTGAAAGAGAGAGAGAGCCCGGTGAGTGTGTGAGAGAGAGAGCCCGGAGAGGGTGAGTGTGTGAAAGACAGAGAGAGCCCGGAGAGGGTGAGTGTGTGAGAGAGAGAGAGAGCCCGGAGAGGGTGAGTGTGAGAGAGAGAGCCCGGAGAGGGTGAGTGTGAGAGAGAGAGAGAGAGAGCCCGGAGAGGGTGAGTGTGAGAGAGAGAGAGCGAGAGCCCGGAGAGGGTGAGTGTGTGAGAGAGAGCGAGAGCCCGGAGAGGGTGAGTGTGTGAGAGAGAGAGAGCCCGGAGAGGGTGAGTGTGTGAGAGAGAGAGAGAGCGCGGAGAGGGTGAGTGTGTGTGTGAGAGAGCGAGCCCGGAGAGTGTGAGAGAGAGAGAGAGAGCCGGGAGAGGGTGAGTGTGTGAAAGAGAGAGAGAGCCCGGAGAGGGTGAGTGTGAGAGAGAGAGAGAGAGAGCCCGGAGAGGGTGAGTGAGAGAGAGAGAGAGAGCCCGGAGAGGGTGAGTGTGTCAGAGAGAGAGAGCCCGGAGGGGGTGAGTGTGTGAGAGAGAGAGAGAGCGCGGAGAGGGTGAGTGTGTGTGTGAGAGAGCGAGCCCGGAGAGTGTGAGAGAGAGAGCCCGGAGAGGGTGAGTGTGAGAGAGAGAGAGCCCGGAGAGGGTGAGTGTGTGTGAGAGAGAGAGAGAGAGAGCCCGGTGAGTGTGAGTGTGAGAGAGAGAGAGAGAGCCCGGAGAGGGTGAGTGTGAGAGAGAGAGAGAGCGAGCCCGGAGAGGGTGAGAGTGTGAGAGAGAGAGCGAGCCCGGAGAGGGTGAGAGAGAGAGAGAGAGCCCGGAGAGGGTGAGTGTGAGAGAGAGAGAGAGAGCCCGGAGAGGGTGAGTGTGTGAGAGAGAGAGCCCGGAGAGGGTGAGTGTGTGAGAGAGAGAGAGAGAGAGAGAGAGCCCGGAGAGGGTGAGGGTGAGTGTGAGAGAGAGAGCCCGGAGAGGGTGAGTGTGTGAAAGAGAGAGAGAGCCCGGAGAGGGTGAGTGTGTGAAAGAGCGAGAGCCCGGAGAGGGTGAGTGTGTGAAAGAGAGAGAGAGCCCGGAGAGGGTGAGTGTGTGAAAGAGAGAGAGAGCCCGGAGAGGGTGAGTGTGAGAGAGAGAGAGCCCGGAGAGGGTGAGTGTGAGAGAGAGAGAGAGAGAGAGCCCGGAGAGGGTGAGTGTGAGAGAGAGAGAGAGAGAGAGCCTGGAGAGGGTGAGTGTGTGAGAGAGAGGGAGAGCCCGGAGAGGGTGAGTGTGTGAGAGAGAGAGAGCCCGGAGAGGGTGAGTGTGAGAGAGAGAGAGCCCGGAGAGGGTGAGTGTGTGAGAGAGAGAGAGAGAGAGAGCCCGAAGAGGGTGAGTGTGAGAGAGAGAGAGAGCCCGGAGAGGGTGAGTGTGTGAGAGAGAGAGAGAGAGAGAGAGAGACCGGAGAGGGTGAGTGTGTGAGAGAGAGAGAGCCCGGAGAGGGTGAGTGAGAGAGAGAGAGAGCCCGGAGAGGGTGAGTGTGAGAGAGAGAGAGCCCGGAGAGGGTGAGTGTGAGAGAGAGAGAGAGCCCGGAGAGGGTGAGTGTGTGAGAGAAAGAGAGAGAGAGAGAGCCCGGAGAGGGTGAGTGTGTGAGAGAGAGAGAGAGAGGGCCCGGAGAGGGTGAGTGTGAGAGAGAGAGCCCGGAGAGGGTGTGTGTGTGAAAGACAGAGAGAGCCCGGAGAGGGTGAGTGTGTGAGAGAGAGAGAGAGAGAGCCCGGAGAGGGTGAGTGTGAGAGAGAGAGCCCGGAGAGGGTGAGTGTGAGAGAGAGAGAGAGAGAGAGCCCGGAGAGGGTGAGGGTGAGTGTGAGAGAGAGAGAGCGAGAGCCCGGAGAGGGTGAGTGTGTGAGAGAGAGAGAGAGAGAGCCCGGAGAGGGTGAGTGTGTGAGAGAGAGAGAGAGCCCGGAGAGGGTGAGTGTGTGAGAGAGAGAGAGAGAGCTCGGAGAGGGTGAGTGTGTGAGAGAGAGAGAGCCCGGAGAGGGTGAGTGTGTGAGAGAGAGAGAGAGCCCGGAGAGGGTGAGTGTGTGAAAGAGAGAGAGAGCCCGGTGAGTGTGTGAGAGAGAGAGCCCGGAGAGGGTGAGTGTGTGAAAGACAGAGAGAGCCCGGAGAGGGTGAGTGTGTGAGAGAGAGAGAGAGAGAGAGAGCCCGGAGAGGGTGAGTGTGAGAGAGAGAGCTCGGAGAGGGTGAGTGTGAGAGAGAGAGAGCCCGGAGAGGGTGAGGGTGAGTGTGAGAGAGAGAGAGCGAGAGCCCGGAGAGGGTGAGTGTGTGAGAGAGAGCGAGAGCCCGGAGAGGGTGAGTGTGTGAGAGAGAGCGAGAGCCCGGAGAGGGTGAGTGTGTGAGAGAGAGAGAGCCCGGAGAGGGTGAGTGTGTGAGAGAGAGAGAGAGAGCGCGGAGAGGGTGAGTGTGTGTGTGAGAGAGCGAGCCCGGAGAGTGTGAGAGAGAGAGAGAGAGAGAGCCGGGAGAGGGTGAGTGTGTGAAAGAGAGAGAGAGCCCGGAGAGGGTGAGAGAGAGAGAGAGCCCGGAGAGGGTGAGTGAGAGAGAGAGAGAGAGCCCGGAGAGGGTGAGTGTGTGAGAGAGAGAGAGCCCGGAGAGGGTGAGTGTGAGAGAGAGAGAGCCCGGAGAGGGTGAGTGTGTGAGAGAGAGAGAGAGAGAGAGAGCCCGGTGAGGGTGAGTGTGAGAGAGAGAGCGAGCCCGGAGCGGGTGAGTGAGTGAGAGAGAGAGAGCCCGGAGAGGGTGAGAGTGTGAGAGAGAGAGCGAGCCCGGAGAGGGTGAGAGAGAGAGAGAGAGAGCCCGGAGAGGGTGAGTGTGAGAGAGAGAGCCCGGAGAGGGTGAGTGTGTGAAAGAGCGAGAGCCCGGAGAGGGTGAGTGTGTGAAAGAGAGAGAGAGCCCGGAGAGGGTGAGTGTGTGAAAGAGCGAGAGCCCGGAGAGGGTGAGTGTGTGAAAGAGAGAGAGAGCCCGGAGAGGGTGAGTGTGTGTGTGAGAGAGAGAGAGAGAGCCCGGAGAGGGTGAGTGTGAGAGAGAGAGAGCCCGGAGAGGGTGAGTGTGAGAGAGAGAGAGAGAGAGAGCCCGGAGAGGGTGAGTGTGAGAGAGAGAGAGAGAGAGAGCCTGGAGAGGGTGAGTGTGTGAGAGAGAGGGAGAGCCCGGAGAGGGTGAGTGTGTGAGAGAGAGAGAGCCCGGAGAGGGTGAGTGTGAGAGAGAGAGCGAGAGAGAGCCCGGAGAGGGTGAGTGTGTGAGAGAGAGAGCCCGGAGAGGGTGAGAGAGAGAGAGAGAGAGAGCCCGGAGAGGGTGAGTGTGAGAGAGAGAGCGAGAGAGAGCCCGGAGAGGGTGAGTGTGAGAGAGAGAGGGTGAGTGAGAGAGAGAGAGCCCGGAGAGGGTGAGTGTGAGAGAGAGAGAGAGAGAGCGAGCCCGGAGAGGGTGAGCGTGTGAGAGAGAGAGAGAGCCCGGAGAGGGTGAGTGTGTGAGTGTGAGAGAGAGAGCCCGGAGAGGGTGAGTGTGAGAGAGAGAGCCCGGAGAGGGTGAGTGTGAGAGAGAGAGAGCCCGGAGAGGGTGAGAGAGAGAGAGCCCGGAGAGGGTGAGAGAGAGAGAGCCCGGAGAGGGTGAGTGTGTGTGTGAGAGAGAGAGAGCCCGGAGAGGGTGAGTGTGTGAGAGAGAGAGACAGCCCGGAGAGGGTGAGTGTGTGAGAGAGAGAGAGAGCTTGGAGAGGGTGAGTGTGAGAGAGAGAGAGAGAGAGCCCGGAGAGGGTGAGTGTGTGAGAGAGAGAGAGAGCCCGGAGAGGGTGAGGGTGAGTGTGTGAGAGAGAGAGAGAGCCCAGAGAGCGTGAGTGTGAGAGAGAGAGCCCGGAGAGGGTGAGTGTGAGATAGAGAGAGAGAGAGAGAGAGAGCGCCTGGAGAGGGTGAGTGTGTGAGAGAGAGAGAGAGCCCGGAGAGGGTGAGTGTGTGAGAGAGAGAGAGCCCGGAGAGGGTGAGTGTGAGAGAGAGAGCCCGGAGAGGGTGAGTGTGTGAGAGAGAGAGAGAGCCCGGAGAGGGTGAGTGTGAGAGAGAGAGAGCCCGGAGAGGGTGAGTGTGAGAGAGAGAGAGCCCGGAGAGGGTGAGTGTATGAGAGAGAGAGAGCTCGGAGAGGGTGAGTGTGTGAGAGAGAGAGAGCCCGGAGAGGGTGAGTGTGATAGAGAGAGAGAGCGCGAGCCCGGAGAGGGTGAGTGTGAGAGAGAGAGAGAGAGCCCGGCGAGGGAGAGTGTGAGAGAGAGAGAGAGAGCCCGGAGAGGGTGAGTGTGTGAGAGAGAGAGCCCGGAGTGGGTGAGTGTGAGAGAGGGAGAGCCCGGAGAGGGTGAGTGTGAGAGAGAGAGAGAGCCCGGAGAGGGTGAGTGTGTGAGAGAGAGAGCCCGGAGAGGGTGAGTGTGAGAGAGAGAGCGAGCGAGTCCGGAGAGGGTGAGTGTGAGAGAGAGAGAGAGAGAGCCCGGAGAGGGTGAGTGTGAGAGAGAGAGAGCGCGAGCCCGGAGAGGGTGAGTGTGAGAGAGAGAGAGAGAGCCCGGAGAGGGTGAGTGTGAGAGAGAGAGAGACCGGAGTGGGTGAGTGTGTGAGAGAGACCGGAGTGGGTGAGTGTGAGAGAGAGAGAGACCGGAGTGGGTGAGTGTGTGAGAGAGAGACCGGAGTGGGTGGGTGAGTGTGTGAGAGAGACCGGAGTGGGTGAGTGTGAGAGAGAGAGACCGGAGTGGGTGAGTGTGAGAGAGAGACCGGAGTGGGTGAGTGTGTGAGAGAGAGACCGGAGTGGGTGAGTGTGTGAGAGAGAGACCGGAGTGGGTGAGTGTGTGAGAGAGACCGGAGTGGGTGAGTGTGTGAGAGAGAGACCGGAGTGTGTGAGAGAGAGACCGGAGTGGGTGAGTGTGTGAGAGAGACCGGAGTGGGTGAGTGTGTGAGAGAGAGACCGGAGTGGGTGAGTGTGTGAGAGAGAGACCGGAGTGGGTGAGTGTGTGAGAGAGAGACCGGAGTGGGTGAGTGTGAGAGAGAGAGACCGGAGTGGGTGAGTGTGTGAGAGAGAGACCGGAGTGGGTGAGTGTGTGAGAGAGAGACCGGAGTGGGTGAGTGTGTGAGAGAGAGACCGGAGTGGGTGAGTGTGTGAGAGAGAGACCGGAGTGGGTGAGTGTGTGAGAGAGAGACCGGAGTGGGTGAGTGTGAGAGAGAGAGACCGGAGTGGGTGAGTGTGTGAGAGAGAGACCGGAGTGGGTGAGTGTGTGAGAGAGAGACCGGAGTGGGTGAGTGTGAGAGAGAGAGAGAGAGCCCGGAGAGGGTGAGTGTGAGAGAGAGAGAGCCCGGAGAGGGTGAGTGTGTGAGAGGGAGAGGGCCCGGAGAGGGTGAGTGTGTGAGAGAGAGAGAGCCCGGAGAGGGTGAGTGTGTGAGAGAGAGAGAGAGCCCGGAGAGGGTGAGTGTGTGAGAGAGAGAGAGCCCGGAGAGGGTGAGTGTGTGAGAGAGAGAGAGAGCCCGGAGAGGGTGAGTGTGAGAGAGAGAGCCCGGAGAGGGTGAGTGTGAGAGAGAGAGAGAGCGAGAGCCCGGAGAGGGTGAGTGTGTGAGAGAGAGAGAGAGCGCGGAGAGGGTGAGTGTGTGTGTGAGAGAGAGAGAGCGAGCCCGGAGAGTGAGAGAGAGAGAGAGAGAGCCGGGAGAGGGTGAGTGTGTGAAAGAGAGAGCCCGGAGAGGGTGAGTGTGAGAGAGAGAGAGAGAGCCCGGAGAGGGTGAGTGAGAGAGAGAGAGAGAGCCCGGAGAGGGTGAGTGTGTGAGAGAGAGAGAGCCCGGAGAGGGTGAGTGTGTGAGAGAGAGACCGGAGTGGGTGAGTGTGAGAGAGAGAGACCGGAGTGGGTGAGTGTGTGAGAGAGAGACCGGAGTGGGTGAGTGTGTGAGAGAGAGACCGGAGTGGGTGAGTGTGAGAGAGAGACCGGAGTGGGTGAGTGTGAGAGAGAGAGAGAGAGCCCGGAGAGGGTGAGTGTGAGAGAGAGAGAGAGAGAGGAATAACCTGAGTACAACACAATTGCAAGCATTACCAATCCAAGATGGCGACATCTGGAGAACACATTTTGAAAACCTCTACAAAGACATCCCAATAAATGAAACAAACCCAAGTCAACATCAGGTCACAGAAAAACTCCACACATTAGAAGCAACAATCAAAGACAACCAAAACCCTCTAGACTCCCCAATCACATGGAAAGAAATGGCCACAAAAACAAAATCTCTCCACCTAAAGAAAGCCTGTGGCCCAGACAACATCAAAAATGAAATGCTCAAGTTCAGCAATATGGAGATGCAGGGTGCGGTACTCAAATTATTCAACATCATATTACGTTCAGGCTGTTTTCCCGATATCTGGTGCCAAGGACTAATCTCCCCCATATATAAAAGCGGAAACAAATCAGACCCAAATAACTACCGCGGCATCTGTGTCAACAGTTGTCTAGGGAAGTTATTCTGCAGTATTCTAAATAGTAGATTACTTGATTTTCTTAACAAACATAATATCCTCAGAAAAAACCAAATAGGCTTTCTTCCAAAACACCGCACCGCCGACCATATCTATACCCTTCACACCCTCATTGAAAAACATATACACCAAACAAAAAATGGGAAAATATTCGCCTGTTTCATCGACTTCAAGAAAGCCTTTGACTCTATATGGCACGAAGGGCTCTATTATAAACTTCTTCAATGTGGAATAGGGGGCAAAGTCTATGACCTTATTAAATCAATGTATCTGAAAAACAAATGCGGGGTCAAAATTGGAGACAAACGCACCGATTTCTTCACCCAGAGAAGAGGCGTCCGGCAGGGCTGCAATTTGAGCCCGACCCTGTTCAACATATACATAAATGAATTAGCAGACATGCTGGAGCAAAGCGAGTCACCAGGTCTCCGTCTCCTAGATGGAGAAGTGAAATCCCTGTTCTATGCGGACGACCTGGTTCTGCTGTCTCCCACAGAACAGGGATTACAGCAACAACTAGACCTACTCGACAAATACTGCCAAAATTGGGCTCTAACAGTAAATCTAAAGAAAACCAACATCATGATTTTTCAAAAAAGGCCCAGATGTCAGGAAAACAAATACCAGTTTACCCTCAGTGATACCACTATAGGACACACTATGAGCTACACCTACCTTGGTCTAACTATTACAGCATCAGGGAGCTTCAGCATAGCAGTGAATGCACTAAAAGAAAAAGCCCGAAGAGCCCTATATGCAATAAAAAGAAAATTCTACAACATCCAAATCCCAATCAAAATCTGGCTCAAAATATTTGACAGCATAATCCTGCCCATTGCACTGTACGGTAGTGAAGTATGGGGCCCGCTAAATCACCAAAGCTACACTAAATGGGAAAAACATACAATAGAAGCCCTACATGCAGAATTCTGCCGAAGCATCCTTCGCACCCAAAGGAAAACGCCAACAAATGCATGCAGAGCCGAACTAGGCAGATACCCACTGATAATAAACATCCAAAAACGAGCACTAAACTTCCTAAATCACCTCAAATCTAGCTCCCCAGACACCCTTCATTTCAAAGCCTTTCAGACCCAAGAGCTAAACCCAGAAAAGAGTCCCCTGAGTCAGCTGCTACGGAAACTAAGTACTCAGCCGGACCCTGACCAGCCCCAGACCAACACAGCCGCCCAAACACCAATCCGAGTGAACCAAATCATTAAAAAATGCAAAGAAACCTACCTGGAACATTGGAACAAAATAACCGAAAGCCAAAGCAGATTAGAATGTTACCGGGCCCTAAAAAGAGAATATAAACTGGCAGACTACCTCACGACCATCAGAGACACAAAACAGAGACAGACCCTCACCAGGTACAGACTAAGCGACCACCAACTGGAAATTGAAAAAGGCAGATACAAGAAATCCTGGCAGCCTAGAGAGAATAGAATATGCGATCAATGTCTGGCTGGCGAGGTTGAAACAGAAATGCATTTCCTCCTAAAATGCGAAAAATTCAACACATCAAGAAACATATTATTCAACAAGCTAAGCCAAACAACCCCAGATTTCAAGGAATTGGATGATCTGTCAAAATTGAGATTAGTCCTAGGAGAAGGAGACAGACCATACCTTGGGGCCAAATATGTAACAACATGTCACAACCTGAGGACTGTTTAAAATTAAGACTGTTTAAAATTAATATTGAACGTACCAAATGAAGTACAAAGACTGTTTAAAATTAATATTGTTTAAAAGTAATATTGTATGTACCCAACAAATGTCAAATCGATTGACACCTACAGAATGTTGGAAAACTGTACCTTTTTGCTATGTAAGCTTTGGCAATATGGTTCTCTGTAAACTTTCATGCCAATAAAGCATTTTAATTGGAATTGGAATTGGAATTGGAATTGGAGAGCCCGGAGAGGGTGAGTGTGAGAGAGAGAGAGCCCGGAGAGGGTGAGTGTGTGAGAGGGAGAGGGCCCGGAGAGGGTGAGTGTGTGAGAGAGAGAGAGCCCGGAGAGGGTGAGTGTGTGAGAGAGAGAGAGAGCCCGGAGAGGGTGAGTGTGTGAGAGAGAGAGAGCCCGGAGAGGGTGAGTGTGTGAGAGAGAGAGAGAGAGCCCGGAGAGGGTGAGTGTGAGAGAGAGAGCCCGGAGAGGGTGAGTGTGAGAGAGAGAGAGAGCGAGAGCCCGGAGAGGGTGAGTGTGTGAGAGAGAGAGAGAGCCCGGAGAGGGTGAGTGTGTGAGAGAGAGAGAGAGCGCGGAGAGGGTGAGTGTGTGTGTGAGAGAGAGAGAGCGAGCCCGGAGAGTGTGAGTGTGTGAGAGAGAGCGAGCCCGGAGAGTGAGAGAGAGAGAGAGAGAGCCGGGAGAGGGTGAGTGTGTGAAAGAGAGAGAGAGCCCGGAGAGGGTGAGTGTGAGAGAGAGAGAGAGAGCCCGGAGAGGGTGAGTGAGAGAGAGAGAGAGAGCCCGGAGAGGGTGAGTGTGTGAGAGAGAGAGAGCCCGGAGAGGGTGAGTGTGAGAGAGAGAGAGCCCGGAGAGGGTGAGTGTGTGAGAGAGAGAGAGAGAGAGAGCCCGGAGAGGGTGAGTGTGTGAGAGAGAGAGAGAGAGCCCGGAGAGGGTGAGTGTGAGAGAGAGAGAGACCAACATCATGATTTTTCAAAAAAGGCCCAGATGTCAGGAAAACAAATACCAGTTTACCCTCAGTGATACCACTATAGGACACACTATGAGCTACACCTACCTTGGTCTAACTATTACAGCATCAGGGAGCTTCAGCATAACAGTGAATGCACTAAAAGAAAAAGCACGAAGAGCCCTATATGCAATAAAAAGAAAATTCTACAACATCCAAATCCCAATCAAAATCTGGCTCAAAATATTTGACAGCATAATCCTGCCCATTGCACTGTACGGTAGTGAAGTATGGGGCCCGCTAAATCACCAAAGCTACACTAAATGGGAAAAACACACAATAGACGCCCTACATGCAGAATTCTGCCGAAGCATCCTTCGCACCCAAAGAAAAACGCCAACAAATGCATGCAGAGCCGAACTAGGCAGATACCCACTGATAATAAACATCCAAAAACGAGCACTAAACTTCCTAAATCACCTCAAATCTAGCTCCCCAGACACCCTTCATTTCAAAGCCTTTCAGACCCAAGAGCTAAACCCAGAAAAAAGTTCCCTGAGTCAGCTGCTACTGAAACTAAGTACTCAGCCGGACCCTGACCAGCCCCAGACCAACACAGCCGTCCAAACACCAATCCGAGTGAACCAAATCATTAAAAAATGCAAAGAAACCTACCTGGAACATTGGAACAAAATAACCGAAAGCCAAAGCAGATTAGAATGTTACCGGGCCCTAAAAAGAGAATATAAACTGGCAGACTACCTCACGACCATCAGAGACACAAAACAGAGACAGACCCTCACCAGGTACAGACTAAGCGACCACCAACTGGAAATTGAAAAAGGCAGATACAAGAAATCCTGGCAGCCTAGAGAGAATAGAATATGCGATCAATGTCTGGCCGGCGAGGTTGAAACAGAGATGCATTTCCTCCTAAAATGCGAAAAATTCAACACATCAAGAAACATATTATTCAACAAGCTAAGCCAAACAACCCCAGATTTCAAGGAATTGGATGACCTGTCAAAATTGAGATTAGTCCTAGGAGAAGGAGACAGACCATACCTAGGGGCCAAATATGTAACAACATGTCACAACCTGAGGACTGTTTAAAATTAAGACTGTTTAAAATTAATATTGAACGTACCAAATGAAGTACAAAGACTGTTTAAAATTAATATTGTTTAAAAGTAATATTGTATGTACCCAACAAATGTCAAATCGATTGACACCTACAGAATGTTGGAAAACTGTACCTTTTTGCCATGTAAGCTTTGGCAATATGGTTCTCTGTAAACTTTCATGCCAATAAAGCATTTGAACTGAACTGAGAGAGAGAGAGCCCGGAGAGGGTGAGTGTGTGAGAGAGAGAGAGCCCGGAGAGGGTGAGTGTGTGTGAGAGAGAGAGAGAGAGCCCGGTGAGGGTGAGTGAGAGAGAGAGAGAGCCCGGAG
>NW_028225185.1:15542615-15545115 GCF_052327205.1 Somniosus microcephalus | reverse complement strand
AAAGAGAGAGAGAGCCCGGAGAGGGTGAGTGTGTGAAAGAGAGAGAGAGCCCGGAGAGGGTGAGTGTGTGTGTGAGAGAGAGAGAGTGAGAGAGAGCCCGGAGAGGGTGAGTGTGAGAGAGAGAGAGAGCCGGAGAGGGTGAGTGTGAGAGAGAGAGAGAGAGAGAGCCCGGAGAGGGCGAGTGTGAGAGAGAGAGAGAGCGAGCCCGGAGAGGGTGAGTGTGAGATAGAGAGAGAGAGAGCCTGGTAGAGGGGTGAGTGTGTTGAGAGAGAGAGGCCCGGAGAGGGTGAGTGTGAGAGAGAGAGAGAGAGCGAGCCCGGAGAGGGTGAGTGTGCGTGTGAGAGAGCGAGCCCGGAGAGTGTAGAGAGAGAGAGCCCGGAGAGGGTGAGTGTGAGAGAGAGAGAGCCCGGAGAGGGTGAGTGTGTGTGAGAGAGAGAGAGAGAGAGAGAGAGAGCCCGGTGAGTGTGAGTGTGAGAGAGAGAGAGAGCCCGGAGAGGGTGAGTGTGAGAGAGAGAGAGAGCGAGCCCGGAGCGGAGTGAGAGTGTGAGAGAGAGAGCGAGCCCGGAGAGGGGGAGTGTGAGAGAGAGAGAGAGAGAGAGCCGGAGAGGGTGAGAGTGTGAGAGAGAGAGCGAGCCCGGAGAGGGTGAGAGAGAGAGAGAGAGCCCGGAGAGGGTGAGTGTGAGAGAGAGAGAGAGAGCCCGGAGAGGTGAGTGTGTGAGAGAGAGAGCCGGAGAGGGTGAGTGTGTGAGAGAGAGAGAGAGAGAGCCCGGAGAGGGTGAGTGTGTGAGAGAGAGGAGCCCGGAGAGGGTGAGTGTGTGAAAGAGAGAGAGAGCCCGGAGAGGGTTAGTGTGTGAAAGAGCGAGAGCCCGGAGAGGGTGAGTGTGTGAAAGAGAGAGAGAGCCCGGAGAGGGTGAGTGTGTGAAAGAGAGAGAGAGCCGGAGAGGGTGAGTGTGTGTGTGAGAGAGAGAGAGAGAGCCCGGAGAGGGTGAGTGTGAGAGAGAGAGAGCCCGGAGAGGGGTGAGTGTGAGAGATGAGAGAGAGAGAGAGCCCGGAGAGGGTGAGTGTGAGAGAGAGAGAGAGAGAGAGCCTGGAGAGGGGTGAGTGTGAGAGAGAGAGGGAGAGCCCCGGAGAGGGTGAGTGTGTGAGAGAGAGAGAGCCCGGAGAGGGTGAGTGTGAGAGAGAGAAGAGCCCGGAGAGGGTGAGTGTGTGAGAGAGAGAGAGAGAGAGCCCGGAGAGGGTGAGTGTGAGAGAGAGAGAGCCCGGAGAGGGTGAGTGTGTGAGAGAGAGAGAGAGAGAGAGAGACCGGGAGAGGGTGAGTGTGTGAGAGAGAGAGAACCCGGAGAGGGTGAGTGAGAGAGAGAGAGAGCCCGGAGAGGGTGAGTGTGAGAGAGAGAGAGCCCGGAGAGGGTGAGTGTGAGAGAGAGAGAGAGCCCGGAGGAGGTGTGAGTGTGTGAGAGAAAGAGAGAGAGAGAGGCCCGCGGAGAGGGTGAGTGTGTGAGAGAGAGAGAGAGAGAGGGCCCGGAGAGGGTGAGTGTGAGAGAGAGAGAGAGCCCGGAGAGGGTGAGTGTGTGAGAGAGAGAGAGAGAGAGAGAGCCCGGAGAGGGTGAGTGTGAGAGAGAGAGCCCGGAGAGGGTGAGTGTGAGAGAGAGAGAGAGAGAGACGAGAGCCCGGAGAGGGTGAGGGTGAGTGTGAGAGAGAGAGAGCAAGAGCCCGGAGAGGGGTGAGTGTGTGAGAGAGAGAGAGAGAGAGAGAGAGCCCGGAGAGGGTGAGTGTGTGAGAGAGAGAGAGCCCGGAGAGGTCGAGTGTGTGAGAGAGAGAGAGGAGCCCGGAGAGGGTGAGTGTGTGAAAGAGAGAGAGAGCCCCGGTGAGTGTGTGAGAGAGAGAGCCCCGGAGAGGGTGAGTGTGTGAAAGACAGAGAGAGCCCGGAGAGGGTGAGTGTGTGAGAGAGAGAGAGAGAGAGAGAGAGAGGTCCGGAGAGGGTGAGTTGTGAGAGAGAGAGCTCGGAGAGGGTGAGTGTGAGAGAGAGAGAGCCCGGAGAGGGTGTGAGCGAGAGAGAGAGAGCGCGGAGAGGGTGAGTGTGTGTTTGAGAGAGCGAGCCCGGGAGAGTGTGAGAGAGAGAGAGAGAGAGCCGGGAGAGGGTGAGTGTGTGAAAGAGGAGAGAGAGCCCGGAGAGGGTGAGAGAGAGAGAGAGCCCGGAGAGGGTGAGTGAGAGAGAGAGAGAGAGCCCGGAGAGGGTGAGTGTGTGAGAGAGAGAGAGCCCGGAGAGGTGAGTGTGAGAGAGAGAGGAGCCCGGAGAGGGTGAGTGTGTGAGAGCGAGAGAGAGAGAGAGAGAGCCCGGTGAGGGTGAGTGTGAGAGAGAAGAGAGGCCCGGAGAGGGTGAGTGTGAGAGAGAGAGAGAGCGAGCCCGGAGCGGGTGAGTGAGTGAGAGAGAGAGAGCCCGGCGAGGGTGAGAGTGTGAGAGAGAGAGCGAGCCCGGAGAGGTGGAGAGGGGAGCGTGAGA
>NW_028225185.1:15540103-15542115 GCF_052327205.1 Somniosus microcephalus | reverse complement strand
AGCGAGCCCGGAGAGGGTGAGTGTATGAGAGAGAGAGAGCTCGGAGAGGGTGAGTGTGTGAGAGAGAGAGAGCCCGGAGAGGGTGAGTGTGATAGAGAGAGAGCCCTGAGAGGGTGAGTGTGAGAGAGAGAGAGAGCCCGGAGAGGGTGAGTGTGTGAGAGACAGAGAGAGCGCGAGCCCGGAGAGGGTGAGTGTGAGAGAGAGAGAGAGAGCCCGGCGAGGGAGAGTGTGAGAGAGAGAGAGAGAGCCCGGAGAGGGTGAGTGTGTGAGAGAGAGAGCCCGGAGTGGGTGAGTGTGAGAGAGAGAGAGCCCTGAGAGGGTGAGTGTGAGAGAGAGAGAGAGCCCGGAGAGGGTGAGTGTGTGAGAGAGAGAGCCCGGAGAGGGTGAGTGTGAGAGAGAGAGCGAGCGAGTCCGGAGAGGGTGAGTGTGTGAGAGAGAGAGAGAGAGAGCCCGGAGAGGGTGAGTGTGAGAGAGAGAGAGAGAGCCCGGAGAGGGTGAGTGTGAGAGAGAGAGAGACCGGAGTGGGTGAGTGTGTGAGAGAGAGACCGGAGTGGGTGGGTGAGTGTGTGAGAGAGACCGGAGTGGGTGAGTGTGTGAGAGAGAGACCGGAGTGGGTGAGTGTGAGAGAGAGAGACCGGAGTGGGTGAGTGTGAGAGAGAGACCGGAGTGGGTGAGTGTGTGAGAGAGAGACCGGAGTGGGTGAGTGTGTGAGAGAGACCGGAGTGGGTGAGTGTGAGAGAGAGAGACCGGAGTGGGTGAGTGTGAGAGAGAGACCGGAGTGGGTGAGTGTGTGAGAGAGAGACCGGAGTGGGTGAGTGTGTGAGAGAGACCGGAGTGGGTGAGTGTGTGAGAGAGAGACCGGAGTGGGTGAGTGTGTGAGAGAGACCGGAGTGGGTGAGTGTGTGAGAGAGAGACCGGAGTGGGTGAGTGTGTACCAAAAATTCTCACAAATATGCCCTGATTTCAGAAATCTGAATGACAACCAAAAACTCCCATTCCTACTGGGAGAGGAGAGAAGCTGTGTAACGCTGGCGGCGCACTATGTTGCAGCTTGCCATGAACAGAGGGACAACCAGTAAGCTAAGAAAAAAAATATATATAAACAATGCGAATGTATATTTATACACTCAGGGATATACCTGTTTATACACTGTATGAATAGAACTGCGTTTATGTGCTGAACCATAAATGTATTTTGATGCTTTGGCAACATAAGATGTAACTTATCATGCCAATAAAGCGATTTAAATTGTAAAAAAAAAATAAAAAAAAATTGTGTGAGAGAGACACCGGAGTGGGTGAGTGTGTGAGAGAGAGACCGGAGTGGGTGAGTGTGTGAGAGAGAGACCGGAGTGGGTGAGTGTGTGAGAGAGAGACCGGAGTGGGTGAGTGTGTGAGAGAGAGACCGGAGTGGGTGAGTGTGTGAGAGAGAGACCGGAGTGGGTGAGTGTGAGAGAGAGACCGGAGTGGGTGAGTGTGAGAGAGAGAGAGAGAGCCCGGAGAGGGTGAGTGTGAGAGAGAGAGAGAGAGAGCCCGGAGAGGGTGAGTGTGAGAGAGAGAGAGCCCGGAGAGGGTGAGTGTGTGAGAGGGAGAGGGCCCGGAGAGGGTGAGTGTGTGAGAGAGAGAGAGCCCGGAGAGGGTGAGTGTGTGAGAGAGAGAGAGAGAGCCCGGAGAGGGTGAGTGTGTGAGAGAGAGAGAGCCCGGAGAGGGTGAGTGTGAGAGAGAGAGCCCGGAGAGGGTGAGTGTGAGAGAGAGAGAGAGCGAGAGCCCGGAGAGGGTGAGTGTGTGAGAGAGAGAGAGAGCCCGGAGAGGGTGAGTGTGTGAGAGAGAGAGAGAGCGTGGAGAGGGTGAGTGTGTGTGTGAGAGAGAGAGAGCGAGCCCGGAGAGTGTGAGTGTGTGAGAGAGAGCGAGCCCGGAGAGTGAGAGAGAGAGAGAGAGAGCCGGGAGAGGGTGAGTGTGTGAAAGAGAGAGAGAGCCCGGAGAGGGTGAGTGTGAGAGAGAGAGAGAGAGCC
>NW_028225185.1:15517603-15535103 GCF_052327205.1 Somniosus microcephalus | reverse complement strand
GGAGAGGGTGAGTGAGAGAGAGAGAGAGAGCCCGGAGAGGGTGAGTGTGTGAGAGAGAGAGCCCGGAGAGGGTGAGTGTGTGAGAGAGAGAGAGAGAGAGAGCCCGGAGAGGGTGAGTGTGAGAGAGAGAGAGAGAGAGAGCCCGGAGAGGGTGAGTGTGTGAAAGAGAGAGAGAGCCCGGAGAGGGTGAGTGTGTGAAAGAGCGAGAGCCTGGAGAGGGTGAGTGTGTGAAAGAGAGAGAGAGCCCGGAGAGGGTGAGTGTGTGAGAGAGAGAGAGCCCGGAGAGGGTGAGTGTGTGAGAGAGAGAGAGCCCGGAGAGGGTGAGTGTGTGAGAGAGAGAGAGAGAGAGCCCGGAGAGGGTGAGAGAGAGAGAGAGAGCCCGGAGAGTGTGAGAGAGAGAGAGAGCCCGGAGAGGGTGAGTGTGTGAGAGAGAGAGCCCGGAGAGGGTGAGTGTGAGAGAGAGAGAGCGAGAGCCCGGAGAGGGTGAGTGTGAGAGAGAGAGAGAGAGCGCGCCCGGAGAGGGTGAGTGTGAGAGAGAGAGAGCCCGGAGAGGGTGAGTGTGTGAAAGACAGAGAGAGCCCGGAGAGGGTGAGTGTGAGAGAGAGAGAGAGAGCCCGGAGAGGGTGAGGGTGAGTGTGAGAGAGAGAGAGAGAGAGAGAGAGAGCCCGGAGAGGGTGAGTGTGTGAGAGAGAGAGAGAGAGAGAGCCCGGAGAGGGTGAGTGTGAGAGAGAGAGCCCGGAGAGGGTGAGTGTGAGAGAGAGAGAAAGAGAGCCCGGAGAGGGTGAGTGTGAGAGAGAGAGAGAGCGAGAGCCCGGAGAGGGTGAGTGTGTGTGTGAGAGAGAGAGAGCCCGGAGAGGGTGAGTGTGTGAGAGAGAGAGAGCCCGGAGAGGGTGAGTGTGTGAGAGAGAGAGAGAGCTCGGAGAGGGTGAGTGTGTGAGAGAGAGAGAGCCCGGAGAGGGTGAGAGAGAGAGAGCCCGGAGAGGGTGAGTGTGAGAGACAGAGAGCCCGGAGAGGGTGAGTGTGTGAGAGGGAGAGGGCCCGGAGGGGTGAGTGTGTGAGAGAGAGAGAGCCCGGAGAGGGTGAGTGTGTGAGAGAGAGAGAGAGCCGGAGAGGGTGAGTGTGTGCAAGAGAGAGAGAGCCCGGTGAGGGTGAGAGAGAGAGAGCCCGGAGAGGGTGAGTGTGTGAGAGAGAGAGAGAGAGAGAGAGCCCGGAGAGGGTGAGTGTGAGAGAGAGAGCCCGGAGAGGGTGAGTGTGAGAGAGAGAGAGCGAGAGCCCGGAGAGGGTGAGTGTGTGAGAGAGAGAGAGAGCCCGGAGAGGGTGAGTGTGTGAGAGAGAGAGAGAGCGCGGAGAGGGTGAGTGTGTGTGAGAGAGAGAGAGAGAGAGCCCGGAGAGGGTGAGTGTGAGAGAGAGAGAGAGAGAGCCCGGAGAGGGTGAGTGTGAGAGAGAGAGAGAGAGAGAGCCCGGAGAGGGTGAGTGTGTGAAAGAGAGAGAGAGCCCGGAGAGGGTGAGTGTGTGAAAGAGAGAGAGAGCCCGGAGAGGGTGAGTGTGTGAGAGAGAGAGAGCCCGGAGAGGGTGAGTGTGAGAGACAGAGAGCCCGGAGAGGGTGAGTGTGTGAGAGGGAGAGGGCCCGGAGAGGGTGAGTGTGTGAGAGAGAGAGAGCCCGGAGAGGGTGAGTGTGTGCGAGAGAGAGAGAGCCCGGAGAGGGTGAGTGTGTGCAAGAGAGAGAGAGCCCGGTGAGGGTGAGAGAGAGAGAGCCCGGAGAGGGTGAGTGTGTGAAAGACAGAGAGAGCCCGGAGAGGGTGAGTGTGTGAGAGAGAGAGAGAGAGAGAGCCCGGAGAGGGTGAGTGTGAGAGAGAGAGCCCGGAGAGGGTGAGTGTGTGAGAGAGAGAGAGAGAGAGCCCGGAGAGGGTGAGTGTGAGAGAGAGAGAGCGAGAGCCCGGAGAGGGTGAGTGTGTGAGAGAGCGAGAGCCCGGAGAGGGTGAGTGTGTGAGAGAGAGCGCGGAGAGGGTGAGTGTGTGTGTGAGAGAGAGAGAGAGAGAGCCCGGAGTGGGTGAGTGAGAGAGAGAGAGCCCGGAGAGGGTGAGTGTGTGAGAGAGAGAGAGAGAGAGAGAGAGCCCGGAGAGTGTGAGAGAGAGAGCGAGCCCGGAGAGGGTGAGAGAGAGCCCGGAGAGGGTGAGTGTGTGAGAGAGAGAGCCCGGAGAGGGTGAGTGTGTGTGAGAGAGAGAGAGAGAGAGAGAGCCCGGAGAGGGTGAGTGTGAGAGAGAGAGAGAGAGAGAGCCCGGAGAGGGTGAGTGTGAGAGAGAGAGAGAGAGAGCCCGGAGAGGGTGAGTGTGTGAAAGAGAGAGAGAGCCCGGAGAGGGTGAGTGTGTGAGAGTGAGAGAGCCCGGAGAGGGTGAGTGTGTGAAAGAGAGAGAGAGCCCGGAGAGGGTGAGTGTGTGAGAGAGAGAGAGAGAGCCTGGAGAGGGTGAGTGTGTGAGAGAGAGAGAGCCCGGAGAGGGTGAGTGTGAGAGAGAGAGCGAGAGAGAGCCCGGAGAGGGTGAGTGTGTGAGAGAGAGCCCGGAGAGGGTGTGAGAGAGAGCCCGGAGAGGGTGAGTGTGTGAGAGAGAGCCCGGAGAGGGTGAGTGTGTGAGAGAGAGAGCGAGCCCGGAGAGGGTGAGTGTGAGAGAGAGAGAGAGCCCGGAGAGGGTGAGTGTGTGAGAGAGAGAGAGAGAGCGCGGAGAGGGTGAGTGTGTGTGAGAGAGAGAGAGAGAGCCCGGAGAGGGTGAGTGTGAGAGAGAGAGAGCCCGGAGAGGGTGAGTGTGTGAGAGAGAGAGAGAGAGAGAGCCCGGAGAGGGTGAGTGTGAGAGAGAGAGAGCCCGGAGAGGGTGAGTGTGTGAGAGAGAGAGAGAGAGAGAGAGAGCCCGGAGAGG
Source organism: Somniosus microcephalus (assembly GCF_052327205.1). NCBI lineage: Eukaryota > Metazoa > Chordata > Chondrichthyes > Squaliformes > Somniosidae > Somniosus > Somniosus microcephalus. The sequence goes on along the minus strand of NW_028225185.1, from coordinate 15,532,194 downwards.
GTGAGTGTGTGAGAGAGAGAGAGAGAGAGAGCCCGGAGAGGGTGAGTGTGAGAGAGAGAGAGCCCGGAGAGGGTGAGTGTGTGAGAGAGAGAGAGAGAGAGAGAGAGAGAGAGAGCCCGGAGAGGGTGAGTGTGTGAGAGAGAGAGAGAGCCCGGAGAGGGTGAGTGTGTGAGAGAGAGAGAGCCCGGAGAGGGTGAGTGTGAGAGAGAGAGAGCCCGGAGAGGGTGAGTGTGTGAGAGAGAGAGAGAGAGAGAGACAGAGACCGGAGAGGATGAGCGTGTGAGAGAGAGAGAGCCCGGAGAGGGTGAGTGTGAGAGAGAGAGAGCATCAGGGAAAAACACACAATAGAAGCCCTACATGCAGAATTCTGCCGAAGCATCCTTCGCACCCAAAGAAAAACGCCAACAAATGCATGCAGAGCCGAACTAGGCAGATACCCACTGATAATAAACATCCAAAAACGAGCACTAAACTTCCTAAATCACCTCAAATCTAGCTCCCCAGACACCCTTCATTTCAAAGCCTTTCAGACCCAAGAGCTAAACCCAGAAAAGAGTCCCCTGAGTCAGCTGCTACTGAAACTAAGTACTCAGCCGGACCCTGACCAGCCCCAGACCAACACAGCCGTCCAAACACCAATCCGAGTGAACCAAATCATTAAAAAATGCAAAGAAACCTACCTGGAACATTGGAACAAAATAACCGAAAGCCAAAGCAGATTAGAATGTTACCGGGCCCTAAAAAGAGAATATAAACTGGCAGACTACCTCACGACCATCAGAGACACAAAACAGAGACAGACCCTCACCAGGTACAGACTAAGCGACCACCAACTGGAAATTGAAAAAGGCAGATACAAGAAATCCTGGCAGCCTAGAGAGAATAGAATATGCGATCAATGTCTGGCTGGCGAGGTTGAAACAGAAATGCATTTCCTCCTAAAATGCGAAAAATTCAACACATCAAGAAACATATTATTCAACAAGCTAAGCCAAACAACCCCAGATTTCAAGGAATTGGATGATCTGTCAAAATTGAGATTAGTCCTAGGAGAAGGAGACAGACCATACCTTGGGGCCAAATATGTAACAACATGTCACAACCTGAGGACTGTTTAAAATTAAGACTGTTTAAAATTAATATTGAACGTACCAAATGAAGTACAAAGACTGTTTAAAATTAATATTGTTTAAAAGTAATATTGTATATACCCAACAAATGTCAAATCGATTGACACCTACAGAATGTTGGAAAACTGTACCTTTTTGCTATGTAAGCTTTGGCAATATGGTTCTCTGTAAACTTTCATGCCAATAAAGCATTTTAATTGGAATTGGAATTGGAATTGGAGAGAGAGCCCGGAGAGGGTGAGTGTGAGAGAGAGAGAGCGAGAGCCCGGAGAGGGTGAGTGTGTGAGAGAGAGAGAAAGCCCGGAGAGGGTGAGTGTGTGAGAGAGAGAGAGCGCGGAGAGGGTGAGTGTGTGAGAGAGAGAGAGAGAGCGCGGAGAGGGTGAGTGTGTGTGTGAGAGAGAGAGAGAGCCCGGAGAGGCTGAATGTGAGAGAGAGAGAGAGAGAGAGCCCGGAGAGGGTGAGTGTGAGAGAGAGAGAGAGAGAGCCCGGAGAGGGTGAGTGTGTGAAAGAGCGAGAGCCCGGAGAGGGTGAGTGTGTGAAAGAGAGAGAGAGCCCGGAGAGGGTGAGTGTGTGAGAGAGAGAGAGAGCCCGGAGAGGGTGTGTGTGTGAAAGAGAGAGAGAGCCCGGAGAGGGTGAGTGTGTGTGTGAGAGAGAGAGAGAGCCCGGAGAGGGTGAGAGAGAGAGCCCGGAGAGGGTGAGTGTGTGAAAGAGAGAGACAGACCGGAGAGGGTGAGTGTGTGAGAGAGAGAGAGAGAGAGCGAGCCCGGAGAGGGTGAGTGTGAGATAGAGAGAGAGAGAGCCTGGAGAGGGTGAGTGTGTGAGAGAGAGAGAGCCCGGAGAGGGTGAGTGTGAGAGAGAGAGCGAGAGAGAGCCCGGAGAGGGTGAGTGTGTGAGAGAGAGAGAGAGCCCGGAGAGGTGAGTGTGAGACAGAGAGAGCCCGGAGAGGGTGAGTGTGAGAGAGAGAGAGCCGGAGAGGGTGAGTGTGTGAGAGAGAGAGCTCGGAGAGGGTGAGTGTGTGAGAGAGAGAGACAGACCGGAGAGGGTGAGTGTGTGAGAGAGAGAGAGCCCGGAGAGGGTGAGTGTGTGAAAGAGAGAGAGAGCCCGGAGAGGGTGAGTGTGTGTGTGAGAGAGAGAGAGAGAGAGAGAGCCCGGAGAGGGTGAGTGTGAGAGAGAGAGAGCCCGGAGAGGGTGAGTGTGAGAGAGAGAGCGAGAGAGAGCCCGGAGAGGGTGAGTGTGTGAGAGAGAGAGAGAGCCCGGAGAGGGTGAGTGTGAGAGAGAGAGAGCCCGGAGAGGGTGAGTGTGTGAGAGAGAGAGAGCTCGGAGAGGGTGAGTGTGTGAGAGAGAGAGAGCCCGGAGAGGGTGTGAGAGAGAGAGAGAGAGAGCCCGGAGAGGGTGAGTGTGAGAGAGAGAGAGCGAGAGAGAGCCCGGAGAGGGTGAGTGTGTGAGAGAGAGCCCGGAGAGGGTGAGTGTGTGAGAGAGAGAGCGAGCCCGGAGAGGGTGAGTGTGAGAGACAGAGAGCGAGCCCGGAGAGGGTGAGTGTGAGAGAGAGAGAGAGAGAGAGCCCGGAGAGGGTGAGTGTGAGAGAGAGAGAGACCCGGAGAGGGTGAGTGTGAGAGAGAGAGCCCGGAGAGGGTGAGTGTGAGAGAGAGAGAGCCCGGAGAGGGTGAGTGTGTGAGAGAGAGAGAGAGCCCGGAGAGGGTGAGTGTGTGCAAGAGAGAGAGAGCCCGGTGAGGGTGAGAGAGAGAGAGCCCGGAGAGGGGTGAGTGTGTGAGAGAGAGAGAGAGAGAGAGCCCGGAGAGGGTGAGTGTGAGAGAGAGAGCCCGGAGAGGGTGAGTGTGTGAGAGAGAGAGAGAGAGAGCCCGGAGAGGGTGAGTGTGAGAGAGAGAGAGCGAGAGCCCGGAGAGGGTGAGTGTGTGAGAGAGAGAGAGAGCCCGGAGAGGGTGAGTGTGTGAGAGAGAGAGAGCCCGGAGAGGGTGAGTGTGTGAGAGAGAGAGAGAGCGCGGAGAGGGTGAGTGTGTGTGTGAGAGAGAGAGAGAGAGCCCGGAGAGGGTGAGTGAGAGAGAGAGAGCCCGGAGAGGGTGAGTGTGTGAGAGAGAGAGAGAGCCCGGAGAGGGTGAGTGTGAGAGAGAGAGACAGAGAGAGAGAGAGCCCGGAGAGGGTGAGTGTGAGAGAGAGAGAGAGAGAGCCCGGAGAGGGTGAGTGTGTGAAAGAGAGAGAGAGCCCGGAGAGGGTGAGTGTGTGAAAGAGAGAGAGAGCCCGGAGAGGGTGAGTGTGTGAGAGAGAGAGAGAGAGCCCGGAGAGGGTGAGTGTGAGAGACAGAGAGCCCGGAGAGGGTGAGTGTGTGAGAGGGAGAGGGCCCGGAGAGGGTGAGTGTGTGAGAGAGAGAGAGCCCGGAGAGGGTGAGTGTGTGCGAGAGAGAGAGAGCCCGGAGAGGGTGAGTGTGTGCAAGAGAGAGAGAGCCCGGTGAGGGTGAGAGAGAGAGAGCCCGGAGAGGGTGAGTGTGTGAAAGACAGAGAGAGCCCGGAGAGGGTGAGTGTGTGAGAGAGAGAGAGAGAGAGAGCCCGGAGAGGGTGAGTGTGAGAGAGAGAGCCCGGAGAGGGTGAGTGTGTGAGAGAGAGAGAGAGAGAGCCCGGAGAGGGTGAGTGTGAGAGAGAGAGAGCGAGAGCCCGGAGAGGGTGAGTGTGTGAGAGAGCGAGAGCCCGGAGAGGGTGAGTGTGTGAGAGAGAGCCCGGAGAGGGTGAGTGTGAGAGAGAGAGAGAGAGAGCCCGGAGTGGGTGAGTGAGAGAGAGAGAGAGAGCCCGGAGAGGGTGAGTGTGTGAGAGAGAGAGAGAGAGAGAGAGAGCCCGGAGAGGGTGAGTGTGTGAGAGAGCGAGCCCGGAGAGGGTGAGTGTGTGAGAGAGAGAGAGAGAGAGAGAGAGAGAGCCCGGAGAGTGTGAGAGAGAGAGCGAGCCCGGAGAGGGTGAGAGAGAGCCCGGAGAGGGTGAGTGTGTGAGAGAGAGAGCCCGGAGAGGGTGAGTGTGTGTGAGAGAGAGAGAGAGAGAGAGCCCGGAGAGGGTGAGTGTGAGAGAGAGAGAGAGAGAGAGCCCGGAGTGGGTGAGTGAGAGAGAGAGAGCCCGGAGAGGGTGAGTGTGTGAGAGAGAGAGAGAGAGAGAGAGAGAGCCCGGAGAGGGTGAGTGTGTGAGAGAGCGAGCCCGGAGAGGGTGAGTGTGTGAGAGAGAGAGAGAGAGAGAGAGAGAGAGCCCGGAGAGTGTGAGAGAGAGAGCGAGCCCGGAGAGGGTGAGAGAGAGCCCGGAGAGGGTGAGTGTGTGAGAGAGAGAGCCCGGAGAGGGTGAGTGTGTGTGAGAGAGAGAGAGAGAGAGAGCCCGGAGAGGGTGAGTGTGTGAAAGAGAGAGAGAGCCCGGAGAGGGTGAGTGTGTGAGAGAGAGAGAGCCCGGAGAGGGTGAGTGTGTGAAAGAGAGAGAGAGCCCGGAGAGGGTGAGTGTGAGAGAGAGAGCGAGAGAGAGCCCGGAGAGGGTGAGTGTGAGAGAGAGAGCGAGAGAGAGCCCGGAGAGGGTGTGAGAGAGAGCGAGAGAGAGCCCGGAGAGGGTGAGTGTGTGAGAGAGAGCCCGGAGAGGGTGAGTGTGTGAGAGAGAGCCCGGAGAGGGTGAGTGTGTGAGAGAGAGAGCGAGCCCGGAGAGGGTGAGTGTGAGAGACAGAGAGCGAGCCCGGAGAGGGTGAGTGTGTGAGAGAGAGAGAGAGAGAGCCCGGAGAGGGTGAGTGTGAGAGAGAGAGAGAGCCCGGAGAGGGTGAGTGTGAGAGAGAGAGCCCGGAGAGGGTGAGTGTGAGAGAGAGAGCCCGGAGAGGGTGCGTGTGAGAGAGAGAGAGCCCGGAGAGGGTGAGTGTGAGAGAGAGAGAGAGAGCCCGGAGAGGGTGAGAGAGAGAGAGCCCGGAGAGGGTGAGAGAGAGAGAGAGCCCGGAGAGGGTGAGTGTGTGAGAGAGAGAGAGAGAGCTCGGAGAGGGTGAGTGTGTGAGAGAGAGAGCCCGGAGAGGGTGAGTGTGAGAGAGAGAGAGCCCGGAGAGGGTGAATGTGTGAGAGGGAGAGGGCCCGGAGAGGGTGAGTGTGTGAGAGAGGGAGAGCCCGGAGAGGGCGAGTGTGTGAGAGAGAGAGAGAGAGCCCGGAGAGGGTGAGTGTGTGAGAGAGAGAGAGAGCCCGGAGAGGGTGAGTGTGTGAAAGACAGAGAGAGCCCGGAGAGGGTGAGTGTGTGAGAGAGAGAGAGAGCCCGGAGAGGGTGAGTGTGAGAGAGAGAGCCCGGAGAGGGTGAGTGTGAGAGAGAGAGAGAGAGAGAGAGCCAGGAGAGGGTGAGTGTGAGAGAGAGAGAGCGAGAGCCCGGAGAGGGTGAGTGTGTGAGAGAGAGAGAAAGCCCGGAGAGGGTGAGTGTGTGAGAGAGAGAGAGCCCGGAGAGGGTGAGTGTGTGAGAGAGAGAGAGAGAGCGCGGAGAGGGTGAGTGTGTGTGTGAGAGAGAGAGAGAGCCCGGAGAGGCTGAATGTGAGAGAGAGAGAGAGAGAGAGCCCGGAGAGGGTGAGTGTGAGAGAGAGAGAGAGAGAGAGAGCCCGGAGAGGGTGAGTGTGTGAAAGAGAGAGAGAGCCCGGAGAGGGTGAGTGTGTGAAAGAGCGAGAGCCCGGAGAGGGTGAGTGTGTGAAAGAGAGAGAGAGCCCGGAGAGGGTGAGTGTGTGAGAGAGAGAGAGCCCGGAGAGGGTGTGTGTGTGAAAGAGAGAGAGAGCCCGGAGAGGGTGAGTGTGTGTGTGAGAGAGAGAGAGCCCGGAGAGGGTGAGTGTGAGAGAGAGAGCCCGGAGAGGGTGAGTGTGTGAAAGAGAGAGACAGACCGGAGAGGGTGAGTGTGTGAGAGAGAGAGAGAGAGAGCGAGCCCGGAGAGGGTGAGTGTGAGATAGAGAGAGAGAGAGCCTGGAGAGGGTGAGTGTGTGAGAGAGAGAGAGCCCGGAGAGGGTGAGTGTGAGAGAGAGAGCGAGAGAGAGCCCGGAGAGGGTGAGTGTGTGAGAGAGAGAGAGAGCCCGGAGAGGGTGAGTGTGAGACAGAGAGAGCCCGGAGAGGGTGAGTGTGAGAGAGAGAGAGCCCGGAGAGGGTGAGTGTGTGAGAGAGAGAGAGCTCGGAGAGGGTGAGTGTGTGAGAGAGAGAGCGCTCGGAGAGGGTGAGTGTGTGAGAGAGAGAGAGACAGACCGGAGAGGGTGAGTGTGTGAGAGAGAGAGAGCCCGGAGAGGGTGAGTGTGTGAAAGAGAGAGAGAGCCCGGAGAGGGTGAGTGTGTGTGTGAGAGAGAGAGAGAGAGAGAGAGCCCGGAGAGGGTGAGTGTGAGAGAGAGAGAGCCCGGAGAGGGTGAGTGTGAGAGAGAGAGCGAGAGAGAGCCCGGAGAGGGTGAGTGTGTGAGAGAGAGAGAGAGCCCGGAGAGGGTGAGTGTGAGAGAGAGAGAGCCCGGAGAGGGTGAGTGTGAGAGAGAGAGAGAGCTCGGAGAGGGTGAGTGTGTGAGAGAGAGAGAGCCCGGAGAGGGTGTGAGAGAGAGAGAGAGAGAGCCCGGAGAGGGTGAGTGTGAGAGAGAGAGAGCGAGAGAGAGCCCGGAGAGGGTGAGTGTGTGAGAGAGAGCCCGGAGAGGGTGAGTGTGTGAGAGAGAGAGCGAGCCCGGAGAGGGTGAGTGTGAGAGACAGAGAGCGAGCCCGGAGAGGGTGAGTGTGAGAGAGAGAGAGAGAGAGAGCCCGGAGAGGGTGAGAGAGAGAGAGAGCCCGGAGAGGGTGAGTGTGAGAGAGAGAACCCGGAGAGGGTGAGTGTGAGAGAGAGAGCCCGGAGAGGGTGAGTGTGAGAGAGAGAGAGCCCGGAGAGGGTGAGTGTGAGAGAGAGAGAGAGAGCCCGGAGAGGGTGAGTGTGTGTGAGAGAGAGAGAGAGCCCGGAGAGGGTGAGTGTGTGAGAGAGAGAGAGAGAGCCCGGAGAGGGTGAGTGTGTGAGAGAGAGAGACAGCCCGGAGAGGGTGAGTGTGTGAGAGAGAGAGAGAGAGCCCGGAGAGGGTGAGTGTGTGTGAGAGAGAGAGAGAGAGCCCGGAGAGGGTGAGTGTGAGAGAGAGAGAGCCCGGAGAGGGTGAGAGAGAGAGAGCCCGGAGAGCGTGAGTGTGAGAGAGAGAGCCCGGAGAGGGTGAATGTGAGATAGAGAGAGAGAGAGAGAGAGAGAGAGTGTGCCTGGAGAGGGTGAGTGTGTGAGAGAGAGAGAGAGCCCAGAGAGGGTGAGTGTGTGAGAGAGAGAGAGCCCGGAGAGGGTGAGTGTGAGAGAGAGAGCCCGGAGAGGGTGAGTGTGTGTGAGAGAGAGAGACAGCCCGGAGAGGGTGAGTGTGTGAGAGAGAGAGAGAGCCCGGAGAGGGTGAGTGTGAGAGAGAGAGAGAGCCCGGAGAGGGTGAGTGTGTGAGAGAGAGAGAGAGAGAGCCCGGAGAGGGTGAGTGTGTGAGAGAGCGAGCCCGGAGAGGGTGAGTTTGTGAGAGAGAGAGCCCGGAGAGGGTGAGAGTGTGAGAGAGAGAGCGAGCCCGGAGAGGGTGAGTGTGTGCAAGAGAGAGAGAGCCCGGTGAGTGTGAGAGAGAGAGAGCCCGGAGAGGGTGAGTGTGTGAAAGACAGAGAGAGCCCGGAGAGGGTGAGTGTGAGAGAGAGAGAGAGAGCCCGGAGAGGGTGAGTGTGAGAGAGAGAGAGCGAGAGCCCGGAGAGGGTGAGTGTGAGAGAGAGAGAGAGAGCCCGGAGAGGGTGAGTGTGTGAGAGAGAGAGAGCCCGGAGAGGGTGAGTGTGTGAGAGAGAGAGAGAGAGCGCGGAGAGGGTGAGTGTGTGTGTGAGAGAGAGAGAGAGCCCGGAGAGGGTGAGTGTGAGAGAGAGAGAGAGAGCCCGGAGAGGGTGAGTGAGAGAGAGAGAGCCCGGAGAGGGTGAGTGCGTGAGAGAGAGAGAGAGAGAGAGCCCGGAGAGGGTGAGTGTGAGAGAGAGAGAGAGCCCGGAGAGGGTGAGTGAGAGAGAGAGAGCCCGGAGAGGGTGAGTGTGTGAGAGAGAGAGAGAGAGCCCGGAGAGGGTGAGTGTGTGAGAGAGCGAGCCCGGAGAGGGTGAGTGTGTGTGAGAGAGAGAGAGCGAGCCCGGAGAGGGTGAGAGAGAGAGAGAGCCCGGAGAGGTGTGAGAGAGAGAGAGAGCCCGGAGAGGGTGAGTGTGTGAGAGGGTGAGTGTGTGAGAGAGAGAGAGAGCCCGGAGAGGGTGAGTGTGAGAGAGAGAGAGAGAGAGAGAGAGAGAGCCCGGAGAGGGTGAGTGTGTGAAAGAGAGAGAGAGCCCGGAGAGGGTGAGTGTGTGAAAGAGCGAGTGCCCGGAGAGGGTGAGTGTGTGAGAGAGAGAGAGCCCGGAGAGGGTGAGTGTGTGAAAGAGAGAGAGAGCCCGGAGAGGGTGAGTGTGTGTGTGAGAGAGAGAGACAGCCAGGAGAGGGTGAGTGTGAGAGAGAGAGAGCCCGGAGAGGCTGAGTGTGAGAGAGAGAGAGAGAGAGCGAGCCCGGTGAGTGTGAGATAGAGAGAGAGAGAGCCCGGAGAGGGTGAGTGTGTGAGAGAGAGAGAGCCCGGAGAGGGTGAGAGAGAGAGAGAGCCCGGAGAGGGTGAGTGTGAGAGACAGAGCGAGAGAGAGCCCGGAGAGGGTGAGTGTGAGAGAGAGAGGGTGAGTGTGAGACAGAGAGAGCCCGGAGAGGGTGAGTGTGTGCAAGAGAGAGAGAGCCCGGTGAGTGTGAGAGAGAGAGAGCCCGGAGAGGGTGAGTGTGTGAAAGACAGAGAGAGCCCGGAGAGGGTGAGTGTGAGAGAGAGAGAGAGCCCGGAGAGGGTGAGTGTGAGAGAGAGAGAGCGAGAGCCCGGAGAGGGTGAGTGTGAGAGAGAGAGAGAGAGCCCGGAGAGGGTGAGTGTGTGAGAGAGAGAGAGCCCGGAGAGGGTGAGTGTGTGAGAGAGAGAGAGAGAGCGCGGAGAGGGTGAGTGTGTGTGTGAGAGAGAGAGAGAGCCCGGAGAGGGTGAGTGTGAGAGAGAGAGAGAGAGCCCGGAGAGGGTGAGTGAGAGAGAGAGAGCCCGGAGAGGGTGAGTGCGTGAGAGAGAGAGAGAGAGAGAGAGAGAGCCCGGAGAGGGTGAGTGTGAGAGAGAGAGAGAGCCCGGAGAGGGTGAGTGAGAGAGAGAGAGCCCGGAGAGGGTGAGTGTGTGAGAGAGAGAGAGAGAGCCCGGAGAGGGTGAGTGTGTGAGAGAGCGAGCCCGGAGAGGGTGAGTGTGTGAGAGAGAGAGAGCGAGCCCGGAGAGGGTGAGAGAGAGAGAGAGCCCGGAGAGGGTGAGAGAGAGAGAGAGCCCGGAGAGGGTGAGTGTGTGAGAGAGAGAGAGAGAGAGCCCGGAGAGGGTGAGTGTGAGAGAGAGAGAGAGAGAGCCCGGAGAGGGTGAGTGTGTGAAAGAGAGAGAGAGCCCGGAGAGGGTGAGTGTGTGAAAGAGCGAGTGCCCGGAGAGGGTGAGTGTGTGAGAGAGAGAGAGCCCGGAGAGGGTGAGTGTGTGAAAGAGAGAGAGAGCCCGGAGAGGGTGAGTGTGTGTGTGAGAGAGAGAGACAGCCAGGAGAGGGTGAGTGTGAGAGAGAGAGAGCCCGGAGAGGCTGAGTGTGAGAGAGAGAGAGAGAGAGCGAGCCCGGTGAGTGTGAGATAGAGAGAGAGAGAGCCCGGAGAGGGTGAGTGTGTGAGAGAGAGAGAGCCCGGAGAGGGTGAGAGAGAGAGAGAGCCCGGAGAGGGTGAGTGTGAGAGACAGAGCGAGAGAGAGCCCGGAGAGGGTGAGTGTGAGAGAGAGAGGGTGAGTGTGAGACAGAGAGAGCCCGGAGAGGGTGAGTGTGAGAGAGAGAGAGCCCGGAGAGGGTGAGTGTGTGAGAGAGAGAGAGCTCGGAGAGGGTGAGTGTGTGAGAGAGAGAGCTCGGAGAGGGTGAGTGTGTGAGAGAGAGAGACAGACCGGAGAGGGTGAGTGTGTGAGAGAGAGAGAGCCCGGAGAGGGTGAGTGTGTGAAAGAGAGAGAGAGCCCGGAGAGGGTGTGTGTGAGAGAGAGAGAGAGAGAGAGAGCCCGGAGAGGGTGAGTGTGAGAGAGAGAGAGCCCGGAGAGGGTGAGTGTGAGAGAGAGAGCGAGAGAGAGCCCGGAGAGGGTGAGTGTGTGAGAGAGAGAGAGAGCCCGGAGAGGGTGAGTGTGAGAGAGAGAGAGCCCGGAGAGGGTGAGTGTGAGAGAGAGAGAGAGCTCGGAGAGGGTGAGTGTGTGAGAGAGAGAGAGAGAGCCCGGAGAGGGTGAGTGTGAGAGAGAGAGAGCGAGAGAGAGCCCGGAGAGGGTGAGTGTGTGAGAGAGAGCCCGGAGAGGGTGAGTGTGTGAGAGAGAGAGCGAGCCCGGAGAGGGTGAGTGTGAGAGACAGAGAGCGAGCCCGGAGAGGGTGAGTGTGAGAGAGAGAGAGAGAGAGCCCGGAGAGGGTGAGTGTGAGAGAGAGAGAGAGCCCGGAGAGGGTGAGTGTGAGAGAGAGAACCCGGAGAGGGTGAGTGTGAGAGAGAGAGCCCGGAGAGGGTGAGTGTGAGAGAGAGAGAGCCCGGAGAGGGTGAGTGTGAGAGAGAGAGAGAGAGCCCGGAGAGGGTGAGTGTGTGAGAGAGAGAGAGAGCCCGGAGAGGGTGAGTGTGTGAGAGAGAGAGAGAGAGCCCGGAGAGGGTGAGTGTGTGAGAGAGAGAGACAGCCCGGAGAGGGTGTGTGTGTGAGAGAGAGAGAGAGAGCCCGGAGAGGGTGAGTGTGTGAGAGAGAGAGACAGCCCGGAGAGGGTGAGTGTGTGTGAGAGAGAGAGAGAGAGCCCGGAGAGGGTGAGTGTGAGAGAGAGAGAGCCCGGAGAGGGTGAGAGAGAGAGAGAGCCCGGAGAGCGTGAGTGTGAGAGAGAGAGCCCGGAGAGGGTGAATGTGAGATAGAGAGAGAGAGAGAGAGAGAGTGTGCCTGGAGAGGGTGAGTGTGTGAGAGAGAGAGAGAGCCCAGAGAGGGTGAGTGTGTGAGAGAGAGAGAGCCCGGAGAGGGTGAGTGTGAGAGAGAGAGCCCGGAGAGGGTGAGTGTGTGTGAGAGAGAGAGACAGCCCGGAGAGGGTGAGTGTGTGAGAGAGAGAGAGAGCCCGGAGAGGGTGAGAGAGAGAGCCCGGAGAGGGTGAGTGTGTGAGAGAGAGAGAGAGAGAGCCCGGAGAGGGTGAGTGTGTGAGAGAGCGAGCCCGGAGAGGGTGAGTTTGTGAGAGAGAGAGCCCGGAGAGGGTGAGAGTGTGAGAGAGAGAGCGACCCCGGAGAGGGTGAGTGTGTGCAAGAGAGAGAGAGCCCGGTGAGTGTGAGAGACAGAGAGCCCGGAGAGGGTGAGTGTGTGAAAGACAGAGAGAGCCCGGAGAGGGTGAGTGTGAGAGAGAGAGAGAGCCCGGAGAGGGTGAGTGTGAGAGAGAGAGAGCGAGAGCCCGGAGAGGGTGAGTGTGTGAGAGAGAGAGAGAGAGAGAGCGCGGAGAGGGTGAGTGTGTGTGTGAGAGAGAGAGAGAGAGCCCGGAGAGGGTGAGTGAGAGAGAGAGAGCCCGGAGAGGGTGAGTGCGTGAGAGAGAGAGAGAGAGAGAGAGAGAGCCCGGAGAGGGTGAGAGTGTGAGAGAGAGAGCGAGCCCGGAGAGGGTGAGAGAGAGAGAGAGAGAGCCCGGAGAGGGTGAGAGAGAGAGAGAGAGCCCGGAGAGGGTGAGTGTGTGAGAGAGAGAGCCCGGAGAGGGTGAGTGTGTGAGAGAGAGAGAGAGAGAGAGCCTGGAGAGGGTGAGTGTGAGAGAGAGACCCCGGAGAGGGTGAGTGTGAGAGAGAGAGAGCGAGAGCCCGGAGAGGGTGAGTGTGAGAGAGAGAGAGACAGCCCGGAGAGGGTGAGTGTGTGAGGTGTGAGAGAGAGAGAGAGAGAGCCTGGAGAGGGTGAGTGTGAGAGAGAGAGCCCGGAGAGGGTGAGTGTGAGAGAGAGAGAGAGAGAGCCCGGAGAGGGTGAGTGTGAGAGAGAGAGAGCGAGAGCCCGGAGAGGGTGAGTGTGTGAGAGAGAGAGAGAGCCCGGAAGAGGGTGAGTGTGTGAGAGAGAGAGAGCCCGGAGAGGGTGAGTGTGTGAGAGAGAGAGAGAGCGCGGAGAGGGTGAGTGTGTGTGTGAGAGAGAGAGAGAGCCCGGAGAGGGTGAGTGTGAGAGAGAGAGAGAGCATCCTTCGCACCCAAAGGAAAACGCCAACAAATGCATGCAGAGCCGAACTAGGCAGATACCCACTGATAATAAACATCCAAAAACGAGCACTAAACTTCCTAAATCACCTCAAATCTAGCTCCCCAGACACCCTTCATTTCAAAGCCTTTCAGACCCAAGAGCTAAACCCAGAAAAGAGTCCCCTGAGTCAGCTGCTACGGAAACTAAGTACTCAGCCGGACCCTGACCAGCCCCAGACCAACACAGCCGCCCAAACACCAATCCGAGTGAACCAAATCATTAAAAAATGCAAAGAAACCTACCTGGAACATTGGAACAAAATAACCGAAAGCCAAAGCAGATTAGAATGTTACCGGGCCCTAAAAAGAGAATATAAACTGGCAGACTACCTCACGACCATCAGAGACACAAAACAGAGACAGACCCTCACCAGGTACAGACTAAGCGACCACCAACTGGAAATTGAAAAAGGCAGATACAAGAAATCCTGGCAGCCTAGAGAGAATAGAATATGCGATCAATGTCTGGCTGGCGAGGTTGAAACAGAAATGCATTTCCTCCTAAAATGCGAAAAATTCAACACATCAAGAAACATATTATTCAACAAGCTAAGCCAAACAACCCCAGATTTCAAGGAATTGGATGATCTGTCAAAATTGAGATTAGTCCTAGGAGAAGGAGACAGACCATACCTTGGGGCCAAATATGTAACAACATGTCACAACCTGAGGACTGTTTAAAATTAAGACTGTTTAAAATTAATATTGAACGTACCAAATGAAGTACAAAGACTGTTTAAAATTAATATTGTTTAAAAGTAATATTGTATGTACCCAACAAATGTCAAATCGATTGACACCTACAGAATGTTGGAAAACTGTACCTTTTTGCTATGTAAGCTTTGGCAATATGGTTCTCTGTAAACTTTCATGCCAATAAAGCATTTTAATTGGAATTGGAATTGGAGAGCCCGGAGAGGGTGAGTGAGAGAGAGAGAGCCCGGAGAGGGTGAGTGTGTGAGAGAGAGAGAGAGAGCCCGGAGAGGGTGAGTGTGTGAGAGAGCGAGCCCGGAGAGGGTGAGTGTGTGAGAGAGAGAGAGCGAGCCCGGAGAGGGTGAGAGAGAGAGAGCGAGCCCGGAGAGGGTGAGAGAGAGAGAGAGAGAGAGCCCGGAGAGGGTGAGTGTGTGAGAGGGTGAGTGTGTGAGAGAGAGAGAGAGAGAGCCCGGAGAGGGTGAGTGTGAGAGAGAGAGAGAGAGAGAGAGAGAGAGCCCGGAGAGGGTGAGTGTGTGAAAGAGAGAGAGCGCCCGGAGAGGGTGAGTGTGTGAAAGAGCGAGTGCCCGGAGAGGGTGAGTGTGAGAGAGAGAGAGAGCCCGGAGAGGGTGAGTGTGTGAAAGAGAGAGAGAGCCCCGGAGAGGTTGAGTGTGTGTGTGAGAGAGAGAGACAGCCAGGAGAGGGTGAGTGTGAGAGAGAGAGAGCCCGGCGGAGAGGCTGAGAGAGAGAGAGAGAGAGCGAGCCCGGTGAGTGTGAGATAGAGAGAGAGAGAGCCCGGAGAGGGTGAGTGTGTGAGAGAGAGAGAGCCCGGAGAGGGTGAGAGAGAGAGAGAGCCCGGAGAGGGTGAGTGTGAGAGACAGAGCGAGAGAGAGCCCGGAGAGGGGTGAGTGTGAGAGAGAGAGGGTGAGTGTGTGAGAGAGAGCCCGGAGAGGGTGAGTGTGTGAGAGAGAGAGCCCGGAGAGGGTGAGTGTGAGAGACAGAGAGCGAGCCCGGAGAGGGTGAGTGTGAGAGAGAGAGAGAGAGCGAGCCCGGAGAGGGTGAGTGTGTGAGAGAGAGAGAGAGCCCGGAGAGGGTGAGTGTGTGAGTGTGAGAGAGAGAGCCCGGAGAGGGTGAGTGTGAGAGAGAGAGCCCGGAGAGGGTGAGTGTGAGAGAGAGAGAGCCCGGAGAGGGTGAGTGTGAGAGAGAGAGAGAGAGAGAGCCCGGAGAGGGTGAGAGAGAGAGAGAGCCCGGAGAGGGTGAGTGTGTGAGAGAGAGAGAGAGCCCGAGAGGGTGAGTGTGTGAGAGAGAGAGAGCCCGGAGAGGGTGAGTGTGTGAGAGAGAGAGCCCGGAGAGGGTGAGTTAGTGAGAGGAGAGAGAGAGAGAGAGCCCGGAGAGGGTGAGAGAGAGAGAGAGAGAGCCCGGAGAGTGTGAGAGAGAGAGAGAGCCCGGAGAGGGTGAGTGTGTGAGA
>NW_028225185.1:15499644-15517103 GCF_052327205.1 Somniosus microcephalus | reverse complement strand
CCCACTGATAATAAACATCCAAAAACGAGCACTAAACTTCCTAAATCACCTCAAATCTAGCTCCCCAGACACCCTTCATTTCAAAGCCTTTCAGACCCAAGAGCTAAACCCAGAAAAAAGTTCCCTGAGTCAGCTGCTACTGAAACTAAGTACTCAGCCGGACCCTGACCAGCCCCAGACCAACACAGCCGTCCAAACACCAATCCGAGTGAACCAAATCATTAAAAAATGCAAAGAAACCTACCTGGAACATTGGAACAAAATAACCGAAAGCCAAAGCAGATTAGAATGTTACCGGGCCCTAAAAAGAGAATATAAACTGGCAGACTACCTCACGACCATCAGAGACACAAAACAGAGACAGACCCTCACCAGGTACAGACTAAGCGACCACCAACTGGAAATTGAAAAAGGCAGATACAAGAAATCCTGGCAGCCTAGAGAGAATAGAATATGCGATCAATGTCTGGCCGGCGAGGTTGAAACAGAGATGCATTTCCTCCTAAAATGCGGAAAAATTCAACACATCAAGAAACATATTATTCAACAAGCTAAGCCAAACAACCCAGATTTCAAGGAATTGGATGACCTGTCAAAATTGAGATTAGTCCTAGGAGAAGGAGACAGACCATACCTAGGGGCCAAATATGTAACAACATGTCACAACCTGAGGACTGTTTAAAATTAAGACTGTTTAAAATTAATATTGAACGTACCAAATGAAGTACAAAGACTGTTTAAAATTAATATTGTTTAAAAGTAATATTGTATGTACCCAACAAATGTCAAATCGATTGACACCTACAGAATGTTGGAAAACTGTACCTTTTTGCCATGTAAGCTTTGGCAATATGGTTCTCTGTAAACTTTCATGCCAAAAAGCATTTGAACTGAACTGAACTGAACTGAGAGAGAGAGAGCCCGGAGAGGGTGAGTGTGTGAGAGAGAGAGAGCCCGGAGAGGGTGAGTGTGTGTGAGAGAGAGAGAGAGAGGCCCGGTGAGGGTGAGTGAGAGAGAGAGAGAGCCCGGAGAGGGTGAGTGTGTGAGAGAGCGAGCCCGGAGAGGGTGAGTGTGTGAGAGAGAGAGAGCCCGGAGAGGGTGAGAGTGTGAGAGAGAGAGCGAGCCGGAGAGAGAGAGCCCGGAGAGGGTGAGTGTGAGAGAGAGAGAGAGAGCCCGGAGAGGGGTGAGTGTGTGAGCGAGAGAGCCCGGAGAGGGTGAGTGTGAGAGAGAGAGAGCGAGCCCGGAGAGAGAGAGAGAGAGAGCCCGGAGAGGGTGAGTGTGAGAGAGAGAGAGAGCCCGGAGAGGGTGAGTGTGTGAGAGAGAGAGAGCCCGGAGAGGGTGAGTGTGTGTGTGAAGAGAGAGAGAGAGAGAGAGAGAGAGAGAGCCCGGTGAGGGTGAGTGAGAGAGAGAGAGAGAGAGAGAGAGCCCGGAGAGGGTGAGTGTGTGAGAGAGAGAGAGAGAGAGAGAGCCCGGAGAGGGTGAGTGTGAGAGAGAGAGAGAGAGAGAGAGCCCGGAGAGGGTGAGTGTGTGAGAGAGAGAGCCCGGAGAGGGTGTGAGAGAGAGAGAGCGAGCCCGGAGAGAGAGAGAGCCCGGAGAGGGTGAGTGTGTGAGAGAGAGAGACGAGCCAGAGAGGGGTGAGTGTGAGAGAGAGGGTGAGTGTGAGACAGAGAGAGCCCGGAGAGGGTGAGTGTGTGAAAGAGAGAGAGAGCCCGGAGAGGGTGAGTGTGAGAGAGAGAGAGCCCGGAGAGGGTGAGTGTGTGAGAGAGAGAGCCCGGAGAGGGTGAGTGTGAGAGAGAGAGAGAGCCCGGAGAGGGTGAGTGTGTGAGAGAGAGAGAGCCCGGAGAGGGTGAGTGTGTGAGAGAGAGAGCCCGGAGAGGGTGAGTGTGTGAAAGAGAGAGAAGAGCCCGGAGAGGGTGAGTGTGTGAGAGAGTGTGAGAGAGAGAGAGAGAGAGAGCCCGGAGAGGGTGAGTGTGAGAGAGAGAGAGCCCGGGAGAGGGTGAGTGTGAGAGAGAGAGAGAGAGAGAGAGAGAGCCCGGAGAGGGTGAGTGTGAGAGAGAGAGAGCCCGGAGAGGGTGAGTGTGTGAGAGAGAGAGAGCCCGGAGAGGGTGAGTGTGTGTGAGAGAGAGAGAGAGAGCCCGGTGAGGGTGAGTGTGAGAGAGACGGAGAGTGTGAGTGTGTGAGAGCGAGAGCCCGGAGAGGGTGAGTGTGTGAGAGAGAGAGAGCCCGGTGAGAGTGTGAGAGAGAGAGCGAGCCGGAGAGGGTGAGAGAGAGAGAGAGAGAGCCCGGAGAGGGTGAGTGTGAGAGAGAGAGAGCCCGGAAGAGGGTGAGTGTGTGAGAGAGAGAGCCGGAGAAGGTGAGTGTGAGAGAGAGAGAGCCGGAGAGGTGAGTGTGAGAGAGAGAGAGAGAGAGCCCGGAGAGGGTGAGTGTGTGAAAGAGAGAGAGAGCCGGAGAGGGTGAGTGTGTGAAAGAGCGAGAGCCCGGAGAGGGTGAGTGTGTGAAAGAGAGAGAGTGAGTGTGAGAGAGAGAGAGCCCGGAGAGGGTGAGTGTGTGAGAGAGAGAGCCCGGAGAGTGTGAGAGAGGGAGAGAGCCCGGAGAGGGTGAGTGTGTGAGAGAGAGAGAGCCGGAGAGGGTGAGTGTGTGAGAGAGAGAGCCGCGAGAGGGTGAGTGTGTGAAAGAGAGAGAGAGCCCGGAGAGCGTGAGTGTGTGAGAGAGAGAGAGAGAGAGAGCCCGGAGAGGGTGAGTGTGAGAGAGCGAGAGCCCGGAGAGGGTAGAGAGAGAGAGAGAGAGCCCGGAGAGGGTGAGTGTGTGAGAGAGAGAGAGCCCGGAGAGGGTGAGTGTGTGAGAGAGAGAGAGCCCGGAGAGGGTGAGTGTGTGAGAGAGAGAGAGAGAGAGAGAGCCCGGAGAGGGTGAGTGTGTGAGAGAGAGAGAGAGAGCCCGGAGAGGGTGAGTGTGTGAGAGAGAGAGAGCCCGGAGAGGGTGAGTGTGTGAGAGAGAGAGAGAGAGCCCGGAGAGGGTGAGTGTGTGAGAGAGAGAGAGCCCGGAGAGGGTGAGTGTGTGAGAGTGAGAGAGAGCCCGGAGAGGGTGAGAGAGAGAGAGAGAGAGAGAGAGCACGGAGAGGGTGAGTGTGAGAGAGAGAGAGCCCGGAGAGGGTGAGTGTGTGAGAGAGAGAGAGCCCGGAGAGGGTGAGAGTGTGAGAGAGAGAGCGAGCCCGGAGAGAGAGAGAGAGCCCGGAGAGTGTGAGAGAGAGAGCGAGCCCGGAGAGAGAGAGAGAGCGAGCCCGGAGAGAGAGAGAGAGAGCCCGGAGAGGGTGAGAGAGAGAGAGAGAGAGCCCGGAGAGGGTGAGTGTGTGAGAGAGAGAGCCCGGAGAGGGTGAGTGTGTGAAAGAGCGAAAGCCCGGAGAGGGTGAGTGTGTGAAAGAGAGAGAGAGCCCGGAGAGGGTGAGTGTGTGAAAGAGAGAGAGAGCCCGGAGAGGGTGAGTGTGTGTGTGAGAGAGAGCCCGGAGAGGGTGAGTGTGAGAGAGAGAGAGCCCGGAGAGGGTGAGTGTGAGAGAGAGAGAGAGAGAGAGCCCGGAGAGGGCGAGTGTGAGAGAGAGAGAGAGAGAGAGAGCGAGCCCGGAGAGGGTGAGTGTGAGATAGAGAGAGAGAGAGCCTGGAGAGGGTGAGTGTGTGAGAGAGAGAGCCCGGAGAGGGTGAGTGTGAGAGAGAGAGAGAGCGAGCCCGGAGAGGGTGAGTGTGTGTGTGAGAGAGCGAGCCCGGAGAGTGTGAGAGAGAGAGCCCGGAGAGGGTGAGTGTGAGAGAGAGAGAGCCCGGAGAGGGTGAGTGTGTGTGAGAGAGAGAGAGAGAGAGAGAGAGCCCGGTGAGTGTGAGAGAGAGAGAGAGCCCGGAGAGGGTGAGTGTGAGAGAGAGAGAGAGCGAGCCCGGAGCGGGTGAGAGTGTGAGAGAGAGAGCGAGCCCGGAGAGGGTGAGTGTGAGAGAGAGAGAGAGAGAGAGCCCGGAGAGGGTGAGAGTGTGAGAGAGAGAGCGAGCCCGGAGAGGGTGAGAGAGAGAGAGAGAGCCCGGAGAGGGTGAGTGTGAGAGAGAGAGAGAGAGAGCCCGGAGAGGGTGAGTGTGTGAGAGAGAGAGCCCGGAGAGGGTGAGTGTGTGAGAGAGAGAGAGAGAGAGCCCGGAGAGGGTGAGTGTGTGAGAGAGAGAGCCCGGAGAGGGTGAGTGTGTGAAAGAGAGAGAGAGCCCGGAGAGGGTGAGTGTGTGAAAGAGCGAGAGCCCGGAGAGGGTGAGTGTGTGAAAGAGAGAGAGAGCCCGGAGAGGGTGAGTGTGTGAAAGAGAGAGAGAGCCCGGAGAGGGTGAGTGTGTGTGTGAGAGAGAGAGAGAGAGCCCGGAGAGGGTGAGTGTGAGAGAGAGAGAGCCCGGAGAGGGTGAGTGTGAGAGAGAGAGAGAGAGAGAGCCCGGAGAGGGTGAGTGTGAGAGAGAGAGAGAGCCTGGAGAGGGTGAGTGTGAGAGAGAGAGGGAGAGCCCGGAGAGGGTGATTGTGTGAGAGAGAGAGAGCCCGGAGAGGGTGAGTGTGAGAGAGAGAGAGCCCGGAGAGGGTGAGTGTGTGAGAGAGAGAGAGAGAGAGCCCGGAGAGGGTGAGTGTGAGAGAGAGAGAGCCCGGAGAGGGTGAGTGTGTGAGAGAGAGAGAGAGAGAGAGAGACCGGAGAGGGTGAGTGTGTGAGAGAGAGAGAACCCGGAGAGGGTGAGTGAGAGAGAGAGAGAGCCCGGAGAGGGTGAGTGTGAGAGAGAGAGAGAGCCCGGAGAGGGTGAGTGTGTGAGAGAAAGAGAGAGAGAGAGAGCCCGGAGAGGGTGAGTGTGTGAGAGAGAGAGAGAGAGGGCCCGGAGAGGGTGAGTGTGAGAGAGAGAGAGAGCCCGGAGAGGGTGAGTGTGTGAGAGAGAGAGAGAGAGAGAGAGCCCGGAGAGGGTGAGTGTGAGAGAGAGAGAGCCCGGAGAGGGTGAGTGTGAGAGAGAGAGAGAGAGAGAGCCCGGAGAGGGTGAGTGTGAGAGAGAGAGAGAGAGCGAGCGAGCCCGGAGAGGGTGAGTGTGAGATAGAGAGAGAGAGAGCCTGGAGAGGGTGAGTGTGTGAGAGAGAGGGAGAGCCCGGAGAGGGTGAGTGTGTGAGAGAGAGAGAGCCCGGAGAGGGTGAGTGTGAGAGAGAGAGCGAGAGAGAGCCCGGAGAGGGTGAGTGTGTGAGAGAGAGAGCCCGGAGAGGGTGAGAGAGAGAGAGAGAGAGAGCCCGGAGAGGGTGAGTGTGAGAGAGAGAGCGAGAGAGAGCCCGGAGAGGGTGAGTGTGAGAGAGAGAGGGTGAGTGAGAGAGAGAGAGCCCGGAGAGGGTGAGTGTGAGAGAGAGAGCCCGGAGAGGGTGAGTGTGAGAGAGAGAGAGAGAGCGAGCCCGGAGAGGGTGAGCGTGTGAGAGAGAGAGAGAGCCCGGAGAGGGTGAGTGTGTGAGTGTGAGAGAGAGAGCCCGGAGAGGGTGAGTGTGAGAGAGAGAGCCCGGAGAGGGTGAGTGTGAGAGAGAGAGAGCCCGGAGAGGGTGAGTGTGAGAGAGAGAGAGCCCGGAGAGGGTGAGGGTGAGTGTGAGAGAGAGAGAGAGGGAGAGATAGCCCGGAGAGCGTGAGTGTGAGAGAGAGAGCCCGGAGAGGGTGAGTGTGAGATAGAGAGAGAGAGAGAGAGAGAGAGCGCCTGGAGAGGGTGAGTGTGTGAGAGAGAGAGAGAGCCCGGAGAGGGTGAGTGTGTGAGAGAGAGAGAGCCCGGAGAGGGTGAGTGTGAGAGAGAGAGCCCGGAGAGGGTGAGTGTGTGAGAGAGAGAGAGAGCCCGGAGAGGGTGAGTGTGAGAGAGAGAGAGCGAGCCCGGAGAGGGTGAGTGTATGAGAGAGAGAGAGCTCGGAGAGGGTGAGTGTGTGAGAGAGAGAGAGCCCGGAGAGGGTGAGTGTGATAGAGAGAGAGAGAGAGCCCGGAGAGGGTGAGTGTGTGAGAGACAGAGAGAGCGCGAGCCCGGAGAGGGTGAGTGTGAGAGAGAGAGAGAGAGCCCGGCGAGGGAGAGTGTGAGAGAGAGAGAGAGAGCCCGGAGAGGGTGAGTGTGTGAGAGAGAGAGCCCGGAGTGGGTGAGTGTGAGAGAGAGAGAGCCCTGAGAGGGAGAGCCCGGAGAGGGTGAGTGTGAGAGAGAGAGAGAGCCCGGAGAGGGTGAGTGTGTGAGAGAGAGAGCCCGGAGAGGGTGAGTGTGAGAGAGAGAGCGAGCGAGTCCGGAGAGGGTGAGTGTGTGAGAGAGAGAGAGAGAGAGCCCGGAGAGGGTGAGTGTGAGAGAGAGAGAGAGAGCCCGGAGAGGGTGAGTGTGTGAGAGAGAGAGCCCGGAGAGTGTGAGAGAGGGAGAGAGCCCGGAGAGGGTGAGTGTGTGAGAGAGAGAGCCCGGAGAGGGTGAGTGTGTGAGAGAGAGAGCCCGGAGAGGGTGAGTGTGTGAAAGAGAGAGAGAGCCCGGAGAGCGTGAGTGTGTGAGAGAGAGAGAGAGAGAGAGCCCGGAGAGGGTGAGTGTGAGAGAGCGAGAGCCCGGAGAGGGTGAGTGTGAGAGAGAGAGAGAGAGAGAGCCCGGAGAGGGTGAGTGTGTGAGAGAGAGAGAGCCCGGAGAGGGTGAGTGTGTGAGAGAGAGAGAGCCCGGAGAGGGTGAGTGTGTGAGAGAGAGAGAGAGAGAGCCCGGAGAGGGTGAGTGTGTGAGAGAGAGAGAGAGAGAGCCCGGAGAGGGTGAGTGTGTGAGAGAGAGAGAGCCCGGAGAGGGTGAGTGTGTGAGAGTGAGAGAGAGCCCGGAGAGGGTGAGAGAGAGAGAGAGAGAGAGAGAGCACGGAGAGGGTGAGTGTGAGAGAGAGAGAGCCCGGAGAGGGTGAGTGTGAGAGAGAGAGAGAGCCCGGAGAGGGTGAGAGTGTGAGAGAGAGAGCGAGCCCGGAGAGAGAGAGAGAGCCCGGAGAGTGTGAGAGAGAGAGCGAGCCCGGAGAGAGAGAGAGAGAGCCCGGAGAGGGTGAGAGAGAGAGAGAGAGAGCCCGGAGAGGGTGAGTGTGTGAGAGAGAGAGCCCGGAGAGGGTGAGTGTGTGAAAGAGCGAAAGCCCGGAGAGGGTGAGTGTGTGAAAGAGAGAGAGAGCCCGGAGAGGGTGAGTGTGTGAAAGAGAGAGAGAGCCCGGAGAGGGTGAGTGTGTGTGTGAGAGAGAGAGAGTGAGAGAGAGCCCGGAGAGGGTGAGTGTGAGAGAGAGAGAGCCCGGAGAGGGTGAGTGTGAGAGAGAGAGAGAGAGAGAGCCCGGAGAGGGCGAGTGTGAGAGAGAGAGAGAGAGAGAGAGCGAGCCCGGAGAGGGTGAGTGTGAGATAGAGAGAGAGAGAGCCTGGAGAGGGTGAGTGTGAGAGAGAGAGAGAGAGCGAGCCCGGAGAGGGTGAGTGTGTGTG
Organism: Somniosus microcephalus; assembly: GCF_052327205.1. NCBI lineage: Eukaryota > Metazoa > Chordata > Chondrichthyes > Squaliformes > Somniosidae > Somniosus > Somniosus microcephalus. The sequence goes on along the minus strand of NW_028225185.1, from coordinate 15,509,656 downwards.
TGAGAGAGCGAGCCCGGAGAGTGTGAGAGAGAGAGCCCGGAGAGGGTGAGTGTGAGAGAGAGAGAGAGCCCGGAGAGGGTGAGTGTGAGAGAGAGAGAGAGCGAGCCCGGAGCGGGTGAGAGTGTGAGAGAGAGAGCGAGCCCGGAGAGGGTGAGTGTGAGAGAGAGAGAGAGAGAGAGCCCGGAGAGGGTGAGAGTGTGAGAGAGAGAGCGAGCCCGGAGAGGGTGAGAGAGAGAGAGAGAGCCCGGAGAGGGTGAGTGTGAGAGAGAGAGAGAGAGAGCCCGGAGAGGGTGAGTGTGTGAGAGAGAGAGCCCGGAGAGGGTGAGTGTGTGAGAGAGAGAGAGAGAGAGCCCGGAGAGGGTGAGTGTGTGAGAGAGAGAGCCCGGAGAGGGTGAGTGTGTGAAAGAGAGAGAGAGCCCGGAGAGGGTGAGTGTGTGAAAGAGCGAGAGCCCGGAGAGGGTGAGTGTGTGAAAGAGAGAGAGAGCCCGGAGAGGGTGAGTGTGTGAAAGAGAGAGAGAGCCCGGAGAGGGTGAGTGTGTGTGTGAGAGAGAGAGAGAGAGCCCGGAGAGGGTGAGTGTGAGAGAGAGAGAGCCCGGAGAGGGTGAGTGTGAGAGAGAGAGAGAGAGAGAGCCCGGAGAGGGTGAGTGTGAGAGAGAGAGAGAGCCTGGAGAGGGTGAGTGTGAGAGAGAGAGGGAGAGCCCGGAGAGGGTGAGTGTGTGAGAGAGAGAGAGCCCGGAGAGGGTGAGTGTGAGAGAGAGAGAGCCCGGAGAGGGTGAGTGTGTGAGAGAGAGAGAGAGAGAGCCCGGAGAGGGTGAGTGTGAGAGAGAGAGAGCCCGGAGAGGGTGAGTGTGTGAGAGAGAGAGAGAGAGAGAGAGACCGGAGAGGGTGAGTGTGTGAGAGAGAGAGAACCCGGAGAGGGTGAGTGAGAGAGAGAGAGAGCCCGGAGAGGGTGAGTGTGAGAGAGAGAGAGAGCCCGGAGAGGGTGAGTGTGTGAGAGAAAGAGAGAGAGAGAGAGCCCGGAGAGGGTGAGTGTGTGAGAGAGAGAGAGAGAGGGCCCGGAGAGGGTGAGTGTGAGAGAGAGAGAGAGCCCGGAGAGGGTGAGTGTGTGAGAGAGAGAGAGAGAGAGAGAGCCCGGAGAGGGTGAGTGTGAGAGAGAGAGAGAGAGAGAGAGCCCGGAGAGGGTGAGGGTGAGTGTGAGAGAGAGAGAGCAAGAGCCCGGAGAGGGTGAGTGTGTGAGAGAGAGAGAGAGAGAGCCCGGAGAGGGTGAGTGTGTGAGAGAGAGAGAGCCCGGAGAGGGTGAGTGTGTGAGAGAGAGAGAGCCCGGAGAGGGTGAGTGTGTGAGAGAGAGAGAGAGCCCGGAGAGGGTGAGTGTGTGAAAGAGAGAGAGAGCCCGGTGAGTGTGTGAGAGAGAGAGCCCGGAGAGGGTGAGTGTGTGAAAGACAGAGAGAGCCCGGAGAGGGTGAGTGTGTGAGAGAGAGAGAGAGAGAGAGAGAGAGCCCGGAGAGGGTGAGTGTGAGAGAGAGAGCTCGGAGAGGGTGAGTGTGAGAGAGAGAGAGCCCGGAGAGGGTGAGTGTGAGAGAGAGAGAGCGAGAGCCCGGAGAGGGTGAGTGTGTGAGAGAGAGCGAGAGCCCGGAGAGGGTGAGTGTGTGAGAGAGAGCGAGAGCCCGGAGAGGGTGAGTGTGTGAGAGAGAGAGAGCCCGGAGAGGGTGAGTGTGTGAGAGAGAGAGAGAGAGCGCGGAGAGGGTGAGTGTGTGTGTGAGAGAGCGAGCCCGGAGAGTGTGAGAGAGAGAGAGAGAGAGCCGGGAGAGGGTGAGTGTGTGAAAGAGAGAGAGAGCCCGGAGAGGGTGAGAGAGAGAGAGAACCCGGAGAGGGTGAGTGAGAGAGAGAGAGAGAGCCCGGAGAGGGTGAGTGTGTGAGAGAGAGAGAGCCCGGAGAGGGTGAGTGTGAGAGAGAGAGAGCCCGGAGAGGGTGAGTGTGTGAGAGAGAGAGAGAGAGAGAGAGCCCGGTGAGGGTGAGTGTGAGAGAGAGAGAGAGCCCGGAGAGGGTGAGTGTGAGAGAGAGAGAGAGAGCGAGCCCGGAGCGGGTGAGTGAGTGAGAGAGAGAGAGCCCGGAGAGGGTGAGAGTGTGAGAGAGAGAGCGAGCCCGGAGAGGGTGAGAGAGAGAGAGAGAGAGAGCCCGGAGAGGGTGAGTGTGAGAGAGAGAGCCCGGAGAGGGTGAGTGTGTGAAAGAGCGAGAGCCCGGAGAGGGTGAGTGTGTGAAAGAGAGAGAGAGCCCGGAGAGGGTGAGTGTGTGAAAGAGCGAGAGCCCGGAGAGGGTGAGTGTGTGAAAGAGAGAGAGAGCCCGGAGAGGGTGAGTGTGAGAGAGAGAGAGAGAGAGAGCCCGGAGAGGGTGAGTGTGAGAGAGAGAGAGAGAGCGAGCGAGCCCGGAGAGGGTGAGTGTGAGATAGAGAGAGAGAGAGCCTGGAGAGGGTGAGTGTGTGAGAGAGAGGGAGAGCCCGGAGAGGGTGAGTGTGTGAGAGAGAGAGAGCCCGGAGAGGGTGAGTGTGAGAGAGAGAGCGAGAGAGAGCCCGGAGAGGGTGAGTGTGTGAGAGAGAGAGCCCGGAGAGGGTGAGAGAGAGAGAGAGAGAGAGCCCGGAGAGGGTGAGTGTGAGAGAGAGAGCGAGAGAGAGCCCGGAGAGGGTGAGTGTGAGAGAGAGAGGGTGAGTGAGAGAGAGAGAGCCCGGAGAGGGTGAGTGTGAGAGAGAGAGCCCGGAGAGGGTGAGTGTGAGAGAGAGAGAGAGAGCGAGCCCGGAGAGGGTGAGCGTGTGAGAGAGAGAGAGAGCCCGGAGAGGGTGTGAGTGTGAGAGAGAGAGCCCGGAGAGGGTGAGTGTGAGAGAGAGAGCCCGGAGAGGGTGAGTGTGAGAGAGAGAGAGCCCGGAGAGGGTGAGTGTGAGAGAGAGAGAGCCCGGAGAGGGTGAGTGTGTGTGTGAGAGAGAGAGAGCCCGGAGAGGGTGAGTGTGTGAGAGAGAGAGACAGCCCGGAGAGGGTGAGTGTGTGAGAGAGAGAGAGAGCCCGGAGAGGGTGAGGGTGAGTGTGAGAGAGAGAGAGAGGGAGAGATAGCCCGGAGAGCGTGAGTGTGAGAGAGAGAGCCCGGAGAGGGTGAGTGTGAGATAGAGAGAGAGAGAGAGAGAGAGAGCGCCTGGAGAGGGTGAGTGTGTGAGAGAGAGAGAGAGCCCGGAGAGGGTGAGTGTGTGAGAGAGAGAGAGCCCGGAGAGGGTGAGTGTGAGAGAGAGAGCCCGGAGAGGGTGAGTGTGTGAGAGAGAGAGAGAGCCCGGAGAGGGTGAGTGTGAGAGAGAGAGAGCGAGCCCGGAGAGGGTGAGTGTATGAGAGAGAGAGAGCTCGGAGAGGGTGAGTGTGTGAGAGAGAGAGAGCCCGGAGAGGGTGAGTGTGATAGAGAGAGAGAGAGAGAGCCCGGAGAGGGTGAGTGTGTGAGAGACAGAGAGAGCGCGAGCCCGGAGAGGGTGAGTGTGAGAGAGAGAGAGAGAGCCCGGCGAGGGAGAGTGTGAGAGAGAGAGAGAGAGCCCGGAGAGGGTGAGTGTGTGAGAGAGAGAGCCCGGAGTGGGTGAGTGTGAGAGAGAGAGAGCCCTGAGAGGGAGAGCCCGGAGAGGGTGAGTGTGAGAGAGAGAGAGAGCCCGGAGAGGGTGAGTGTGTGAGAGAGAGAGCCCGGAGAGGGTGAGTGTGAGAGAGAGAGCGAGCGAGTCCGGAGAGGGTGAGTGTGTGAGAGAGAGAGAGAGAGAGCCCGGAGAGGGTGAGTGTGAGAGAGAGAGAGAGAGCCCGGAGAGGGTGAGTGTGAGAGAGAGAGAGACCGGAGTGGGTGAGTGTGTGAGAGAGAGACCGGAGTGGGTGGGTGAGTGTGTGAGAGAGACCGGAGTGGGTGAGTGTGAGAGAGAGAGACCGGAGTGGGTGAGTGTGAGAGAGAGACCGGAGTGGGTGAGTGTGTGAGAGAGAGACCGGAGTGGGTGAGTGTGTGAGAGAGAGACCGGAGTGTGTGAGAGAGAGACCGGAGTGGGTGAGTGTGTGAGAGAGACCGGAGTGGGTGAGTGTGAGAGAGAGAGACCGGAGTGGGTGAGTGTGTGAGAGAGAGACCGGAGTGTGTGAGTGTGTGAGAGAGAGACCGGAGTGGGTGAGTGTGTGAGAGAGAGACCGGAGTGGGTGAGTGTGTGAGAGAGAGACCGGAGTGGGTGAGTGTGTGAGAGAGAGACCGGAGTGGGTGAGTGTGTGAGAGAGAGACCGGAGTGGGTGAGTGTGAGAGAGAGACCGGAGTGGGTGAGTGTGAGAGAGAGAGAGAGAGCCCGGAGAGGGTGAGTGTGTGAGAGAGAGAGAGAGAGAGCCCGGAGAGGGTGAGTGTGAGAGAGAGAGAGCCCGGAGAGGGTGAGTGTGTGAGAGGGAGAGGGCCCGGAGAGGGTGAGTGTGTGAGAGAGAGAGAGCCCGGAGAGGGTGAGTGTGTGAGAGAGAGAGAGAGAGCCCGGAGAGGGTGAGTGTGTGAGAGAGAGAGAGCCCGGAGAGGGTGAGTGTGAGAGAGAGAGCCCGGAGAGGGGGAGTGTGAGAGAGAGAGAGAGCGAGAGCCCGGAGAGGGTGAGTGTGTGAGAGAGAGAGAGAGCCCGGAGAGGGTGAGTGTGTGTGTGAGAGAGAGAGAGCGAGCCCGGAGAGTGTGAGTGTGTGAGAGAGAGCGAGCCCGGAGAGTGAGAGAGAGAGAGAGAGAGCCGGGAGAGGGTGAGTGTGTGAAAGAGAGAGAGAGCCCGGAGAGGGTGAGTGTGAGAGAGAGAGAGAGAGCCCGGAGAGGGTGAGTGAGAGAGAGAGAGAGAGCCCGGAGAGGGTGAGTGTGTGAGAGAGAGAGAGCCCGGAGAGGGTGAGTGTGAGAGAGAGAGAGCCCGGAGAGGGTGAGTGTGTGAGAGAGAGAGAGAGAGAGAGAGAGCCCGGAGAGGGTGAGTGTGTGAGAGAGAGAGAGAGCCCGGAGAGGGTGAGTGTGAGAGAGAGAGAGACCAACATCATGATTTTTCAAAAAAGGCCCAGATGTCAGGAAAACAAATACCAGTTTACCCTCAGTGATACCACTATAGGACACACTATGAGCTACACCTACCTTGGTCTAACTATTACAGCATCAGGGAGCTTCAGCATAACAGTGAATGCACTAAAAGAAAAAGCACGAAGAGCCCTATATGCAATAAAAAGAAAATTCTACAACATCCAAATCCCAATCAAAATCTGGCTCAAAATATTTGACAGCATAATCCTGCCCATTGCACTGTACGGTAGTGAAGTATGGGGCCCGCTAAATCACCAAAGCTACACTAAATGGGAAAAACACACAATAGACGCCCTACATGCAGAATTCTGCCGAAGCATCCTTCGCACCCAAAGAAAAACGCCAACAAATGCATGCAGAGCCGAACTAGGCAGATACCCACTGATAATAAACATCCAAAAACGAGCACTAAACTTCCTAAATCACCTCAAATCTAGCTCCCCAGACACCCTTCATTTCAAAGCCTTTCAGACCCAAGAGCTAAACCCAGAAAAAAGTTCCCTGAGTCAGCTGCTACTGAAACTAAGTACTCAGCCGGACCCTGACCAGCCCCAGACCAACACAGCCGTCCAAACACCAATCCGAGTGAACCAAATCATTAAAAAATGCAAAGAAACCTACCTGGAACATTGGAACAAAATAACCGAAAGCCAAAGCAGATTAGAATGTTACCGGGCCCTAAAAAGAGAATATAAACTGGCAGACTACCTCACGACCATCAGAGACACAAAACAGAGACAGACCCTCACCAGGTACAGACTAAGCGACCACCAACTGGAAATTGAAAAAGGCAGATACAAGAAATCCTGGCAGCCTAGAGAGAATAGAATATGCGATCAATGTCTGGCCGGCGAGGTTGAAACAGAGATGCATTTCCTCCTAAAATGCGAAAAATTCAACACATCAAGAAACATATTATTCAACAAGCTAAGCCAAACAACCCCAGATTTCAAGGAATTGGATGACCTGTCAAAATTGAGATTAGTCCTAGGAGAAGGAGACAGACCATACCTAGGGGCCAAATATGTAACAACATGTCACAACCTGAGGACTGTTTAAAATTAAGACTCTGTTTAAAATTAATATTGAACGTACCAAATGAAGTACAAAGACTGTTTAAAATTAATATTGTTTAAAAGTAATATTGTATGTACCCAACAAATGTCAAATCGATTGACACCTACAGAATGTTGGAAAACTGTACCTTTTTGCCATGTAAGCTTTGGCAATATGGTTCTCTGTAAACTTTCATGCCAATAAAGCATTTGAACTGAACTGAACTGAGAGAGAGAGAGCCCGGAGAGGGTGAGTGTGAGAGAGAGAGAGCCCGGAGAGGGTGAGTGTGTGAGAGAGAGAGAGCCGGAGAGGGTGAGTGTGTGTGAGAGAGAGAGAGAGAGAGAGAGAGAGCCCGGTGAGGGTGAGTGAGAGAGAGAGAGAGCCCGGAGAGGGTGAGTGTGTGAGAGAGCGAGCCCGGAGAGGGTGAGTGTGTGAGAGGGTGAGAGTGTGAGAGAGAGAGCGAGCCCGGAGAGAGAGAGAGAGAGCCCGGAGAGGGTGAGTGTGAGAGAGAGAGAGAGAGAGAGAGAGCCCGGAGAGGGTGAGTGTGTGAGAGAGAGAGAGCCCGGAGAGGGTTGAGTGTGTGAGAGAGAGAGAGAGAGCGCGGAGAGGGTGAGTGTGTGTGTGAGAGAGCGAGCCCGGAGAGTGTGAGAGAGAGAGAGAGAGAGCCGGGAGAGGGTGAGTGTGTGAAAGAGAGAGAGAGCCCGGAGAGGGTGAGAGAGAGAGAGAGCCCGGAGAGGGTGAGTGAGAGAGAGAGAGAGAGCCCGGAGAGGGTGAGTGTGTGAGAGAGAGAGAGCCCGGAGAGGGTGAGTGTGAGAGAGAGAGAGCCCGGAGAGGGTGAGTGTGTGAGAGAGAGAGAGAGAGAGAGAGCCGGTGAGGGTGAGTGTGAGAGAGAGAGAGAGCCCGGAGAGGGTGAGTGTGAGAGAGAGAGAGAGCGAGCCCGGAGCGGGTGAGTGAGTGGAGAGAGAGAGAGCCCGGAGAGGGTGAGAGTGTGAGAGAGAGAGCGAGCCCGGAGAGGGTGAGAGAGAGAGAGAGAGAGCCCGGAGAGGGTGAGTGTGAGAGAGAGAGCCCGGAGAGGGTGAGTGTGTGAAAGAGCGAGAGCCCGGAGAGGGTGAGTGTGTGAAAGAGAGAGAGAGCCCGGAGAGGGTGAGTGTGTGAAAGAGCGAGAGCCCGGAGGAGGGTGAGTGTGTGAAAGAGAGAGAGAGCCCGGAGAGGGTGAGTGTGTGTGTGAGAGAGAGAGAGAGAGCCCGAGAGGGTGAGTTGTGAGAGGGAGAGAGCCCGGAGAGGGTGAGTGTGAGCGAGAGAGAGAGAGAGAGCCCGGAGAGGGTGAGTGTGAGAGAGAGAGAGAGAGCGAGCGAGCCCGGAGAGGGTGAGTGTGAGATAGAGAGAGAGAGAGCCTGGAGAGGGTGAGTGTGTGAGAGAGAGGGAGAGCCGGAGAGGGTGAGTGTGTGAGAGAGAGAGAGCCCGGAGAGGTGTGAGTGTGAGAGAGAGAGCGAGAGAGAGCCCGGAGAGGTGAGTGTGTGAGAGAGAGAGCCCGGAGAGGGTGAGAGAGAGAGAGAGAGAGAGAGAGCCCGGAGAGGGTGAGGGTGAGTGTGAGAGAGAGAGCGAGAGAGAGCCCGGAGAGGGTGAGTGTGAGAGAGAGAGGGTGAGTGAGAGAGAGAGAGCCCGGAGAGGGTGAGTGTGAGAGAGAGAGCCCGGAGAGGGTGAGTGTGAGAGAGAGAGAGAGAGCGAGCCCGGAGAGGGTGAGCGTGTGAGAGAGAGAGAGAGCCCGGAGAGGGTGAGTGTGTGAGTGTGAGAGAGAGAGCCCGGAGAGGGTGAGTGTGAGAGAGAGAGCCCGGAGAGGGTGAGTGTGAGAGAGAGAGAGCCCGGAGAGGGTGAGTGTGAGAGAGAGAGAGCCCGGAGAGGGTGAGTGTGTGTGTGAGAGAGAGAGAGCCCGGAGAGGTGAGTGTGTGAGAGAGAGAGACAGCCCGGAGAGGGTGAGTGTGTGAGAGAGAGAGAGAGCCCGGAGAGGGTGAGTGTGTGAGAGAGAGAGAGAGCCGGAAGAGGGTGAGGGTGAGTGTGAGAGAGAGAGAGAGAGAGAGAGAGCCCGGAGAGCGTGAGTGTGAGAGAGAGAGCCCGCAGAGGGTGAGTGTGAGATAGAGAGAGAGAGAGAGAGAGAGAGAGAGCGCCTGGAGAGGGTGAGTGTGTGAGAGAGAGAGAGAGCCCGGAGAGGGTGAGTGTGTGAGAGAGAGAGAGCCCGGAGAGGGTGAGTGTGAGAGAGAGAGCCCGGAAGAGGGTGAGTGTGTGAGAGAGAGAGAGAGCCCGGAGAGGGTGAGTGTGAGAGAGAGAGAGCGAGCCGGAGAGGGTGAGTGTATGAGAGAGAGAGAGCTCGGAGAGGGTGAGTGTGTGAGAGAGAGAGAGCCCGGAGAGGGTGAGTGTGATAGAGAGAGAGAGAGAGAGCCCGGAGAGGGTGAGTGTGTGAGAGACAGAGAGAGCGCGAGCCCGGAGAGGGGTGAGTGTGAGAGAGAGAGAGAGAGCCCGGCGAGGGAGAGTGTGAGAGAGAGAGAGAGAGCCCGGAGAGGGTGAGTGTGTGAGAGAGAGAGCCCGGAGTGGGTGAGTGTGAGAGAGAGAGAGCCCTGAGAGGGAGAGCCCGGAGAGGGCGAGTGTGAGAGAGAGAGAGAGCCCGGAGAGGGTGAGTGTGTGAGAGAGAGAGCCCGGAGAGGGTGAGTGTGAGAGAGAGAGCGAGCGAGTCCGGAGAGGGTGAGTGTGTGTGTGAGAGAGAGAGAGAGAGAGCCCGGAGAGGGTGAGTGTGTGAGAGAGAGAGAGAGAGCCCGGAGAGGGTGAGTGTGAGAGAGAGAGAGACCGGAGTGGGTGAGTGTGTGAGAGAGAGACCGGAGTGTGTGAGAGAGACCGGGAGTGGGTGAGTGTGAGAGAGAGAGACCGGAGTGGGTGAGTGTGAGAGAGAGACCGGAGTGGGTGAGTGTGTGAGAGAGAGACCGGAGTGGGTGAGTGTGTGAGAGAGACCGGAGTGGGTGAGTGTGTGAGAGAGAGACCGGAGTGTGTGAGAGAGAGACCGGAGTGGGTGAGTGTGTGAGAGAGACCGGAGTGGGTGAGTGTGAGAGAGAGAGACCGGAGTGGGTGAGTGTGTGAGAGAGAGACCGGAGTGGGTGAGTGTGTGAGAGAGAGACCGGAGTGGGTGAGTGTGTGAGAGAGAGACCGGAGTGGGTGAGTGTGTGAGAGAGAGACCGGAGTGGGTGAGTGTGTGAGAGAGAGACCGGAGTGGGTGAGTGTGTGAGAGAGAGACCGGAGTGGGTGAGTGTGTGAGAGAGAGACCGGAGTGGGTGAGTGTGAGAGAGAGACCGGAGTGGGTGAGTGTGAGAGAGAGAGAGAGAGCCGGAGAGGGTGAGTGTGAGAGAGAGAGAGAGAGAGAGAGCCCGGAGAGGGTGAGTGTGAGAGAGAGAGAGCCCGGAGAGGGTGAGTGTGTGAGAGGGAGAGGGCCCGGAGAGGGTGAGTGTGTGAGAGAGAGAGAGCCCGGAGAGGGTGAGTGTGTGAGAGAGAGAGAGAGAGCCCGGAGAGGGTGAGTGTGTGAGAGAGAGAGAGCCGGAGCCGGAGAGGGTGAGTGTGAGAGAGAGAGCCCGGAGAGGGTGAGTGTGAGAGAGAGAGAGAGCGAGAGCCCGGGAGAGGGTGAGTGTGTGAGAGAGAGAGAGAGCCGGAGAGGGTGAGTGTGTGAGAGAGAGAGAGAGCGCGGAGAGGGTGAGTGTGTGTGTGAGAGAGAGAGAGCGAGCCCGGAGAGTGTGAGTGTGTGAGAGAGAGCGAGCCCGGAGAGTGAGAGAGAGAGAGAGAGAGAGCCGGGAGAGGGTGAGTGTGTGAAAGAGAGAGAGAGCCCGGAGAGGGTGAGTGTGAGAGAGAGAGA
>NW_028225185.1:15454644-15494644 GCF_052327205.1 Somniosus microcephalus | reverse complement strand
AGAGAGAGCCCGGAGAGGGTGAGTGTGAGAGAGAGAGAGCCCGGAGAGGGTGAGTGTGTGAGAGAGAGAGAGAGAGAGAGAGAGCCCGGAGTGGGTGACTGTGAGAGAGAGAGAGAGAGCGCCCGGAGAGGGTGAGAGAGAGAGAGAGAGAGAGAGAGCCCGGAGAGGGTGAGTGTGAGAGAGAGAGAGCCCGGAGAGGGTGAGTGTGTGAGAGAGAGAGAGCCCGGAGAGGGTGAGTGTGTGAGAGAGAGAGAGCCCGGTGAGGGTGAGTGTGAGAGAGAGAGCCCGGAGAGTGTGAGAGAGAGAGAGAGCCCGGAGAGGGTGAGTGAGAGAGAGAGAGAGAGCCCGGAGAGGGTGAGTGTGTGAGAGAGAGAGCCCGGAGAGGGTGAGTGTGTGAGAGAGAGAGAGAGAGAGAGCCCGGAGAGGGTGAGTGTGAGAGAGAGAGAGAGAGAGAGCCCGGAGAGGGTGAGTGTGTGAAAGAGAGAGAGAGCCCGGAGAGGGTGAGTGTGTGAAAGAGCGAGAGCCCGGAGAGGGTGAGTGTGTGAAAGAGAGAGAGAGCCCGGAGAGGGTGAGTGTGTGAGAGAGAGAGAGCCCGGAGAGGGTGAGTGTGTGAGAGAGAGAGCCCGGAGAGGGTGAGTGTGAGAGAGAGAGAGAGAGAGCCCGGAGAGGGTGAGTGTGTGAAAGAGAGAGAGAGCCCGGAGAGGGTGAGTGTGTGAAAGAGAGAGAGAGCCCGGAGAGGGTGAGTGTGTGAGAGAGAGAGAGCCCGGAGAGGGTGAGAGAGAGAGAGAGAGAGCCCGGAGAGGGTGAGTGTGAGAGACAGAGAGCCCGGAGAGGGTGAGTGTGTGAGAGGGAGAGGGCCCGGAGAGGGTGAGTGTGTGAGAGAGAGAGAGCCCGGAGAGGGTGAGTGTGTGCGAGAGAGAGAGAGCCCGGAGAGGGTGAGTGTGTGCAAGAGAGAGAGAGCCCGGTGAGGGTGAGAGAGAGAGAGCCCGGAGAGGGTGAGTGTGTGAAAGACAGAGAGAGCCCGGAGAGGGTGAGTGTGTGAGAGAGAGAGAGAGAGAGAGCCCGGAGAGGGTGAGTGTGAGAGAGAGAGCCCGGAGAGGGTGAGTGTGTGAGAGAGAGAGAGAGAGAGCCCGGAGAGGGTGAGTGTGAGAGAGAGAGAGCGAGAGCCCGGAGAGGGTGAGTGTGTGAGAGAGCGAGAGCCCGGAGAGGGTGAGTGTGTGAGAGAGAGCGCGGAGAGGGTGAGTGTGTGTGTGAGAGAGAGAGAGAGAGCCCGGAGTGGGTGAGTGAGAGAGAGAGAGCCCGGAGAGGGTGAGTGTGTGAGAGAGAGAGAGAGAGAGCCCGGAGAGTGTGAGAGAGAGAGCGAGCCCGGAGAGGGTGAGAGAGAGCCCGGAGAGGGTGAGTGTGTGAGAGAGAGAGCCCGGAGAGGGTGAGTGTGTGTGAGAGAGAGAGAGAGAGAGAGCCCGGAGAGGGTGAGTGTGAGAGAGAGAGAGAGAGAGAGCCCGGAGAGGGTGAGTGTGAGAGAGAGAGAGAGAGAGAGCCCGGAGAGGGTGAGTGTGTGAAAGAGAGAGAGAGCCCGGAGAGGGTGAGTGTGTGAGAGAGAGAGAGCCCGGAGAGGGTGAGTGTGTGAAAGAGAGAGAGAGCCCGGAGAGGGTGAGTGTGAGAGAGAGAGCGAGAGAGAGCCCGGAGAGGGTGAGTGTGTGAGAGAGAGAGAGAGAGCCTGGAGAGGGTGAGTGTGTGAGAGAGAGAGAGCCCGGAGAGGGTGAGTGTGAGCGAGAGAGAGCCCGGAGAGGGTGAGTGTGTGAGAGAGAGCCCGGAGAGGGTGTGAGAGAGAGCGAGAGAGAGCCCGGAGAGGGTGAGTGTGTGAGAGAGAGCCCGGAGAGGGTGAGTGTGTGAGAGAGAGAGCGAGCCCGGAGAGGGTGAGTGTTAGAGACAGAGAGCGAGCCCGGAGAGGGTGAGTGTGTGAGAGAGAGAGAGAGAGAGCCCGGAGAGGGTGAGTGAACTGTACCTTTTTGCTATGTAAGCTTTGGCAATATGGTTCTCTGTAAACTTTCATGCCAATAAAGCATTTTAATTGGAATTGGAATTGGAATTGGGTGAGTGTGAGAGAGAGAGAGAGCCCGGAGAGGGTGAGTGTGAGAGAGAGAGCCCGGAGAGGGTGAGTGTGAGAGAGAGAGAGCCCGGAGAGGGTGAGTGTGAGAGAGAGAGAGCCCGGAGAGGGTGAGAGAGAGAGAGCCCGGAGAGGGTGAGAGAGAGAGAGAGCCCGGAGAGGGTGAGTGTGTGAGAGAGAGAGAGAGCTCGGAGAGGGTGAGTGTGTGAGAGAGAGAGAGAGAGCCCGGAGAGGGTGAGTGTGAGAGAGAGAGAGCCCGGAGAGGGTGAGTGTGTGAGAGGGAGAGGGCCCGGAGAGGGTGAGTGTGTGAGAGAGGGAGAGCCCGGAGAGGGCGAGTGTGTGAGAGAGAGAGAGAGAGCCCGGAGAGGGTGAGTGTGTGAGAGAGAGAGAGAGCCCGGAGAGGGTGAGTGTGTGCGAGAGAGAGAGAGCCCGGAGAGGGTGAGTGTGTGAAAGACAGAGAGAGCCCGGAGAGGGTGAGTGTGTGAGAGAGAGAGAGAGAGCCCGGAGAGGGTGAGTGTGAGAGAGGGAGCCCGGAGAGGGTGAGTGTGAGAGAGAGAGAGAGAGAGAGAGAGCCCGGAGAGGGTGAGTGTGAGAGAGAGAGAGCGAGAGCCCGGAGAGGGTGAGTGTGTGAGAGAGAGAGAAAGCCCGGAGAGGGTGAGTGTGTGAGAGAGAGAGAGCGCGGAGAGGGTGAGTGTGTGAGAGAGAGAGAGAGAGCGCGGAGAGGGTGAGTGTGTGTGTGAGAGAGAGAGAGAGCCCGGAGAGGCTGAATGTGAGAGAGAGAGAGAGAGAGAGAGCCCGGAGAGGGTGAGTGTGAGAGAGAGAGAGAGAGAGCCCGGAGAGGGTGAGTGTGAGAGAGAGAGAGAGAGAGAGAGCCCGGAGAGGGTGAGTGTGTGAAAGAGAGAGAGAGCCCGGAGAGGGTGAGTGTGTGAAAGAGCGAGAGCCCGGAGAGGGTGAGTGTGTGAGAGAGAGAGAGCCCGGAGAGGGTGTGTGTGTGAAAGAGAGAGAGAGCCCGGAGAGGGTGAGTGTGTGTGTGAGAGAGAGAGAGAGCCCGGAGAGGGTGAGTGTGAGAGAGAGAGCCCGGAGAGGGTGAGTGTGTGAAAGAGAGAGACAGACCGGAGAGGGTGAGTGTGTGAGAGAGAGAGAGAGAGAGCGAGCCCGGAGAGGGTGAGTGTGAGATAGAGAGAGAGAGAGCCTGGAGAGGGTGAGTGTGTGAGAGAGAGAGAGCCCGGAGAGGGTGAGTGTGAGAGAGAGAGCGAGAGAGAGCCCGGAGAGGGTGAGTGTGTGAGAGAGAGAGAGAGCCCGGAGAGGGTGAGTGTGAGACAGAGAGAGCCCGGAGAGGGTGAGTGTGAGAGAGAGAGAGCCCGGAGAGGGTGAGTGTGTGAGAGAGAGAGCTCGGAGAGGGTGAGTGTGTGAGAGAGAGAGAGCCCGGAGAGGGTGAGTGTGTGAAAGAGAGAGAGAGCCCGGAGAGGGTGAGTGTGTGTGTGAGAGAGAGAGAGAGAGAGAGAGCCCGGAGAGTGTGAGAGAGAGAGAGCCCGGAGAGGGTGAGTGTGAGAGAGAGAGCGAGAGAGAGCCCAGACACCCTTCATTTCAAAGCCTTTCAGACCCAAGAGCTAAACCCAGAAAAGAGTCCCCTGAGTCAGCTGCTACGGAAACTAAGTACTCAGCCGGACCCTGACCAGCCCCAGACCAACACAGCCGCCCAAACACCAATCCGAGTGAACCAAATCATTAAAAAATGCAAAGAAACCTACCTGGAACATTGGAACAAAATAACCGAAAGCCAAAGCAGATTAGAATGTTACCGGGCCCTAAAAAGAGAATATAAACTGGCAGACTACCTCACGACCATCAGAGACACAAAACAGAGACAGACCCTCACCAGGTACAGACTAAGCGACCACCAACTGGAAATTGAAAAAGGCAGATACAAGAAATCCTGGCAGCCTAGAGAGAATAGAATATGCGATCAATGTCTGGCTGGCGAGGTTGAAACAGAAATGCATTTCCTCCTAAAATGCGAAAAATTCAACACATCAAGAAACATATTATTCAACAAGCTAAGCCAAACAACCCCAGATTTCAAGGAATTGGATGATCTGTCAAAATTGAGATTAGTCCTAGGAGAAGGAGACAGACCATACCTTGGGGCCAAATATGTAACAACATGTCACAACCTGAGGACTGTTTAAAATTAAGACTGTTTAAAATTAATATTGAACGTACCAAATGAAGTACAAAGACTGTTTAAAATTGATATTGTTTAAAAGTAATATTGTATGTACCCAACAAATGTCAAATCGATTGACACCTACAGAATGTTGGAAAACTGTACCTTTTTGCTATGTAAGCTTTGGCAATATGGTTCTCTGTAAACTTTCATGCCAATAAAGCATTTTAATTGGAATTGGAAATTGGAGAGCCCGGAGAGGGTGAGTGTGAGAGAGAGAGAGCCCGGAGAGGGTGAGTGTGTGAGAGAGAGAGAGCTCGGAGAGGGTGAGTGTGTGAGAGAGAGAGAGCCCGGAGAGGGTGTGAGAGAGAGAGAGAGAGAGCCCGGAGAGGGTGAGTGTGTGAGAGAGAGAGAGAGCCCGGAGAGGGTGAGTGTGAGAGAGAGAGAGAGCCCGGAGAGGGTGAGTGTGAGAGAGAGAACCCGGAGAGGGTGAGTGTGAGAGAGAGAGCCCGGAGAGGGTGAGTGTGAGAGAGAGAGAGCCCGGAGAGGGTGAGTGTGTGAGAGAGAGAGAGAGCCCGGAGAGGGTGAGTGTGTGCAAGAGAGAGAGAGCCCGGTGAGGGTGAGAGAGAGAGAGCCCGGAGAGGGTGAGTGTGTGAAAGACAGAGAGAGCCCGGAGAGGGTGAGTGTGTGAGAGAGAGAGAGAGAGAGAGAGAGCCCGGAGAGGGTGAGTGTGAGAGAGAGAGCCCGGAGAGGGTGAGTGTGTGAGAGAGAGAGAGAGCCCGGAGAGTGTGAGTGTGAGAGAGAGAGAGCGAGAGCCCGGAGAGGGTGAGTGTGTGAGAGAGAGAGAGAGCCCGGAGAGGGTGAGTGTGAGAGAGAGAGAGCGAGAGCCCGGAGAGGGTGAGTGTGTGAGAGAGAGAGAGAGCCCGGAGAGGGTGAGTGTGTGAGAGAGAGAGAGCCCGGAGAGGGTGAGTGTGTGAGAGAGAGAGAGAGCGCGGAGAGGGTGAGTGTGTGTGTGAGAGAGAGAGAGAGAGCCCGGAGAGGGTGAGTGTGAGAGAGAGAGAGAGCCCGGAGAGGGTGAGTGTGAGAGAGAGAGACAGAGAGAGAGAGAGCCCGGAGAGGGTGAGTGTGAGAGAGAGAGAGAGCCCGGAGAGGGTGAGTGTGTGAAAGAGAGAGAGAGCCCGGAGAGGGTGAGTGTGTGAAAGAGAGAGAGAGCCCGGAGAGGGTGAGTGTGTGAGAGAGAACAGGGATTACAGCAACAACTAGACCTACTCGACAAATACTGCCAAAATTGGGCTCTAACAGTAAATCTAAAGAAAACCAACATCATGATTTTTCAAAAAAGGCCCAGATGTCAGGAAAACAAATACCAGTTTACCCTCAGTGATATCACTATAGGACACACTATGAGCTACACCTACCTTGGTCTAACTATTACAGCATCAGGGAGCTTCAGCATAGCAGTGAATGCACTAAAAGAAAAAGCCCGAAGAGCCCTATATGCAATAAAAAAGAAAATTCTACAACATCCAAATCCCAATCAAAATCTGGCTCAAAATATTTGACAGCATAATCCTGCCCATTGCACTGTACGGTAGTGAAGTATGGGGCCCGCTAAATCACCAAAGCTACACTAAATGGGAAAAACATACAATAGAAGCCCTACATGCAGAATTCTGCCGAAGCATCCTTCGCACCCAAAGGAAAACGCCAACAAATGCATGCAGAGCCGAACTAGGCAGATACCCACTGATAATAAACATCCAAAAACGAGCACTAAACTTCCTAAATCACCTCAAATCTAGCTCCCCAGACACCCTTCATTTCAAAGCCTTTCAGACCCAAGAGCTAAACCCAGAAAAGAGTCCCCTGAGTCAGCTGCTACGGAAACTAAGTACTCAGCCGGACCCTGACCAGCCCCAGACCAACACAGCCGCCCAAACACCAATCCGAGTGAACCAAATCATTAAAAAATGCAAAGAAACCTACCTGGAACATTGGAACAAAATAACCGAAAGCCAAAGCAGATTAGAATGTTACCGGGCCCTAAAAAGAGAATATAAACTGGCAGACTACCTCACGACCATCAGAGACACAAAACAGAGACAGACCCTCACCAGGTACAGACTAAGCGACCACAAACTGGAAATTGAAAAAGGCAGATACAAGAAATCCTGGCAGCCTAGAGAGAATAGAATATGCGATCAATGTCTGGCTGGCGAGGTTGAAACAGAAATGCATTTCCTCCTAAAATGCGAAAAATTCAACACATCAAGAAACATATTATTCAACAAGCTAAGCCAAACAACCCCAGATTTCAAGGAATTGGATGATCTGTCAAAATTGAGATTAGTCCTAGGAGAAGGAGACAGACCATACCTTGGGGCCAAATATGTAACAACATGTCACAACCTGAGGACTGTTTAAAATTAAGACTGTTTAAAATTAATATTGAACGTACCAAATGAAGTACAAAGACTGTTTAAAATTAATATTGTTTAAAAGTAATATTGTATGTACCCAACAAATGTCAAATCGATTGACACCTACAGAATGTTGGAAAACTGTACCTTTTTGCTATGTAAGCTTTGGCAATATGGTTCTCTGTAAACTTTCATGCCAATAAAGCATTTTAATTGGAATTGGAAATTGGAGAGCCCGGAGAGGGTGAGTGTGAGAGACAGAGAGCCCGGAGAGGGTGAGTGTGTGTGAGGGAGAGGGCCCGGAGAGGGTGAGTGTGTGAGAGAGAGAGAGCCCGGAGAGGGTGAGTGTGTGCGAGAGAGAGAGAGCCCGGAGAGGGTGAGTGTGTGCAAGAGAGAGAGAGCCCGGTGAGGGTGAGAGAGAGAGAGCCCGGAGAGGGTGAGTGTGTGAAAGACAGAGAGAGCCCGGAGAGGGTGAGTGTGTGAGAGAGAGAGAGAGAGAGAGCCCGGAGAGGGTGAGTGTGAGAGAGAGAGCCCGGAGAGGGTGAGTGTGTGAGAGAGAGAGAGAGAGAGCCCGGAGAGGGTGAGTGTGAGAGAGAGAGAGCGAGAGCCCGGAGAGGGTGAGTGTGTGAGAGAGCGAGAGCCCGGAGAGGGTGAGTGTGTGAGAGAGAGCGCGGAGAGGGTGAGTGTGTGTGTGAGAGAGAGAGAGAGAGCCCGGAGTGGGTGAGTGAGAGAGAGAGAGCCCGGAGAGGGTGAGTGTGTGAGAGAGAGAGAGAGAGAGAGAGAGCCCGGAGAGGGTGAGTGTGTGAGAGAGAGAGAGAGAGAGAGAGAGAGAGAGCCCGGAGAGTGTGAGAGAGAGAGCGAGCCCGGAGAGGGTGAGAGAGAGCCCGGAGAGGGTGAGTGTGTGAGAGAGAGAGCCCGGAGAGGGTGAGTGTGTGTGAGAGAGAGAGAGAGAGAGAGCCCGGAGAGGGTGAGTGTGAGAGAGAGAGAGAGAGAGAGCCCGGAGAGGGTGAGTGTGAGAGAGAGAGAGAGAGAGAGCCCGGAGAGGGTGAGTGTGTGAAAGAGAGAGAGAGCCCGGAGAGGGTGAGTGTGTGAGAGAGAGAGAGCCCGGAGAGGGTGAGTGTGTGAAAGAGAGAGAGAGCCCGGAGAGGGTGAGTGTGAGAGAGAGAGCGAGAGAGAGCCCGGAGAGGGTGAGTGTGTGAGAGAGAGAGAGAGAGCCTGGAGAGGGTGAGTGTGTGAGAGAGAGAGAGCCCGGAGAGGGTGAGTGTGAGAGAGAGAGCGAGAGAGAGCCCGGAGAGGGTGAGTGTGTGAGAGAGAGCCCGGAGAGGGTGTGAGAGAGAGCGAGAGAGAGCCCGGAGAGGGTGAGTGTGTGAGAGAGAGCCCGGAGAGGGTGAGTGTGTGAGAGAGAGCCCGGAGAGGGTGAGTGTGTGAGAGAGAGAGCGAGCCCGGAGAGGGTGAGTGTGAGAGACAGAGAGCGAGCCCGGAGAGGGTGAGTGTGTGAGAGAGAGAGAGAGAGAGCCCGGAGAGGGTGAGTGTGAGAGAGAGAGAGAGCCCGGAGAGGGTGAGTGTGAGAGAGAGAGCCCGGAGAGGGTGAGTGTGAGAGAGAGAGCCCGGAGAGGGTGCGTGTGAGAGAGAGAGAGCCCGGAGAGGGTGAGTGTGAGAGAGAGAGAGAGCCCGGAGAGGGTGAGAGAGAGAGAGCCCGGAGAGGGTGAGAGAGAGAGAGAGCCCGGAGAGGGTGAGTGTGTGAGAGAGAGAGAGAGAGCTCGGAGAGGGTGAGTGTGTGAGAGAGAGAGAGAGAGCCCGGAGAGGGTGAGTGTGAGAGAGAGAGAGCCCGGAGAGGGTGAGTGTGTGAGAGGGAGAGGGCCCGGAGAGGGTGAGTGTGTGAGAGAGGGAGAGCCCGGAGAGGGCGAGTGTGTGAGAGAGAGAGAGAGAGAGCCCGGAGACGGTGAGTGTGTGAGAGAGAGAGAGAGCCCGGAGAGGGTGAGTGTGTGAAAGACAGAGAGAGCCCGGAGAGGGTGAGTGTGTGAGAGAGAGAGAGAGAGCCCGGAGAGGGTGAGTGTGAGAGAGAGAGCCCGGAGAGGGTGAGTGTGAGAGAGACTCTTGGGTCTAGTGTGGTGGATTATACAATCACTGACCTGGACCCCTGCGATATCAACGCATTCACTGTCAGGCAGCAATCCCCCCTCTCAGACCATAACCAAATAAATGTGTACCTTAAACTTTCTGCCCAAACTACAGACACAAAAAAGGAACCCAGTAAGCTACATAAAATAAACCAGCCATACAGATGGGCCCCAGACAGTGGAGATAAATTCATCACAGCACTAAATTCACCTGATCTCACAAGTAAAATTTCAAAATTTAAAGAAAATCTATATGAGATCACCAGAGATGGGGTAAACATGGCCATAGAGGATATAAATATGATCTTTCATGAGGCAGCTGTAAAAGCCGACCTCGTGAAACAGAAGAGGAAGAGTCACAAAAGACAAAATAAAAATAAGAAATGGTTTGACCACGAATGCAAAAATGCCAGAAAAGACCTGAGAAAAATATCAAACCAAAAGCATCGCCAACCAAACAATCCGGACCTACGTACTAGATACAATGAAACCCTCAAAAGATATAAACACACCATTAGGAACAAAACACAAAACTATACCCACAAAATACTAGAAGAAATTGAAAACTCCACCAACCCAAAACAATTCTGGGAAATGTGGAATAACCTGAGTACAACACAATTGCAAGCATTACCAATCCAAGATGGCGACATCTGGAGAACACATTTTGAAAACCTCTACAAAGACATCCCAATAAACGAAACAAACCCAAGTCAACATCAGGTCACAGAAAAACTCCACACATTAGAAGCAACAATCAAAGACAACCAAAACCCTCTAGACTCCCCAATCACAGGGAAAGAAATGGCCACAAAAACAAAATCTCTCCACCTAAAGAAAGCCTGTGGCCCAGACAACATCAAAAATGAAATGCTCAAGTTCAGCAATATGGAGATGCAGGGTGCGGTACTCAAATTATTCAACATCATATTACGTTCAGGCTGTTTTCCCGATATCTGGTGCCAAGGACTAATCTCCCCCATATATAAAAGCGGAAACAAATCAGACCCAAATAACTACCGCGGCATCTGTGTCAACAGTTGTCTAGGGAAGTTATTCTGCAGTATTCTAAATAGTAGATTACTTGATTTTCTTAACAAACATAATATCCTCAGAAAAAACCAAATAGGCTTTCTTCCAAAACACCGCACCGCCGACCATATCTATACCCTTCACACCCTCATTGAAAAACATATACACCAAACAAAAAATGGGAAAATATTCGCCTGTTTCATCGACTTCAAGAAAGCCTTTGACTCTATATGGCACGAAGGGCTCTATTATAAACTTCTTCAATGTGGAATAGGGGGCAAAGTCTATGACCTTATTAAATCAATGTATCTGAAAAACAAATGCGGGGTCAAAATTGGAGACAAACGCACCGATTTCTTCACCCAGAGAAGAGGCGTCCGGCAGGGCTGCAATTTGAGCCCGACCCTGTTCAACATATACATAAATGAATTAGCAGACATGCTGGAGCAAAGCGAGTCACCAGGTCTCCGTCTCCTAGATGGAGAAGTGAAATCCCTGTTCTATGCGGACGACCTGGTTCTGCTGTCTCCCACAGAACAGGGATTACAGCAACAACTAGACCTACTCGACAAATACTGCCAAAATTGGGCTCTAACAGTAAATCTAAAGAAAACCAACATCATGATTTTTCAAAAAAGGCCCAGATGTCAGGAAAACAAATACCAGTTTACCCTCAGTGATACCACTATAGGACACACTATGAGCTACACCTACCTTGGTCTAACTATTACAGCATCAGGGAGCTTCAGCATAGCAGTGAATGCACTAAAAGAAAAAGCCCGAAGAGCCCTATATGCAATAAAAAGAAAATTCTACAACATCCAAATCCCAATCAAAATCTGGCTCAAAATATTTGACAGCATAATCCTGCCCATTGCACTGTACGGTAGTGAAGTATGGGGCCCGCTAAATCACCAAAGCTACACTAAATGGGAAAAACATACAATAGAAGCCCTACATGCAGAATTCTGCCGAAGCATCCTTCGCACCCAAAGGAAAACGCCAACAAATGCATGCAGAGCCGAACTAGGCAGATACCCACTGATAATAAACATCCAAAAACGAGCACTAAACTTCCTAAATCACCTCAAATCTAGCTCCCCAGACACCCTTCATTTCAAAGCCTTTCAGACCCAAGAGCTAAACCCAGAAAAGAGTCCCCTGAGTCAGCTGCTACGGAAACTAAGTACTCAGCCGGACCCTGACCAGCCCCAGACCAACACAGCCGCCCAAACACCAATCCGAGTGAACCAAATCATTAAAAAATGCAAAGAAACCTACCTGGAACATTGGAACAAAATAACCGAAAGCCAAAGCAGATTAGAATGTTACCGGGCCCTAAAAAGAGAATATAAACTGGCAGACTACCTCACGACCATCAGAGACACAAAACAGAGACAGACCCTCACCAGGTACAGACTAAGCGACCACCAACTGGAAATTGAAAAAGGCAGATACAAGAAATCCTGGCAGCCTAGAGAGAATAGAATATGCGATCAATGTCTGGCTGGCGAGGTTGAAACAGAAATGCATTTCCTCCTAAAATGCGAAAAATTCAACACATCAAGAAACATATTATTCAACAAGCTAAGCCAAACAACCCCAGATTTCAAGGAATTGGATGATCTGTCAAAATTGAGATTAGTCCTAGGAGAAGGAGACAGACCATACCTTGGGGCCAAATATGTAACAACATGTCACAACCTGAGGACTGTTTAAAATTAAGACTGTTTAAAATTAATATTGAACGTACCAAATGAAGTACAAAGACTGTTTAAAATTAATATTGTTTAAAAGTAATATTGTATGTACCCAACAAATGTCAAATCGATTGACACCTACAGAATGTTGGAAAACTGTACCTTTTTGCTATGTAAGCTTTGGCAATATGGTTCTCTGTAAACTTTCATGCCAATAAAGCATTTTAATTGGAATTGGAATTGGAATTGGAGAGCCCGGAGAGGGTGAGTGTGAGAGAGAGAGAGCGAGAGCCCGGAGAGGGTGAGTGTGTGAGAGAGAGAGAAAGCCCGGAGAGGGTGAGTGTGTGAGAGAGAGAGAGCCCGGAGAGGGTGAGTGTGTGTGAGAGAGAGAGAGAGAGCGCGGAGAGGGTGAGTGTGTGTGTGAGAGAGAGAGAGAGCCCGGAGAGGCTGAATGTGAGAGAGAGAGAGAGAGAGAGCCCGGAGAGGGTGAGTGTGAGAGAGAGAGAGAGAGAGCCCGGAGAGGGTGAGTGTGAGAGAGAGAGAGAGAGAGAGAGAGAGCCCGGAGAGGGTGAGTGTGTGAAAGAGAGAGAGAGCCCGGAGAGGGTGAGTGTGTGAAAGAGCGAGAGCCCGGAGAGGGTGAGTGTGTGAAAGAGAGAGAGAGCCCGGAGAGGGTGAGTGTGTGTGTGAGAGAGAGAGAGCCCGGAGAGGGTGAGTGTGAGAGAGAGAGCCCGGAGAGGGTGAGTGTGTGAAAGAGAGAGACAGACCGGAGAGGGTGAGTGTGTGAGAGAGAGAGAGAGAGAGCGAGCCCGGAGAGGGTGAGTGTGAGATAGAGAGAGAGAGAGCCTGGAGAGGGTGAGTGTGTGAGAGAGAGAGAGCCCGGAGAGGGTGAGTGTGAGAGAGAGAGCGAGAGAGAGCCCGGAGAGGGTGAGTGTGTGAGAGAGAGAGAGAGCCCGGAGAGGGTGAGTGTGAGACAGAGAGAGCCCGGAGAGGGTGAGTGTGAGAGAGAGAGAGCCCGGAGAGGGTGAGTGTGTGAGAGAGAGAGAGCTCGGAGAGGGTGAGTGTGTGAGAGAGAGAGACAGACCGGAGAGGGTGAGTGTGTGAGAGAGAGAGAGCCCGGAGAGGGTGAGTGTGTGAAAGAGAGAGAGAGCCCGGAGAGGGTGAGTGTGTGTGTGAGAGAGAGAGAGAGCCCGGAGAGGGTGAGTGTGAGAGAGAGAGAGCCCGGAGAGGGTGAGTGTGAGAGAGAGAGCGAGAGAGAGCCCGGAGAGGGTGAGTGTGTGAGAGAGAGAGAGAGCCCGGAGAGGGTGAGTGTGAGAGAGAGAGAGCCCGGAGAGGGTGAGTGTGAGAGAGAGAGAGAGCTCGGAGAGGGTGAGTGTGTGAGAGAGAGAGAGCCCGGAGAGGGTGAGAGAGAGAGAGAGCCCGGAGAGGGTGAGTGTGAGAGAGAGAGAGCGAGAGAGAGCCCGGAGAGGGTGAGTGTGTGAGAGAGAGCCCGGAGAGGGTGAGTGTGTGAGAGAGAGAGCGAGCCCGGAGAGGGTGAGTGTGAGAGAGAGAGAGAGAGAGCCCGGAGAGGGTGAGAGAGAGAGAGAGCCCGGAGAGGGTGAGTGTGAGAGAGAGAACCCGGAGAGGGTGAGTGTGAGAGAGAGAGCCCGGAGAGGGTGAGTGTGAGAGAGAGAGAGCCCGGAGAGGGTGAGTGTGAGAGAGAGAGAGAGAGCCCGGAGAGGGTGAGTGTGTGAGAGAGAGAGAGAGCCCGGAGAGGGTGAGTGTGTGAGAGAGAGAGAGAGAGCCCGGAGAGGGTGAGTGTGTGAGAGAGAGAGACAGCCCGGAGAGGGTGAGTGTGTGAGAGAGAGAGAGAGAGCCCGGAGAGGGTGAGTGTGAGAGAGAGAGAGCCCGGAGAGGGTGAGAGAGAGAGAGAGCCCGGAGAGCGTGAGTGTGAGAGAGAGAGCCCGGAGAGGGTGAATGTGAGATAGAGAGAGAGAGAGAGAGAGAGTGTGCCTGGAGAGGGTGAGTGTGTGAGAGAGAGAGAGAGCCCAGAGAGGGTGAGTGTGTGAGAGAGAGAGAGCCCGGAGAGGGTGAGTGTGAGAGAGAGAGCCCGGAGAGGGTGAGTGTGTGTGAGAGAGAGAGACAGCCCGGAGAGGGTGAGTGTGTGAGAGAGAGAGAGAGCCCGGAGAGGGTGAGTGTGAGAGAGAGAGAGCCCTGAGAGAGAGAGAGAGAGAGCCCGGAGAGGGTGAGTGTGTGAGAGAGCGAGCCCGGAGAGGGTGAGTTTGTGAGAGAGAGAGCCCGGAGAGGGTGAGAGTGTGAGAGAGAGAGCGAGCCCGGAGAGGGTGAGTGTGTGCAAGAGAGAGAGAGTCCGGTGAGTGTGAGAGAGAGAGAGCCCGGAGAGGGTGAGTGTGTGAAAGACAGAGAGAGCCCGGAGAGGGTGAGTGTGAGAGAGAGAGAGAGCCCGGAGAGGGTGAGTGTGAGAGAGAGAGAGCGAGAGCCCGGAGAGGGTGAGTGTGTGAGAGAGAGCGAGAGCCCGGAGAGGGTGAGTGTGTGAGAGAGAGAGAGCCCGGAGAGGGTGAGTGTGTGAGAGAGAGAGAGAGAGCGCGGAGAGGGTGAGTGTGTGTGTGAGAGAGAGAGAGAGCCCGGAGAGGGTGAGTGTGAGAGAGAGAGAGAGAGCCCGGAGAGGGTGAGTGAGAGAGAGAGAGCCCGGAGAGGGTGAGTGCGTGAGAGAGAGAGAGAGAGAGAGAGAGAGCCCGGAGAGGGTGAGTGAGAGAGAGAGAGCCCGGAGAGGGTGAGTGTGTGAGAGAGAGAGAGAGAGCCCGGAGAGGGTGAGTGTGTGAGAGAGCGAGCCCGGAGAGGGTGAGTGTGTGAGAGAGAGAGAGCGAGCCCGGAGAGGGTGAGAGAGAGAGAGAGCCCGGAGAGGGTGAGAGAGAGAGAGAGAGAGAGCCCGGAGAGGGTGAGTGTGTGAGAGGGTGAGTGTGTGAGAGAGAGAGAGAGAGAGCCCGGAGAGGGTGAGTGTGAGAGAGAGAGAGAGAGAGAGCCCGGAGAGGGTGAGTGTGTGAAAGAGAGAGAGAGCCCGGAGAGGGTGAGTGTGTGAAAGAGCGAGTGCCCGGAGAGGGTGAGTGTGTGAGAGAGAGAGAGCCCGGAGAGGGTGAGTGTGTGAAAGAGAGAGAGAGCCCGGAGAGGGTGAGTGTGTGTGTGAGAGAGAGAGACAGCCAGGAGAGGGTGAGTGTGAGAGAGAGAGAGCCCGGAGAGGCTGAGTGTGAGAGAGAGAGAGAGAGAGCGAGCCCGGTGAGTGTGAGATAGAGAGAGAGAGAGCCCGGAGAGGGTGAGTGTGTGAGAGAGAGAGAGCCCGGAGAGGGTGAGAGAGAGAGAGAGCCCGGAGAGGGTGAGTGTGAGAGACAGAGCGAGAGAGAGCCCGGAGAGGGTGAGTGTGAGAGAGAGAGGGTGAGTGTGAGACAGAGAGAGCCCGGAGAGGGTGAGTGTGAGAGAGAGAGAGCCCGGAGAGGGTGAGTGTGTGAGAGAGAGAGAGCTCGGAGAGGGTGAGTGTGTGAGAGAGAGAGCTCGGAGAGGGTGAGTGTGTGAGAGAGAGAGACAGACCGGAGAGGGTGAGTGTGTGAGAGAGAGAGAGCCCGGAGAGGGTGAGTGTGTGAAAGAGAGAGAGAGCCCGGAGAGGGTGAGAGTGTGTGTGAGAGAGAGAGAGAGAGAGAGAGCCCGGAGAGGGTGAGTGTGAGAGAGAGAGAGCCCGGAGAGGGTGAGTGTGAGAGAGAGAGCGAGAGAGAGCCCGGAGAGGGTGAGTGTGTGAGAGAGAGAGAGAGCCCGGAGAGGGTGAGTGTGAGAGAGAGAGAGCCCGGAGAGGGTGAGTGTGAGAGAGAGAGAGAGAGCCCGGAGAGGGTGAGTGTGAGAGAGAGAGCCCGGAGAGGGTGAGTGTGTGAGAGAGAGAGCGAGCCCGGAGAGGGTGAGTGTGAGAGACAGAGAGCGAGCCCGGAGAGGGTGAGTGTGAGAGAGAGAGAGAGAGAGAGCCCGGAGAGGGTGAGTGTGAGAGAGAGAGAGAGCCCGGAGAGGGTGAGTGTGAGAGAGAGAACCCGGAGAGGGTGAGTGTGAGAGAGAGAGCCCGGAGAGGGTGAGTGTGAGAGAGAGAGAGCCCGGAGAGGGTGAGTGTGAGAGAGAGAGAGAGAGCCCGGAGAGGGTGAGTGTGTGAGAGAGAGAGAGAGAGCCCGGAGAGGGTGAGTGTGTGAGAGAGAGAGAGAGAGCCCGGAGAGGGTGAGTGTGTGAGAGAGAGAGACAGCCCGGAGAGGGTGAGTGTGTGAGAGAGAGAGAGAGAGCCCGGAGAGGGTGAGTGTGTGAGAGAGAGAGACAGCCCGGAGAGGGTGAGTGTGTGTGAGAGAGAGAGAGAGAGCCCGGAGAGGGTGAGTGTGAGAGAGAGAGAGAGCCCGGAGAGCGTGAGTGTGAGAGAGAGAGCCCGGAGAGGGTGAATGTGAGATAGAGAGAGAGAGAGAGAGAGAGTGTGCCTGGAGAGGGTGAGTGTGTGAGAGAGAGAGAGAGCCCAGAGAGGGTGAGTGTGTGAGAGAGAGAGAGCCCGGAGAGGGTGAGTGTGAGAGAGAGAGCCCGGAGAGGGTGAGTGTGTGTGAGAGAGAGAGACAGCCCGGAGAGGGTGAGTGTGTGAGAGAGAGAGAGAGCCCGGAGAGGGTGAGTGTGAGAGAGAGAGAGAGCCCGGAGAGGGTGAGTGTGAGAGAGAGAGAGCCCGGAGAGGGTGAGTGTGTGAGAGAGAGAGAGAGAGAGAGCCCGGAGAGGGTGAGTGTGTGAGAGAGCGAGCCCGGAGAGGGTGAGTTTGTGAGAGAGAGAGCCCGGAGAGGGTGAGAGTGTGAGAGAGAGAGCGAGCCCGGAGAGGGTGAGTGTGTGCAAGAGAGAGAGAGCCCGGTGAGTGTGAGAGAGAGAGAGCCCGGAGAGGGTGAGTGTGTGAAAGACAGAGAGAGCCCGGAGAGGGTGAGTGTGAGAGAGAGAGAGAGCCCGGAGAGGGTGAGTGTGAGAGAGAGAGAGCGAGAGCCCGGAGAGGGTGAGTGTGTGAGAGAGAGAGAGAGCACACAGACACAAAAAAAGAACACAGTAAGCTACATAAAATAAACCAGACATACAGATGGGCCCCAGACAGTGGAGATAAATTCATCACAGCACTAAATTCACCTGATCTCACAAGTAAAATTTCAAAATTTAAAGAAAATCTATATGAGATCACCAGAGATGGTGTAAACACGGCCATAGAGGATATAAATATGATCTTCCATGAGGCAGCTGTAAAAGCCGACCTCGTGAAACAGAAGAGGAAGCATCACAAAAGACAAAATAAAAATATGAAATGGTTTGACCACGAATGCAAAAATGCCAGAAAAGACCTGAGAAAAATATCAAACCAAAAGCATCGGCAACCAAACAACCCGGGCCTACGTACTAGATACAACGAAACCCTCAAAAGATATAAACACACCATTAGGAACAAAACACAAAACTATACCCACAAAATACTCGAAGAAATTGAAAACTCCACCAATCCAAAACAATTTTGGGAAATGTGGAATAACCTGAGTACAACACAATTGCAAGCATTACCAATCCAAGATGGCGACATCTGGAGAACACATTTTGAAAACCTCTACAAAGACATCCCAAAAAACAAAACAAACACAAGTCAACATCAGGTCACAGAAAAACTCCACACATTAGAAGCAACAATTAAAGACAACCAAAACCCTCTAGACTCCCCAATCACATGGAAAGAACTGGCCACAAAAACAAAATCTCTCCACCTAAAGAAAGCCTGTGGCCCAGACAACATCAAAAATGAAATGCTAAAGTTCAGCAATATGGAGATGCAGGGTGCGATACTCAAACTATTCAACATCATATTACGCTCAGGCTGTTTTCCCGATATCTGGTGCCAAGGACTAATCTCCCCCATATATAAAAGTGGAAACAAATCAGACCCAAATAACTACCGCGGCATCTGTGTCAACAGTTGTCTAGGGAAGTTATTCTGCAGTATTCTAAATAGTAGATTACTTGATTTTCTTAACAAACATAATATCCTCAGAAAAAACCAAATAGGCTTTCTTCCAAAACACCGCACCGCCGACCATATCTATACCCTTCACACCCTCATTGAAAAACATAAACACCAAACAAAAAATGGGAAAATATTCGCCTGTTTCATCGACTTCAAGAAAGCCTTTGACTCTATATGGCACGAAGGGCTCTATTATAAACTTCTTCAGTGTGGAATAGGGGGCAAAGTCTATGACCTTATTAAATCAATGTATCTGAAAAACAAATGCGGGGTCAAAATTGGAGACAAACGCACCGATTTCTTCACCCAGAGAAGAGGCGTCCGGCAGGGCTGCAATTTGAGCCCGACCCTGTTCAACATATACATAAATGAATTAGCAGACATGCTGGAGCAAAGTGAGTCACCAGGTCTCCGTCTCCTAGATGGAGAAGTGAAGTCCCTGTTCTATGCGGACGACCTGGTTCTGCTGTCTCCCACAGAACAGGGATTACAGCAACAACTAGACCTACTCGACAAATACTGCCAAAATTGGGCTCTAACAGTAAATCTAAAGAAAACCAACATCATGATTTTTCAGAAAAGACCCAGATGTCAGGAAAACAAATACCAGTTTACCCTCAGTGATACCACTATAGGACACACTATGAGCTACACCTACCTTGGTCTAACTATTACAGCATCAGGGAGCTTCAGCATAGCAGTGAATGCACTAAAAGAAAAAGCCCGAAGAGCCCTATATGCAATAAAAAGAAAATTCTACAACATCCAAATCCCAATCAAAATCTGGCTCAAAATTTTTGACAGCATAATCCTGCCCATTGCACTGTACGGTAGTGAAGTATGGGGCCCGCTAAATCACCAAAGCTACACTAAATGGGAAAAACACACAATAGAAGCCCTACATGCAGAATTCTGCCGAAGCATCCTTCGCACCCAAAGAAAAACGCCAACAAATGCATGCAGAGCCGAACTAGGCAGATACCCACTGATAATAAACATCCAAAAACGAGCACTAAACTTCCTAAATCACCTCAAATCTAGCTCCCCAGACACCCTTCATTTCAAAGCCTTTCAGACCCAAGAGCTAAACCCAGAAAAGAGTCCCCTGAGTCAGCTGCTACTGAAACTAAGTACTCAGCCGGACCCTGACCAGCCCCAGACCAACACAGCCGTCCAAACACCAATCCGAGTGAACCAAATCATTAAAAAATGCAAAGAAACCTACCTGGAACATTGGAACAAAATAACCGAAAGCCAAAGCAGATTAGAATGTTACCGGGCCCTAAAAAGAGAATATAAACTGGCAGACTACCTCACGACCATCAGAGACACAAAACAGAGACAGACCCTCACCAGGTACAGACTAAGCGACCACCAACTGGAAATTGAAAAAGGCAGATACAAGAAATCCTGGCAGCCTAGAGAGAATAGAATATGCGATCAATGTCTGGCTGGCGAGGTTGAAACAGAAATGCATTTCCTCCTAAAATGCGAAAAATTCAACACATCAAGAAACATATTATTCAACAAGCTAAGCCAAACAACCCCAGATTTCAAGGAATTGGATGATCTGTCAAAATTGAGATTAGTCCTAGGAGAAGGAGACAGACCATACCTTGGGGCTAAATATGTAACAACATGTCACAACCTGAGGACTGTTTAAAAGTAAGACTGTTTAAAATTAATATTGAACGTACCAAATGAAGTAGAAAGACTGTTTAAAATTAATATTGTTTAAAAGTAATATTGTATATACCCAACAAATGTCAAATCGATTGACACCTACAGAATGTTGGAAAACTGTACCTTTTTGCAATGTAAGCTTTGGCAATATGGTTCTCTGTAAACTTTCATGCCAATAAAGCATTTGAACTGAGAGCCCGGAGAGGGTGAGTGTGTGAGAGAGAGAGAGAGAGCGCGGAGAGGGTGAGTGTGTGTGTGAGAGAGAGAGAGAGCCCAGAGAGGGTGAGTGTGAGAGAGAGAGAGAGAGCCCGGAGAGGGTGAGTGAGAGAGAGAGAGCCCGGAGAGGGTGAGTGCGTGAGAGAGAGAGAGAGAGAGAGCCCGGAGAGGGTGAGAGTGTGAGAGAGAGAGCGAGCCCGGAGAGGGTGAGAGAGAGAGAGAGAGAGCCCGGAGAGGGTGAGAGAGAGAGAGAGAGCCCGGAGAGGGTGAGTGTGTGAGAGAGAGAGCCCGGAGAGGGTGAGTGTGTGAGAGAGAGAGAGAGAGAGAGCCTGGAGAGGGTGAGTGTGAGAGAGAGACCCCGGAGAGGGTGAGTGTGAGAGAGAGAGAGCGAGAGCCCGGAGAGGGTGAGTGTGTGAGAGAGAGAGAGAGCCCGGAGAGGGTGAGTGTGAGACAGAGAGAGCCCGGAGAGGGTGAGTGTGTGAGAGAGAGAGAGCTCGGAGAGGGTGAGTGTGTGAGAGAGAGAGAGCCCGGAGAGGGTGAGAGAGAGAGAGAGAGAGAGAGCCCGGAGAGGGTGAGGGTGAGTGTGAGAGAGAGAGCGAGAGAGAGCCCGGAGAGGGTGAGTGTGAGAGAGAGAGGGTGAGTGTGTGACAGAGAGCCCGGAGAGGGTGAGTGTGTGAGAGAGAGAGCGAGCCCGGAGAGGGTGTGTGTGAGAGACAGAGAGCGAGCCCGGAGAGGGTGAGTGTGAGAGAGAGAGAGAGAGCGAGCCCGGAGAGGGTGAGTGTGTGAGAGAGAGAGAGAGCCCGAGTGTGTGAGTGTGAGAGAGAGAGCCCGGAGAGGGGGAGAGAGAGAGCCCGGAGAGGGTGAGTGTGAGAGAGAGAGCCCGGAGAGGGTGAGTGTGAGAGAGAGAGAGCGAGAGCCCGGAGAGGGTGAGAGAGAGAGCGAGCCCGGAGAGTGTGAGTGTGTGAGAGAGAGCGAGCCCGGAGAGTGTGAGAGAGAGAGAGAGCCCGGAGAGGGTGAGTGTGAGAGAGAGAGAGCCCGGAGAGGGTGAGTGTGTGAGAGAGAGAGAGAGAGAGAGAGAGCCCGGAGTGGGTGACTGTGAGAGAGAGAGAGAGAGCGCCCGGAGAGGGTGAGAGAGAGAGAGAGAGAGAGAGAGCCCGGAGAGGGTGAGTGTGAGAGAGAGAGAGCCCGGAGAGGGTGAGTGTGTGAGAGAGAGAGAGCCCGGTGAGGGTGAGGGTGAGTGTGAGAGAGAGAGCCCGGAGAGTGTGAGAGAGAGAGAGAGCCCGGAGAGGGTGAGTGAGAGAGAGAGAGAGAGCCCGGAGAGGGTGAGTGTGTGAGAGAGAGAGCCCGGAGAGGGTGAGTGTGTGAGAGAGAGAGAGAGAGAGAGCCCGGAGAGGGTGAGTGTGAGAGAGAGAGAGAGAGAGAGCCCGGAGAGGGTGAGTGTGTGAAAGAGAGAGAGAGCCCGGAGAGGGTGAGTGTGTGAAAGAGCGAGAGCCCGGAGAGGGTGAGTGTGTGAAAGAGAGAGAGAGCCCGGAGAGGGTGAGTGTGTGAGAGAGAGAGAGCCCGGAGAGGGTGAGTGTGTGAGAGAGAGAGCCCGGAGAGGGTGAGTGTGAGAGAGAGAGAGAGAGAGCCCGGAGAGGGTGAGTGTGTGAAAGAGAGAGAGAGCCCGGAGAGGGTGAGTGTGTGAAAGAGAGAGAGAGCCCGGAGAGGGTGAGTGTGTGAGAGAGAGAGAGCCCGGAGAGGGTGAGAGAGAGAGAGAGAGAGCCCGGAGAGGGTGAGTGTGAGAGACAGAGAGCCCGGAGAGGGTGAGTGTGTGAGAGGGAGAGGGCCCGGAGAGGGTGAGTGTGTGAGAGAGAGAGAGCCCGGAGAGGGTGAGTGTGTGCGAGAGAGAGAGAGCCCGGAGAGGGTGAGTGTGTGCAAGAGAGAGAGAGCCCGGTGAGGGTGAGAGAGAGAGAGCCCGGAGAGGGTGAGTGTGTGAAAGACAGAGAGAGCCCGGAGAGGGTGAGTGTGTGAGAGAGAGAGAGAGAGAGAGCCCGGAGAGGGTGAGTGTGAGAGAGAGAGCCCGGAGAGGGTGAGTGTGTGAGAGAGAGAGAGAGAGAGCCCGGAGAGGGTGAGTGTGAGAGAGAGAGAGCGAGAGCCCGGAGGGGGTGAGTGTGTGAGAGAGCGAGAGCCCGGAGAGGGTGAGTGTGTGAGAGAGAGCGCGGAGAGGGTGAGTGTGTGTGTGAGAGAGAGAGAGAGAGCCCGGAGTGGGTGAGTGAGAGAGAGAGAGCCCGGAGAGGGTGAGTGTGTGAGAGAGAGAGAGAGAGAGCCCGGAGAGTGTGAGAGAGAGAGCGAGCCCGGAGAGGGTGAGAGAGAGCCCGGAGAGGGTGAGTGTGTGAGAGAGAGAGCCCGGAGAGGGTGAGTGTGTGTGAGAGAGAGAGAGAGAGAGAGCCCGGAGAGGGTGAGTGTGAGAGAGAGAGAGAGAGAGAGCCCGGAGAGGGTGAGTGTGAGAGAGAGAGAGAGAGAGAGCCCGGAGAGGGTGAGTGTGTGAAAGAGAGAGAGAGCCCGGAGAGGGTGAGTGTGTGAGAGAGAGAGAGCCCGGAGAGGGTGAGTGTGTGAAAGAGAGAGAGAGCCCGGAGAGGGTGAGTGTGAGAGAGAGAGCGAGAGAGAGCCCGGAGAGGGTGAGTGTGTGAGAGAGAGAGAGAGAGCCTGGAGAGGGTGAGTGTGTGAGAGAGAGAGAGCCCGGAGAGGGTGAGTGTGAGCGAGAGAGAGCCCGGAGAGGGTGAGTGTGTGAGAGAGAGCCCGGAGAGGGTGTGAGAGAGAGCGAGAGAGAGCCCGGAGAGGGTGAGTGTGTGAGAGAGAGCCCGGAGAGGGTGAGTGTGTGAGAGAGAGCCCGGAGAGGGTGAGTGTGTGAGAGAGAGAGCGAGCCCGGAGAGGGTGAGTGTGAGAGACAGAGAGCGAGCCCGGAGAGGGTGAGTGTGTGAGAGAGAGAGAGAGAGAGCCCGGAGAGGGTGAGTGAACTGTACCTTTTTGCTATGTAAGCTTTGGCAATATGGTTCTCTGTAAACTTTCATGCCAATAAAGCATTTTAATTGGAATTGGAATTGGAATTGGGTGAGTGTGAGAGAGAGAGAGAGCCCGGAGAGGGTGAGTGTGAGAGAGAGAGCCCGGAGAGGGTGAGTGTGAGAGAGAGAGCCCGGAGAGGGTGCGTGTGAGAGAGAGAGAGCCCGGAGAGGGTGAGTGTGAGAGAGAGAGAGCCCGGAGAGGGTGAGAGAGAGAGAGCCCGGAGAGGGTGAGAGAGAGAGAGAGCCCGGAGAGGGTGAGTGTGTGAGAGAGAGAGAGAGCTCGGAGAGGGTGAGTGTGTGAGAGAGAGAGAGAGAGCCCGGAGAGGGTGAGTGTGAGAGAGAGAGAGCCCGGAGAGGGTGAGTGTGTGAGAGGGAGAGGGCCCGGAGAGGGTGAGTGTGTGAGAGAGGGAGAGCCCGGAGAGGGCGAGTGTGTGAGAGAGAGAGAGAGAGCCCGGAGAGGGTGAGTGTGTGAGAGAGAGAGAGAGCCCGGAGAGGGTGAGTGTGTGCGAGAGAGAGAGAGCCCGGAGAGGGTGAGTGTGTGAAAGACAGAGAGAGCCCGGAGAGGGTGAGTGTGTGAGAGAGAGAGAGAGAGCCCGGAGAGGGTGAGTGTGAGAGAGAGAGCCCGGAGAGGGTGAGTGTGAGAGAGAGAGAGAGAGAGAGAGCCCGGAGAGGGTGAGTGTGAGAGAGAGAGAGCGAGAGCCCGGAGAGGGTGAGTGTGTGAGAGAGAGAGAAAGCCCGGAGAGGGTGAGTGTGTGAGAGAGAGAGAGCGCGGAGAGGGTGAGTGTGTGAGAGAGAGAGAGAGAGCGCGGAGAGGGTGAGTGTGTGTGTGAGAGAGAGAGAGAGCCCGGAGAGGCTGAATGTGAGAGAGAGAGAGAGAGAGAGCCCGGAGAGGGTGAGTGTGAGAGAGAGAGAGAGAGAGCCCGGAGAGGGTGAGTGTGAGAGAGAGAGAGAGAGAGAGCCCGGAGAGGGTGAGTGTGTGAAAGAGAGAGAGAGCCCGGAGAGGGTGAGTGTGTGAAAGAGCGAGAGCCCGGAGAGGGTGAGTGTGTGAGAGAGAGAGAGCCCGGAGAGGGTGTGTGTGTGAAAGAGAGAGAGAGCCCGGAGAGGGTGAGTGTGTGTGTGAGAGAGAGAGAGAGCCCGGAGAGGGTGAGTGTGAGAGAGAGAGCCCGGAGAGGGTGAGTGTGTGAAAGAGAGAGACAGACCGGAGAGGGTGAGTGTGTGAGAGAGAGAGAGAGAGAGCGAGCCCGGAGAGGGTGAGTGTGAGATAGAGAGAGAGAGAGCCTGGAGAGGGTGAGTGTGTGAGAGAGAGAGAGCCCGGAGAGGGTGAGTGTGAGAGAGAGAGCGAGAGAGAGCCCGGAGAGGGTGAGTGTGTGAGAGAGAGAGAGAGCCCGGAGAGGGTGAGTGTGAGAGAGAGAGAGCCCGGAGAGGGTGAGTGTGAGAGAGAGAGAGCCCGGAGAGGGTGAGTGTGTGAGAGAGAGAGCTCGGAGAGGGTGAGTGTGTGAGAGAGAGAGACAGACCGGAGAGGGTGAGTGTGTGAGAGAGAGAGAGCCCGGAGAGGGTGAGTGTGTGAAAGAGAGAGAGAGCCCGGAGAGGGTGAGTGTGTGTGTGAGAGAGAGAGAGAGAGAGAGAGCCCGGAGAGTGTGAGAGAGAGAGAGCCCGGAGAGGGTGAGTGTGAGAGGGAGAGCGAGAGAGAGCCCGGAGAGGGTGAGTGTGTGAGAGAGAGAGAGAGCCCGGAGAGGGTGAGTGTGAGAGAGAGAGAGCCCGGAGAGGGTGAGTGTGAGAGACAGAGAGCCCGGAGAGGGTGAGTGTGTGAGAGGGAGAGGGCCCGGAGAGGGTGAGTGTGTGAGAGAGAGAGAGCCCGGAGAGGGTGAGTGTGTGCGAGAGAGAGAGAGCCCGGAGAGGGTGAGTGTGTGCAAGAGAGAGAGAGCCCGGTGAGGGTGAGAGAGAGAGAGCCCGGAGAGGGTGAGTGTGTGAAAGACAGAGAGAGCCCGGAGAGGGTGAGTGTGTGAGAGAGAGAGAGAGAGAGAGCCCGGAGAGGGTGAGTGTGAGAGAGAGAGCCCGGAGAGGGTGAGTGTGTGAGAGAGAGAGAGAGAGAGCCCGGAGAGGGTGAGTGTGAGAGAGAGAGAGCGAGAGCCCGGAGGGGGTGAGTGTGTGAGAGAGCGAGAGCCCGGAGAGGGTGAGTGTGTGAGAGAGAGCGCGGAGAGGGTGAGTGTGTGTGTGAGAGAGAGAGAGAGAGCCCGGAGTGGGTGAGTGAGAGAGAGAGAGCCCGGAGAGGGTGAGTGTGTGAGAGAGAGAGAGAGAGAGCCCGGAGAGTGTGAGAGAGAGAGCGAGCCCGGAGAGGGTGAGAGAGAGCCCGGAGAGGGTGAGTGTGTGAGAGAGAGAGCCCGGAGAGGGTGAGTGTGTGTGAGAGAGAGAGAGAGAGAGAGCCCGGAGAGGGTGAGTGTGAGAGAGAGAGAGAGAGAGAGCCCGGAGAGGGTGAGTGTGAGAGAGAGAGAGAGAGAGAGCCCGGAGAGGGTGAGTGTGTGAAAGAGAGAGAGAGCCCGGAGAGGGTGAGTGTGTGAGAGAGAGAGAGCCCGGAGAGGGTGAGTGTGTGAAAGAGAGAGAGAGCCCGGAGAGGGTGAGTGTGAGAGAGAGAGCGAGAGAGAGCCCGGAGAGGGTGAGTGTGTGAGAGAGAGAGAGAGAGCCTGGAGAGGGTGAGTGTGTGAGAGAGAGAGAGCCCGGAGAGGGTGAGTGTGAGCGAGAGAGAGCCCGGAGAGGGTGAGTGTGTGAGAGAGAGCCCGGAGAGGGTGTGAGAGAGAGCGAGAGAGAGCCCGGAGAGGGTGAGTGTGTGAGAGAGAGCCCGGAGAGGGTGAGTGTGTGAGAGAGAGCCCGGAGAGGGTGAGTGTGTGAGAGAGAGAGCGAGCCCGGAGAGGGTGAGTGTGAGAGACAGAGAGCGAGCCCGGAGAGGGTGAGTGTGTGAGAGAGAGAGAGAGAGAGCCCGGAGAGGGTGAGTGAACTGTACCTTTTTGCTATGTAAGCTTTGGCAATATGGTTCTCTGTAAACTTTCATGCCAATAAAGCATTTTAATTGGAATTGGAATTGGAATTGGGTGAGTGTGAGAGAGAGAGAGAGCCCGGAGAGGGTGAGTGTGAGAGAGAGAGCCCGGAGAGGGTGAGTGTGAGAGAGAGAGCCCGGAGAGGGTGCGTGTGAGAGAGAGAGAGCCCGGAGAGGGTGAGTGTGAGAGAGAGAGAGCCCGGAGAGGGTGAGAGAGAGAGAGCCCGGAGAGGGTGAGAGAGAGAGAGAGCCCGGAGAGGGTGAGTGTGTGAGAGAGAGAGAGAGCTCGGAGAGGGTGAGTGTGTGAGAGAGAGAGAGAGAGCCCGGAGAGGGTGAGTGTGAGAGAGAGAGAGCCCGGAGAGGGTGAGTGTGTGAGAGGGAGAGGGCCCGGAGAGGGTGAGTGTGTGAGAGAGGGAGAGCCCGGAGAGGGCGAGTGTGTGAGAGAGAGAGAGAGAGCCCGGAGAGGGTGAGTGTGTGAGAGAGAGAGAGAGCCCGGAGAGGGTGAGTGTGTGCGAGAGAGAGAGAGCCCGGAGAGGGTGAGTGTGTGAAAGACAGAGAGAGCCCGGAGAGGGTGAGTGTGTGAGAGAGAGAGAGAGAGCCCGGAGAGGGTGAGTGTGAGAGAGAGAGCCCGGAGAGGGTGAGTGTGAGAGAGAGAGAGAGAGAGAGAGCCCGGAGAGGGTGAGTGTGAGAGAGAGAGAGCGAGAGCCCGGAGAGGGTGAGTGTGTGAGAGAGAGAGAAAGCCCGGAGAGGGTGAGTGTGTGAGAGAGAGAGAGCGCGGAGAGGGTGAGTGTGTGAGAGAGAGAGAGAGAGCGCGGAGAGGGTGAGTGTGTGTGTGAGAGAGAGAGAGAGCCCGGAGAGGCTGAATGTGAGAGAGAGAGAGAGAGAGAGCCCGGAGAGGGTGAGTGTGAGAGAGAGAGAGAGAGAGCCCGGAGAGGGTGAGTGTGAGAGAGAGAGAGAGAGAGAGAGCCCGGAGAGGGTGAGTGTGTGAAAGAGAGAGAGAGCCCGGAGAGGGTGAGTGTGTGAAAGAGCGAGAGCCCGGAGAGGGTGAGTGTGTGAGAGAGAGAGAGCCCGGAGAGGGTGTGTGTGTGAAAGAGAGAGAGAGCCCGGAGAGGGTGAGTGTGTGTGTGAGAGAGAGAGAGAGCCCGGAGAGGGTGAGTGTGAGAGAGAGAGCCCGGAGAGGGTGAGTGTGTGAAAGAGAGAGACAGACCGGAGAGGGTGAGTGTGTGAGAGAGAGAGAGAGAGAGCGAGCCCGGAGAGGGTGAGTGTGAGATAGAGAGAGAGAGAGCCTGGAGAGGGTGAGTGTGTGAGAGAGAGAGAGCCCGGAGAGGGTGAGTGTGAGAGAGAGAGCGAGAGAGAGCCCGGAGAGGGTGAGTGTGTGAGAGAGAGAGAGAGCCCGGAGAGGGTGAGTGTGAGAGAGAGAGAGCCCGGAGAGGGTGAGTGTGAGAGAGAGAGAGCCCGGAGAGGGTGAGTGTGTGAGAGAGAGAGCTCGGAGAGGGTGAGTGTGTGAGAGAGAGAGACAGACCGGAGAGGGTGAGTGTGTGAGAGAGAGAGAGCCCGGAGAGGGTGAGTGTGTGAAAGAGAGAGAGAGCCCGGAGAGGGTGAGTGTGTGTGTGAGAGAGAGAGAGAGAGAGAGAGCCCGGAGAGTGTGAGAGAGAGAGAGCCCGGAGAGGGTGAGTGTGAGAGGGAGAGCGAGAGAGAGCCCGGAGAGGGTGAGTGTGTGAGAGAGAGAGAGAGCCCGGAGAGGGTGAGTGTGAGAGAGAGAGAGCCCGGAGAGGGTGAGTGTGTGAGAGAGAGAGAGCTCGGAGAGGGTGAGTGTGTGAGAGAGAGAGAGCCCGGAGAGGGTGTGAGAGAGAGAGAGAGAGAGCCCGGAGAGGGTGAGTGTGTGAGAGAGAGCCCGGAGAGGGTGAGTGTGTGAGAGAGAGAGCGAGCCCGGAGAGGGTGAGTGTGAGAGACAGAGAGCGAGCCCGGAGAGGGTGAGTGTGAGAGAGAGAGAGAGAGAGAGCCCGGAGAGGGTGAGTGTGAGAGAGAGAGAGAGCCCGGAGAGGGTGAGTGTGAGAGAGAGAACCCGGAGAGGGTGAGTGTGAGAGAGAGAGCCCGGAGAGGGTGAGTGTGAGAGAGAGAGAGCCCGGAGAGGGTGAGTGTGTGAGAGAGAGAGAGAGCCCGGAGAGGGTGAGTGTGTGCAAGAGAGAGAGAGCCCGGTGAGGGTGAGAGAGAGAGAGCCCGGAGAGGGTGAGTGTGTGAAAGACAGAGAGAGCCCGGAGAGGGTGAGTGTGTGAGAGAGAGAGAGAGAGAGAGAGAGCCCGGAGAGGGTGAGTGTGAGAGAGAGAGCCCGGAGAGGGTGAGTGTGTGAGAGAGAGAGAGAGCCCGGAGAGGGTGAGTGTGAGAGAGCGAGAGCCCGGAGAGGGTGAGTGTGTGAGAGAGAGAGAGAGCCCGGAGAGGGTGAGTGTGTGAGAGAGAGAGAGCCCGGAGAGGGTGAGTGTGTGAGAGAGAGAGAGAGCGCGGAGAGGGTGAGTGTGTGTGTGAGAGAGAGAGAGAGAGCCCGGAGAGGGTGAGTGTGAGAGAGAGAGAGAGAGCCCGGAGAGGGTGAGTGTGTGAGAGAGAGAGAGAGCCCGGAGAGGGTGAGTGTGAGAGAGAGAGACAGAGAGAGAGAGAGCCCGGAGAGGGTGAGTGTGAGAGAGAGAGAGAGAGAGAGCCCGGAGAGGGTGAGTGTGTGAAAGAGAGAGAGAGCCCGGAGAGGGTGAGTGTGTGAAAGAGAGAGAGAGCCCGGAGAGGGTGAGTGTGTGAGAGAGAACAGGGATTACAGCAACAACTAGACCTACTCGACAAATACTGCCAAAATTGGGCTCTAACAGTAAATCTAAAGAAAACCAACATCATGATTTTTCAAAAAAGGCCCAGATGTCAGGAAAACAAATACCAGTTTACCCTCAGTGATATCACTATAGGACACACTATGAGCTACACCTACCTTGGTCTAACTATTACAGCATCAGGGAGCTTCAGCATAGCAGTGAATGCACTAAAAGAAAAAGCCCGAAGAGCCCTATATGCAATAAAAAAGAAAATTCTACAACATCCAAATCCCAATCAAAATCTGGCTCAAAATATTTGACAGCATAATCCTGCCCATTGCACTGTACGGTAGTGAAGTATGGGGCCCGCTAAATCACCAAAGCTACACTAAATGGGAAAAACATACAATAGAAGCCCTACATGCAGAATTCTGCCGAAGCATCCTTCGCACCCAAAGGAAAACGCCAACAAATGCATGCAGAGCCGAACTAGGCAGATACCCACTGATAATAAACATCCAAAAACGAGCACTAAACTTCCTAAATCACCTCAAATCTAGCTCCCCAGACACCCTTCATTTCAAAGCCTTTCAGACCCAAGAGCTAAACCCAGAAAAGAGTCCCCTGAGTCAGCTGCTACGGAAACTAAGTACTCAGCCGGACCCTGACCAGCCCCAGACCAACACAGCCGCCCAAACACCAATCCGAGTGAACCAAATCATTAAAAAATGCAAAGAAACCTACCTGGAACATTGGAACAAAATAACCGAAAGCCAAAGCAGATTAGAATGTTACCGGGCCCTAAAAAGAGAATATAAACTGGCAGACTACCTCACGACCATCAGAGACACAAAACAGAGACAGACCCTCACCAGGTACAGACTAAGCGACCACAAACTGGAAATTGAAAAAGGCAGATACAAGAAATCCTGGCAGCCTAGAGAGAATAGAATATGCGATCAATGTCTGGCTGGCGAGGTTGAAACAGAAATGCATTTCCTCCTAAAATGCGAAAAATTCAACACATCAAGAAACATATTATTCAACAAGCTAAGCCAAACAACCCCAGATTTCAAGGAATTGGATGATCTGTCAAAATTGAGATTAGTCCTAGGAGAAGGAGACAGACCATACCTTGGGGCCAAATATGTAACAACATGTCACAACCTGAGGACTGTTTAAAATTAAGACTGTTTAAAATTAATATTGAACGTACCAAATGAAGTACAAAGACTGTTTAAAATTAATATTGTTTAAAAGTAATATTGTATGTACCCAACAAATGTCAAATCGATTGACACCTACAGAATGTTGGAAAACTGTACCTTTTTGCTATGTAAGCTTTGGCAATATGGTTCTCTGTAAACTTTCATGCCAATAAAGCATTTTAATTGGAATTGGAAATTGGAGAGCCCGGAGAGGGTGAGTGTGAGAGACAGAGAGCCCGGAGAGGGTGAGTGTGTGAGAGGGAGAGGGCCCGGAGAGGGTGAGTGTGTGAGAGAGAGAGAGCCCGGAGAGGGTGAGTGTGTGCGAGAGAGAGAGAGCCCGGAGAGGGTGAGTGTGTGCAAGAGAGAGAGAGCCCGGTGAGGGTGAGAGAGAGAGAGCCCGGAGAGGGTGAGTGTGTGAAAGACAGAGAGAGCCTGGAGAGGGTGAGTGTGTGAGAGAGAGAGAGAGAGAGAGCCCGGAGAGGGTGAGTGTGAGAGAGAGAGCCCGGAGAGGGTGAGTGTGTGAGAGAGAGAGAGAGAGAGCCCGGAGAGGGTGAGTGTGAGAGAGAGAGAGCGAGAGCCCGGAGAGGGTGAGTGTGTGAGAGAGCGAGAGCCCGGAGAGGGTGAGTGTGTGAGAGAGAGCGCGGAGAGGGTGAGTGTGTGTGTGAGAGAGAGAGAGAGAGCCCGGAGTGGGTGAGTGAGAGAGAGAGAGCCCGGAGAGGGTGAGTGTGTGAGAGAGAGAGAGAGAGAGAGAGAGAGAGCCCGGAGAGGGTGAGTGTGTGAGAGAGCGAGCCCGGAGAGGGTGAGTGTGTGAGAGAGAGAGAGAGAGAGAGAGAGCCCGGAGAGTGTGAGAGAGAGAGCGAGCCCGGAGAGGGTGAGAGAGAGCCCGGAGAGGGTGAGTGTGTGAGAGAGAGAGCCCGGAGAGGGTGAGTGTGTGTGAGAGAGAGAGAGAGAGACAGCCCGGAGAGGGTGAGTGTGAGAGAGAGAGAGAGAGAGAGCCCGGAGAGGGTGAGTGTGAGAGAGAGAGAGAGAGAGAGAGCCCGGAGAGGGTGAGTGTGTGAAAGAGAGAGAGAGCCCGGAGAGGGTGAGTGTGTGAGAGAGAGAGAGCCCGGAGAGGGTGAGTGTGTGAAAGAGAGAGAGAGCCCGGAGAGGGTGAGTGTGAGAGAGAGAGCGAGAGAGAGCCCGGAGAGGGTGAGTGTGTGAGAGAGAGAGAGAGAGCCCGGAGAGGGTGAGTGTGTGAGAGAGAGAGAGCCCGGAGAGGGTGAGTGTGAGAGAGAGAGCGAGAGAGAGCCCGGAGAGGGTGAGTGTGTGAGAGAGAGCCCGGAGAGGGTGTGAGAGAGAGCGAGAGAGAGCCCGGAGAGGGTGAGTGTGTGAGAGAGAGCCCGGAGAGGGTGAGTGTGTGAGAGAGAGCCCGGAGAGGGTGAGTGTGTGAGAGAGAGAGCGAGCCCGGAGAGGGTGAGTGTGAGAGACAGAGAGCGAGCCCGGAGAGGGTGAGTGTGTGAGAGAGAGAGAGAGAGAGCCCGGAGAGGGTGAGTGTGAGAGAGAGAGAGAGCCCGGAGAGGGTGAGTGTGAGAGAGAGAGCCCGGAGAGGGTGAGTGTGAGAGAGAGAGCCCGGAGAGGGTGCGTGTGAGAGAGAGAGAGCCCGGAGAGGGTGAGTGTGAGAGAGAGAGAGAGCCCGGAGAGGGTGAGAGAGAGAGAGCCCGGAGAGGGTGAGAGAGAGAGAGAGCCCGGAGAGGGTGAGTGTGTGAGAGAGAGAGAGAGAGCTCGGAGAGGGTGAGTGTGTGAGAGAGAGAGAGAGAGCCCGGAGAGGGTGAGTGTGAGAGAGAGAGAGCCCGGAGAGGGTGAGTGTGTGAGAGGGAGAGGGCCCGGAGAGGGTGAGTGTGTGAGAGAGGGAGAGCCCGGAGAGGGCGAGTGTGTGAGAGAGAGAGAGAGAGCCCGGAGAGGGTGAGTGTGTGAGAGAGAGAGAGAGCCCGGAGAGGGTGAGTGTGTGAAAGACAGAGAGAGCCCGGAGAGGGTGAGTGTGTGAGAGAGAGAGAAAGCCCGGAGAGGGTGAGTGTGTGAGAGAGAGAGAGCCCGGAGAGGGTGAGTGTGTGAGAGAGAGAGAGAGAGCGCGGAGAGGGTGAGTGTGTGTGTGAGAGAGAGAGAGAGCCCGGAGAGGCTGAATGTGAGAGAGAGAGAGAGAGAGAGCCCGGAGAGGGTGAGTGTGAGAGAGAGAGAGAGAGAGCCCGGAGAGGGTGAGTGTGAGAGAGAGAGAGAGAGAGAGAGAGAGCCCGGAGAGGGTGAGTGTGTGAAAGAGAGAGAGAGCCCGGAGAGGGTGAGTGTGTGAAAGAGCGAGAGCCCGGAGAGGGTGAGTGTGTGAAAGAGAGAGAGAGCCCGGAGAGGGTGAGTGTGTGAGAGAGAGAGAGCCCGGAGAGGGTGTGTGTGTGAAAGAGAGAGAGAGCCCGGAGAGGGTGAGTGTGTGTGTGAGAGAGAGAGAGCCCGGAGAGGGTGAGTGTGAGAGAGAGAGCCCGGAGAGGGTGAGTGTGTGAAAGAGAGAGACAGACCGGAGAGGGTGAGTGTGTGAGAGAGAGAGAGAGAGAGCGAGCCCGGAGAGGGTGAGTGTGAGATAGAGAGAGAGAGAGCCTGGAGAGGGTGAGTGTGTGAGAGAGAGAGAGCCCGGAGAGGGTGAGTGTGAGAGAGAGAGCGAGAGAGAGCCCGGAGAGGGTGAGTGTGTGAGAGAGAGAGAGAGCCCGGAGAGGGTGAGTGTGAGACAGAGAGAGCCCGGAGAGGGTGAGTGT
Organism: Somniosus microcephalus; assembly: GCF_052327205.1. Classification (NCBI taxonomy): domain Eukaryota; kingdom Metazoa; phylum Chordata; class Chondrichthyes; order Squaliformes; family Somniosidae; genus Somniosus; species Somniosus microcephalus. The sequence goes on along the minus strand of NW_028225185.1, from coordinate 15,462,316 downwards.
GAGAGAGAGAGAGCCCGGAGAGGGTGAGTGTGTGAGAGAGAGAGAGCTCGGAGAGGGTGAGTGTGTGAGAGAGAGAGCTCGGAGAGGGTGAGTGTGTGAGAGAGAGAGACAGACCGGAGAGGGTGAGTGTGTGAGAGAGAGAGAGCCCGGAGAGGGTGAGTGTGTGAAAGAGAGAGAGAGCCCGGAGAGGGTGAGTGTGTGTGTGAGAGAGAGAGAGAGCCCGGAGAGGGTGAGTGTGAGAGAGAGAGAGCCCGGAGAGGGTGAGTGTGAGAGAGAGAGCGAGAGAGAGCCCGGAGAGGGTGAGTGTGTGAGAGAGAGAGAGAGCCCGGAGAGGGTGAGTGTGAGAGAGAGAGAGCCCGGAGAGGGTGAGTGTGAGAGAGAGAGAGAGCTCGGAGAGGGTGAGTGTGTGAGAGAGAGAGAGCCCGGAGAGGGTGAGAGAGAGAGAGAGCCCGGAGAGGGTGAGTGTGAGAGAGAGAGAGCGAGAGAGAGCCCGGAGAGGGTGAGTGTGTGAGAGAGAGCCCGGAGAGGGTGAGTGTGTGAGAGAGAGAGCGAGCCCGGAGAGGGTGAGAGACAGAGAGCGAGCCCGGAGAGGGTGAGTGTGAGAGAGAGAGAGAGAGAGCCCGGAGAGGGTGAGAGAGAGAGAGAGCCCGGAGAGGGTGAGTGTGAGAGAGAGAACCCGGAGAGGGTGAGTGTGAGAGAGAGAGCCCGGAGAGGGTGAGTGTGAGAGAGAGAGAGCCCGGAGAGGGTGAGTGTGAGAGAGAGAGAGAGAGCCCGGAGAGGGTGAGTGTGTGAGAGAGAGAGAGAGCCCGGAGAGGGTGAGTGTGTGAGAGAGAGAGAGAGAGCCCGGAGAGGGTGAGTGTGTGAGAGAGAGAGACAGCCCGGAGAGGGTGAGTGTGTGAGAGAGAGAGAGAGAGCCCGGAGAGGGTGAGTGTGTGAGAGAGAGAGACAGCCCGGAGAGGGTGAGTGTGTGTGTGAGAGAGAGAGAGAGCCCGGAGAGGGTGAGTGTGAGAGAGAGAGAGCCCGGAGAGGGTGAGAGAGAGAGAGAGCCCGGAGAGCGTGAGTGTGAGAGAGAGAGCCCGGAGAGGGTGAATGTGAGATAGAGAGAGAGAGAGAGAGAGAGTGTGCCTGGAGAGGGTGAGTGCGTGAGAGAGAGAGAGAGCCCAGAGAGGGTGAGTGTGTGAGAGAGAGAGAGCCCGGAGAGGGTGAGTGTGAGAGAGAGAGCCCGGAGAGGGTGAGTGTGTGAGAGAGAGAGAGAGCCCGGAGAGGGTGAGTGTGAGAGAGAGAGAGCCCTGAGAGAGAGAGAGAGAGAGCCCGGAGAGGGTGAGTGTGTGAGAGAGCGAGCCCGGAGAGGGTGAGTTTGTGAGAGAGAGAGCCCGGAGAGGGTGAGAGTGTGAGAGAGAGAGCGAGCCCGGAGAGGGTGAGTGTGTGCAAGAGAGAGAGAGTCCGGTGAGTGTGAGAGAGAGAGAGCCCGGAGAGGGTGAGTGTGTGAAAGACAGAGAGAGCCCGGAGAGGGTGAGTGTGAGAGAGAGAGAGAGCCCGGAGAGGGTGAGTGAGAGAGAGAGAGCGAGAGCCCGGAGAGGGTGAGTGTGTGAGAGAGAGAGAGAGCCCGGAGAGGGTGAGTGTGTGAGAGAGAGAGAGCCCGGAGAGGGTGAGTGTGTGAGAGAGAGAGAGAGAGCGCGGAGAGGGTGAGTGTGTGTGTGAGAGAGAGAGAGAGCCCGGAGAGGGTGAGTGTGAGAGAGAGAGAGAGAGCCCGGAGAGGGTGAGTGAGAGAGAGAGAGCCCGGAGAGGGTGAGTGCGTGAGAGAGAGAGAGAGAGAGAGAGAGAGCCCGGAGAGGGTGAGTGAGAGAGAGAGAGCCCGGAGAGGGTGAGTGTGTGAGAGAGAGAGAGAGAGCCCGGAGAGGGTGAGTGTGTGAGAGAGCGAGCCCAGAGAGGGTGAGTGTGTGAGAGAGAGAGAGCGAGCCCGGAGAGGGTGAGAGAGAGAGAGAGCCCGGAGAGGGTGAGAGAGAGAGAGAGAGAGAGCCCGGAGAGGGTGAGTGTGTGAGAGAGAGAGAGAGAGAGCCCGGAGAGGGTGAGTGTGAGAGAGAGAGAGAGAGAGAGAGAGAGCCCGGAGAGGGTGAGTGTGTGAAAGAGAGAGAGAGCCCGGAGAGGGTGAGTGTGTGAAAGAGCGAGTGCCCGGAGAGGGTGAGTGTGTGAGAGAGAGAGAGCCCGGAGAGGGTGAGTGTGTGAAAGAGAGAGAGAGCCCGGAGAGGGTGAGTGTGTGTGTGAGAGAGAGAGACAGCCAGGAGAGGGTGAGTGTGAGAGAGAGAGAGCCCGGAGAGGCTGAGTGTGAGAGAGAGAGAGAGAGAGCGAGCCCGGTGAGTGTGAGATAGAGAGAGAGAGAGCCCGGAGAGGGTGAGTGTGTGAGAGAGAGAGAGCCCGGAGAGGGTGAGAGAGAGAGAGAGCCCGGAGAGGGTGAGTGTGAGAGACAGAGCGAGAGAGAGCCCGGAGAGGGTGAGTGTGAGAGAGAGAGGGTGAGTGTGAGACAGAGAGAGCCCGGAGAGGGTGAGTGTGAGAGAGAGAGAGCCCGGAGAGGGTGAGTGTGTGAGAGAGAGAGAGCTCGGAGAGGGTGAGTGTGTGAGAGAGAGAGCTCGGAGAGGGTGAGTGTGTGAGAGAGAGAGACAGACCGGAGAGGGTGAGTGTGTGAGAGAGAGAGAGCCCGGAGAGGGTGAGTGTGTGAAAGAGAGAGAGAGCCCGGAGACGGTGAGAGTGTGTGTGAGAGAGAGAGAGAGAGAGAGAGCCCGGAGAGGGTGAGTGTGAGAGAGAGAGAGCCCGGAGAGGGTGAGTGTGAGAGAGAGAGCGAGAGAGAGCCCGGAGAGGGTGAGTGTGTGAGAGAGAGAGAGAGCCCGGAGAGGGTGAGTGTGAGAGAGAGAGAGCCCGGAGAGGGTGAGTGTGAGAGAGAGAGAGCCCGGAGAGGGTGTGAGAGAGAGAGAGAGAGAGCCCGGAGAGGGTGAGTGTGAGAGAGAGAGCCCGGAGAGGGTGAGTGTGTGAGAGAGAGAGCGAGCCCGGAGAGGGTGAGTGTGAGAGACAGAGAGCGAGCCCGGAGAGGGTGAGTGTGAGAGAGAGAGAGCCCGGAGAGGGTGAGTGTGAGAGAGAGAGAGAGCCCGGAGAGGGTGAGTGTGAGAGAGAGAACCCGGAGAGGGTGAGTGTGAGAGAGAGAGCCCGGAGAGGGTGAGTGTGAGAGAGAGAGAGCCCGGAGAGGGTGAGTGTGAGAGAGAGAGAGAGAGCCCGGAGAGGGTGAGTGTGTGAGAGAGAGAGAGAGAGCCCGGAGAGGGTGAGTGTGTGAGAGAGAGAGAGAGAGCCCGGAGAGGGTGAGTGTGTGAGAGAGAGAGACAGCCCGGAGAGGGTGAGTGTGTGAGAGAGAGAGAGAGAGAGCCCGGAGAGGGTGAGTGTGTGAGAGAGAGAGACAGCCCGGAGAGGGTGAGTGTGTGTGAGAGAGAGAGAGAGAGCCCGGAGAGGGTGAGTGTGAGAGAGAGAGAGAGCCCGGAGAGCGTGAGTGTGAGAGAGAGAGCCCGGAGAGGGTGAATGTGAGATAGAGAGAGAGAGAGAGAGAGAGAGAGAGAGAGAGAGAGGCTGGCGAGGTTGAAACAGAAATGCATTTCCTCCTAAAATGCGAAAAATTCAACACATCAAGAAACATATTATTCAACAAGCTAAGCCAAACAACCCCAGATTTCAAGGAATTGGATGATCTGTCAAAATTGAGATTAGTCCTAGGAGAAGGAGACAGACCATACCTTGGGGCCAAATATGTAACAACATGTCACAACCTGAGGACTGTTTAAAATTAATATTGAACGTACCAAATGAAATACAAAGACTGTTTAAAATTAATATTGTTTAAAAGTAATATTGTATGGACCCAACAAATGTCAAATCGATTGACACCTACAGAATGTTGGAAAACTGTACCTTTTTGCTATGTAAGCTTTGGCAATATGGTTCTCTGTAAACTTTCATGCCAATAAAGCATTTTAATTGGAATTGGAATTGGATTGGAGTGTGCCTGGAGAGGGTGAGTGTGTGAGAGAGAGAGAGAGCCCAGAGAGGGTGAGTGTGTGAGAGAGAGAGAGCCCGGAGAGGGTGAGTGTGAGAGAGAGAGCCCGGAGAGGGTGAGTGTGTGTGAGAGAGAGAGACAGCCCGGAGAGGGTGAGTGTGTGAGAGAGAGAGAGAGCCCGGAGAGGGTGAGTGTGAGAGAGAGAGAGAGCCCGGAGAGGGTGAGTGTGAGAGAGAGAGAGCCCGGAGAGGGTGAGAGAGAGAGCCCGGAGAGGGTGAGTGTGTGAGAGAGAGAGAGAGAGAGCCCGGAGAGGGTGAGTGTGTGAGAGAGCGAGCCCGGAGAGGGTGAGTTTGTGAGAGAGAGAGCCCGGAGAGGGTGAGAGTGTGAGAGAGAGAGCGAGCCCGGAGAGGGTGAGTGTGTGCAAGAGAGAGAGAGCCCGGTGAGTGTGAGAGAGAGAGAGCCCGGAGAGGGTGAGTGTGTGAAAGACAGAGAGAGCCCGGAGAGGGTGAGTGTGAGAGAGAGAGAGAGCCCGGAGAGGGTGAGTGTGAGAGAGAGAGAGCGAGAGCCCGGAGAGGGTGAGTGTGTGAGAGAGAGAGAGAGCCCGGAGAGGGTGAGTGTGTGAGAGAGAGAGAGAGAGCGCGGAGAGGGTGAGTGTGTGTGTGAGAGAGAGAGAGAGCCCAGAGAGGGTGAGTGTGAGAGAGAGAGAGAGAGCCCGGAGAGGGTGAGTGAGAGAGAGAGAGCCCGGAGAGGGTGAGTGCGTGAGAGAGAGAGAGAGAGAGAGCCCGGAGAGGGTGAGAGTGTGAGAGAGAGAGCGAGCCCGGAGAGGGTGAGAGAGAGAGAGAGAGAGCCCGGAGAGGGTGAGAGAGAGAGAGCCCGGAGAGGGTGAGTGTGTGAGAGAGAGAGCCCGGAGAGGGTGAGTGTGTGAGAGAGAGAGAGAGAGAGAGCCTGGAGAGGGTGAGTGTGAGAGAGAGACCCCGGAGAGGGTGAGTGTGAGAGAGAGAGAGAGCGAGAGCCCGGAGAGGGTGAGTGTGAGAGAGAGAGAGAGAGCCCGGAGAGGGTGAGTGTGTGAGAGAGAGAGAGACAGCCCGGAGAGGGTGAGTGTGTGAGAGAGAGAGAGAGAGAGAGCCTGGAGAGGGTGAGTGTGAGAGAGAGAGCCCGGAGAGGGTGAGTGTGAGAGAGAGAGAGAGAGAGAGCCCGGAGAGGGTGAGTGTGAGAGAGAGAGAGAGAGAGCCCGGAGAGGGTGAGTGTGTGAGAGAGAGAGAGCCCGGAGAGGGTGAGTGTGTGAGAGAGAGAGAGAGCGCGGAGAGGGTGAGTGTGTGTGTGAGAGAGAGAGAGAGCCTGGAGAGGGTGAGTGTGAGAGAGAGAGAGAGCCCGGAGAGGGTGAGTGAGAGAGAGAGAGCCCGGAGAGGGTGAGTGTGTGAGAGAGAGAGAGAGAGCCCGGAGAGGGTGAGTGTGTGAGAGAGCGAGCCCGGAGAGGGTGAGTGTGTGAGAGAGAGAGAGCGAGCCCGGAGAGGGTGAGAGAGAGAGAGAGCCCGGAGAGGGTGAGAGAGAGAGAGAGAGAGAGCCCGGAGAGGGTGAGTGTGTGAGAGGGTGAGTGTGTGAGAGAGAGAGAGAGAGAGCCCGGAGAGGGTGAGTGTGAGAGAGAGAGAGAGAGAGAGAGAGAGCCCGGAGAGGGTGAGTGTGTGAAAGAGAGAGAGAGCCCGGAGAGGGTGAGTGTGTGAAAGAGCGAGTGCCCGGAGAGGGTGAGTGTGTGAGAGAGAGAGAGCCCGGAGAGGGTGAGTGTGTGAAAGAGAGAGAGAGCCCGGAGAGGGTGAGTGTGTGTGTGAGAGAGAGAGACAGCCAGGAGAGGGTGAGTGTGAGAGAGAGAGAGCCCGGAGAGGCTGAGAGAGAGAGAGAGAGAGCGAGCCCGGTGAGTGTGAGATAGAGAGAGAGAGAGCCCGGAGAGGGTGAGTGTGTGAGAGAGAGAGAGCCCGGAGAGGGTGAGAGAGAGAGAGAGCCCGGAGAGGGTGAGTGTGAGAGACAGAGCGAGAGAGAGCCCGGAGAGGGTGAGTGTGAGAGAGAGAGGGTGAGTGTGTGAGAGAGAGCCCGGAGAGGGTGAGTGTGTGAGAGAGAGAGCCCGGAGAGGGTGAGTGTGAGAGACAGAGAGCGAGCCCGGAGAGGGTGAGTGTGAGAGAGAGAGAGAGAGAGCGAGCCCGGAGAGGGTGAGTGTGTGAGAGAGAGAGAGAGCCCGGAGAGGGTGAGTGTGTGAGTGTGAGAGAGAGAGCCCGGAGAGGGTGAGTGTGAGAGAGAGAGAGCCCGGAGAGGGTGAGTGTGAGAGAGAGAGAGAGCCCGGAGAGGGTGAGTGTGTGAGAGAGAGAGAGAGCCCGGAGAGGGTGAGTGTGTGAGAGAGAGAGAGCCCGGAGAGGGTGAGTGTGTGAGAGAGAGAGCCCGGAGAGGGTGAGTGTGAGAGAGAGAGAGAGAGAGCCCGGAGAGGGTGAGAGAGAGAGCCCGGAGAGTGTGAGAGAGAGAGAGAGCCCGGAGAGGGTGAGTGTGTGAGAGAGAGAGCCCGGAGAGGGTGAGTGTGTGAAAGAGAGAGAGAGCCCGGAGAGTGTGAGAGAGAGAGAGAGAGAGCCCGGAGAGGGTGAGTGTGTGAGAGAGAGAGAGAGAGAGAGCCCGGAGAGGGTGAGTGTGAGAGAGAGAGAGCGAGAGCCCGGAGAGGGTGAGTGTGAGAGAGAGAGAGAGCGCGCCCGGAGAGGGTGAGTGTGTGAAAGACAGAGAGAGCCCGGAGAGGGTGAGTGTGTGAGAGAGAGAGAGAGAGAGCCCGGAGAGGGTGAGTGTGAGAGAGAGAGAGAGAGCCCGGAGTGGGTGAGGGTGAGTGTGAGAGAGAGAGAGAGAGAGAGAGAGAGCCCGGAGAGGGTGAGTGTGAGAGAGAGAGCCCGGAGAGGGTGAGTGTGAGAGAGAGAGAAAGAGAGCCCGGAGAGGGTGAGTGTGAGAGAGAGAGAGCGAGAGCCCGGAGAGGGTGAGTGTGTGAGAGAGAGAGAGAGCCCGGAGAGGGTGAGTGTGTGAGAGAGAGAGAGCCCGGAGAGGGTGAGTGTGTGAGAGAGAGAGAGAGCTCGGAGAGGGTGAGTGTGTGAGAGAGAGAGAGCCCGGAGAGGGTGAGAGAGAGAGCCCGGAGAGGGTGAGAGAGAGAGAGAGAGAGCCCGGAGAGGGTGAGTGTGAGAGACAGAGAGCCGTGAGAGGGAGAGGGCCCGGAGAGGGTGAGTGTGTGAGAGAGAGAGAGCCCGGAGAGGGTGAGTGTGTGAGAGAGAGAGAGAGCCCGGAGAGGGTGAGTGTGTGCAAGAGAGAGAGAGCCCGGTGAGGGTGAGAGAGAGAGAGCCCGGAGAGGGTGAGTGTGTGAAAGACAGAGAGAGCCCGGAGAGGGTGAGTGTGTGAGAGAGAGAGAGAGCCCGGAGAGGGTGAGTGTGAGAGAGAGAGCCCGGAGAGGGTGAGTGTGAGAGAGAGAGAGAGAGAGCCCGGAGAGGGTGAGTGTGAGAGAGAGAGAGAGAGAGAGAGAGAGCCCGGAGAGGGTGAGTGTGAGAGAGAGAGAGCGAGAGCCCGGAGAGGGTGAGTGTGTGAGAGAGAGAGAGAGCCCGGAGAGGGTGAGTGTGTGAGAGAGAGAGC
>NW_028225185.1:15426890-15454144 GCF_052327205.1 Somniosus microcephalus | reverse complement strand
AACACAAGGACTTTGGTTTTTTGGGGATTTATTGTCAGGGCCCAGGTCTGGCAGAACGACTCCAGCAGATCCAGGTTCTGCTATAGACCCTCCTTAGTTGGTGACAGCAGAACCAGGTCATCTGCATAGAGGAGGAATAGAGGCAGCACGGTGGCATAGTGGTTAGCACTGTTGCCTCACAGCGCCAGGGACCCGGGTTCGAATCTGGCCTCGGTGACTGTCAGTGTGGAGTTTGCACATTCTCCCCGTGTTTGCGTGGGTTTGCTCCGGTTTCCTCCCACAGTCCAAAGATGTGCGGGTTAGGATGATTGGCTATGATAAATTGACCCTTAGTGTTAGGAGGATTAAATATGTGGGGCTACGGGGATAGGTGTGGGATATGTGTTGGTGTAGGGGTTACGGGGATCGGGTGGGATATGTGTCGGTGCAGGCTCGATGGGCCGAAATGGCATCTATCTGCACTGTGGGGTTTCTGTGATTTCTGTGAATTTAACCTTGGATTCATATAGGGTGAGGCCGGGTGCTGTAGATTGTTCAAGTAGTTTTGCCAATTCATTTATGTAAATATTAAAGAGTGTCGGTGAGATGGGCGAGCCCTGCATCACCCCCCGCCCCTGTGGGAAGTATTTTGTTTGTTTGTTTCCAATTTTAACTGCACATTTGTTGTTTGTATACAGTGATTTAATTACATCATATGTTTTTCCCCCTACCCCGCTTTCGATAAGTTTCAGGAATAGACCGTCGTGCCAGATGGAATCGAAAGCCTTCTGGAAATCTATAAAGCATGCGTAGATTTTGCTTTTGTTTTGATGAACGTGTTTGTCAATTAGGGTCTGTAGGGTGAAGATATGATCTGATGTTCTATAGTTTGGCAGGAATCCAATTTGGCTTTTACTCAAGACATTGTGCTCCTCAAGGAAGTTTATAAGTCTTTTGTTTATGATACTACAGAATACCTTCCCCAGGTTACTGTTTACACAGATGCCTCGATAGTTATTTGGGTCGACTTTGTCCCCACTTTTGTATATGGGCGTTATGAGTCCTTTGTTCCAGATATCAGGGAAGTAACCGACACTCAGAACCAAGTTGAAGAGTTTTAGGATAGCCAGTTTCATTTTATCGTCTGTGTGTTTAATCATCTCGCTTAATATGCCGTCTGCCCCGCAAGCTTTTCCTGGTCGCAGGTCCTTGAGTTTTTCAAAAAGTTCTTTTTCTGTTATTATGGAGTCTAGCGGTTTTGGTTATCTTTTATGGCCATTTCGAGCTTTTCCAGTTTTTTGCATATTTGGTGTTGCTCTGGCCTTAGTGTGTTTTTCTGGTATAATTTTTCAAAGTGGTTTTCCCATGTGTCTCCATTTTGAATGGCCAATTCATTGTGTTGTTTTTTGTGTAATGTATTCCAGTTGTCCCAGAAACAATTGGATCAATGGATTCCTCAATGGAACTGAGTGTATTCTTAATATATTGCTCTTTTTTGGTTCTGAGTGTGTTTCTGTATTGTGTTAGTGTCTGACAATAAGTAAGGCGTAATTCCTCATTTTCTGGATGTCTGTGTTTTTGGTTTGATATTTTTCTAAGTTTTTTCCTCATGTTATGGCAATCTGGGTCAAACCATTTTTCATAGTTTTTTGTTTTGGGTTTGTTCTTGCGAGCTTTCAAGTTTGACCTTGTTGCCAAATTATCAAAAATATTGTTTAGGTTATTCACTGCCCAGTTTACGCCTTCTTTATTGTGAGTGTATGTATTTTCCAGAAAGGTGTCCAAGAGAGCTTGAGTTGATTCATTGCTAATTGCTTTCTGGTATTTTTCCGTGTCGTTTTTGGCCCATCTGTATGATTTTTTGGTGTTGTACAGTTTACTGGGTTGTGTTCTGTGTTGTTTGTTTCTGTCTTTTTAAGATACATAGTAATTTGACTGTGATCTGACAGTGTTGTTTGTGGTTTGACTGTGAATGCTCTGAAAGAGGATGGGTCCAAAACCGTAATCATATAGTCTACGGTGCTGCAGCCAAGAGGTGAGCAATAGGTGGATCTTCCTAGGAGGTCTCCCATGAACCTACCATTGACAATGTACAGACCCAGGCTTCGACAGAGCTGCAGGAGCTGTTTTCCGTTGGTATTTGTCTGCTTGTCGCAGTTATGCCTGTATGGAAGGGAAGGGATATCGAAGTGGTTATTCCCGAATATGTAATTGTTTCCCTGATTATTGGTGAAGTCTGGTTCTTCGCCAGTTCTTGAATTGAGGTCCCCACAGATCAACACGTTCCCCTGGGCCTGGAATTGGATAATTTCCCCCTCTCTCTCCCTCCCCCCCTCTCTCCCTCCCCCCCCTCCCCCCCTTCCCCCTCCCCCCTTCCCCCTCTCTCCCTCCCCCCTTCCCCCTCTCTCCTCCCCCCTTCCCCCTTCCCTCTCCCCCTTCCCCTCTCCCCCCTCCCCCCTCTCTCCCTTCCCCCTCTCCCCCTCTCCCCCTCCCCCCTCTCCCCCTCCCCCCCTCCCCCCTTCCCCTCTCCCCCTCCCCCCTCCCCCTTCCCCCTCTCCCCCTCCCCCCCTCTCTCCCTCCCTCCCTTCCCTCTCTCCCCCTCCCCCCCTCTCCCTCCCCCCTCTCTCACAATTCACAATTCACAATTCAAATCGCTTTATTGGCATGATAAGTTACATCTTATGTTGCCAAAGCATCAAAATACATTTATGGCTCTCCCTCCCCCCTCTCTCCCTCCCCCCTCTCTTCCCTCCCCCTCTCTCCCTTCCCCCTCTCTCCCTCCCCCCCTTCCCCCTCCCCCCTTCCCCCTCTCTCCCTCCCCCCCTTCCCCCTCCCCCCCTTCCCCTTCCCCCTCTCTCCCTCCCCCCTCTCTCCCTCTCCCCCTTCCCCCTCTCTCCCTCTCCCTCTCCCCCTTCTCCTCTCCCCTTCCCCCTCTCTCCCTTCCCCCTCCCCACTCTCTCCCTCCCCCCCTCTCTCCCTCCCCCCTTCCCCCTCTCCCTCATATTAAGGTGCTGTTAGGAGTGAGGTTGATCTAATCGTGCACGACACGAGCTATAAAACGTGTCGGGTCAGTAACTTTCTAAATGACTTGACAAGGAAAAAAAATTAATCCCCATCTGCCCCCCCCCCCCCCACTCCCCAGTGGAAAGTGGCTGCTGGACGAGGGACAGGATGAGGCTCAGCTGTGACGCCCCCCGGTGTCGAGTAGCTGGCCACCCCCTCACCGCCTCGGGTCGCACGTGATGACTGTTCCAGTTACAGCTGGTGCCGGCGCTCCCTGGCATGCGCCAGCACTTGGGAGAGAGGAAATCGAGGGGGGAGAGAGAAATACCAGCAGCTGTCACTGCAGCTATTCCTGGCTTCACACTCGCAGCTGAGCGGTCGGTGGGAAGGAGACTGAGAGACACTGCGCACTTCCGATGAGCTCTGCAATGGATTTTTAAAAGTACCGTGTGACTTTTCCACCCGCTTTCGAGCGAGACTCTGAATCGCAGAGGGGGGGGGAGTGGGTGCTATTCAGCCACGGGGGGCATCGCAGCCGGCTCTCGCTGTCTGGAGGACGGGCCCAGTGGGCCGGCGCCTGTGGGGCTTGTGCCTGGCCCCCCCCACAGAGGTTGATCTGCAGCAAGTTCAAATCTGCCGGAGGAGAGGGGTGACACCTTTCGCTGAATCGCTTGAGTTTGATTTATTAATAACCTGTGGTTTTTTCAAATCGCAGTTTACTGAGACGAAGCTGCCTAGCGTCTTTTTTAACAAGTTCAAAGCTAAGGAAGAAAGACTTGCATTTCTATAGCGCCTTTCCTGACCGCGGGACATCCAAAGCGCTTCACAGCCAATGAAGTACTTTTTGACGTGATGTTGGTTGAGGGATAAATATTGGCCCCAGGACACCGGGGAGAACTCCCCCTGCTCTTCTTCCAATAGTGGCCGTGGGATCTTTTACGTCCACCTGCGAGAGTTGACGGGGCCTCGGTTTACGTCTCATCCGAAAGACGGCACCTCCGACAGTGCGGCGCTCCCTCAGTAATGACCCCTCCGACAGTGCGGCGCTCCCTCAGTACCGCCCCTCCGACAGTGCGGCGCTCCCTCAGTAATACCCCTCCGACAGTGCGGCGCTCCCTCAGTACCGACCCTCCGACAGTGCGGCGCTCCCTCAGTAATACCCCTCCGACAGTGCGGCGCTCCCTCAGTACTGCCCCTCCGACAGTGCGGCGCTCCCTCAGTACTGCCACTCCGACAGTGCGGCGCTCCCTCAGTACCGCCCCTCCGACAGTGCGGCGCTCCCTCAGTACCGCCCCTCCGACAGTGCGGCGCACCCTCAGTACCGCCCCTCCGACAGTGCGGCGCTCCCTCAGTACCGCCCCTCCGACAGTGCGGTGCTCCCTCAGTATTGCCCCTCCGACAGTGCGGCGCTCCCTCAGTACCGCCCCTGTGACAGTGCGGCGCTCCTCAGTACCGCCCCTCCGACAGTGCGGCCCTCCCTCAGTACCGCCCCTCCCGACAGTGCGGCGCTCCATCAGTACCGCCCCTCCGACAGTGCGGCGCTCCCTCAGTACTGCCCCTCCGACAGTGCGGCGCTCCCTCAGTACCGCCCCTCCGACAGTGCGGCGCTCCCTCAGTACCGCCCCTCCGACAGTGCGGCGCTCCCTCAGTACCGCCCTCCGACAGTGCGGCGCTCCCTCAGTACTGGCACTGATCCACGGCTGACTACTAATATGTATGTGTGAAGTACGTTTACATGTATGGAATATGAGATCACAGGCCCAAATGATTGTGTCTATTACTGACGTTTTGCTAATCAGAACTGCAGGAAGCCACATCTGTGTTCCCACTTAGCCACATCTAGCGAGCGCGTCAGGCCAGAGTGTCTCACCATGTGTTCACTCTCCGCAACTGCGAGGCAAGTCTGTGCGGTTCCACACAAAAAGATTTTCCTTTTAACGTGGAAGATTAGGAAGAGCTGCTGGCACTCTGGGCCACGGTCGGAGTTCAGAGGACAGCACAGGTCACTGTTGGCAAAGAGCAGCGAGCCTTGCTCGTCTGCCCTAGCTCAGCTGGTCGCACTCTCTCTCTCTCGCCTCTGAGTCAGAAGGTCGAGGTTCGAGTCCCACTCCACAGACTTGAGCACAAAAATCCAGACTGACACTCCCAGTGCGGTACTGAGGGAGCGCCGCACTGTCGGAGGGGCAGTACTGAGGGAGCGCCGCACTGTCGGAGGGGTGGTACTGAGGGAGTGCCGCACTGTCGGAGGGGCAGTACTGAGGGAACGCCGCACTGTCGGAGGGGCGGTACTGAGGGAGCGCCGCACTGTCGGTGGGACGGTACTGAGGGAGCGCCGCACTGTCGGAGGGGCGGTACTGAGGGAGCGCCGCACTGTCGGAGGGCCGGTACTGAGGGAGCGCCGCACTGTCGGAGGGGCGGTACTGAGGGAGCGCCGCACTGTCGGAGGGGCGGTCCTGAGGGAGCGCCGCACTGTCGGAGGGGCGGTACTGAGGGAGCGCCGCACTGTCGGAGGGGCGGTACTGAGGGAGCGCCGCACTGTCGGAGGGGCGGTACTGAGGGAGCGCCGCACTGTCGGAGGGGCGGTACTGATGGAGCGCCGCACTGTCGGAGGGGCGGTACTGAGGGAGCGCCGCACTGTCGGAGGGGCGGTACTGAGGGAGTGCCGCACTGTTGGAGGGGCAGTACTGAGGGAGCGCCGCACTGTCGGAGGGTCGGTATTGAGGGAGCGCCGCACTGTCGGAGGGGCGGTACTGAGGGAGCACCGCACTGTCGGAGGTGCCGTCTGTCGGATGAGATGTTAAACCGAGGCCCCGTCTGCCCTCTCGGGTGGATGTAAAAGATCCCACGGCCACTATTGGAAGAAGAGCAGGGGGAGTTCTCCCCGGTGTCCTGGGGCCAATATTTATCCCTCAACCAACATCAGTAAAAACAGATAATCCGGTCATTATCACATTGCTGTTTGTGGGAGCTTGCTGTACGCAAATTGGCTGCCGCGTTTCCTACATTGCAACAGTGACCACACTTCAAAAAGTACTTCATTGGCTGTAAAGCGCTTTGGGACGTCCTGAGGTGGGGAAAGGCGCTGGAGAAATGCAAGTCTTTCTGCGCTCGGTGGGGAGACCCCCAGATAGTGTTCCAATCTTTGTTCCCCCGTTAATTGCCAGATCTCTTGTGCTTTGACTTAGGATTTACCCAGCAGTGAGGCGACAGTGTCGGGAACCGGTGTGAGCTGGCGTTGGACATGGCGGCGGGATCTCGCTGTGCGTAGCGCGATCTGCAGCCCGAGAAGTCTCAGCGAAACGTTGCAGAAGCTGGGAAATTAGCCGGCGCCTCGGTAAGAACAAGATCCCTCGCTGGGCGGACGGTCGTTCTTTTGTCGAAAGGATTGTTCTCCTTGGAGCAGCGAAGGCTAAGGGGAGATTTAATCGAGGCGTTCAAAATCACGAGGGGTTTTGATCGAGTAGATCGGGAGAAAGTGTTTCCAGTGGCGGGACGGTCGGTAACCAGGGGACACAGATTGAAGATAATCGGCAAAAGAACCAGAGGGGGAGATGAGGAGGATGTTTTTTACGCAGCGAGTTGTTGTGATCTGGAACGCGCTGCCTGAAAGGGCGGTGGAAGCAGATTCAATAGTGACTTTCAAAAGGGAATTGGAGAAATACTTGAAGGGGAAAAATTCACAGGGCTGTGGGGAAAGAGCAGGGGGGAGTGGGACTAATTGGAGAGCTCGTTCAAAGAGCCGGCACAGGCACGATGGGCCGAATGGGATCCTTCTGTGCTGTGTGATTCGATGAATCCATGAATTCTGTTCATAGGTTTCCCTGTTTTTGTTTTCCAGATTCAGTCTTTCTCTTTGATTACGGAATGTCGGGCCATTCCGATGAAGATCGGACCGCAGTCCAAACACTGTTAGCGGGGACCGAGGTATCTGTGCTTTCTGAAATGAGCTGTCAAAGAGTTGGGCCCGAGTCGGCCGACTGTTGGGAGGGGTGGGAGTGGACACTCATCCCACAGCGCTGGAAACTCCCGGGTTCGAGACCAGTGTCAGCCGCGTGGTTCAGTGGGCAGCTCTGAGTCACAAGGTTGTGGGTTCGAGTCCCACTCCAGATACTCGAGCCCATAATCCAGACCGACGCTCCCAGTGCAATACTGAGGGAGCGCCGCACTGTCGGAGGGACAGTACTGAGGGAGCACCGCACTGTTGGAGGGGCGGTACTGAGGGAGGGAGGGGCGGTACTGAGGGAGTGACGCACTGTCGGAGGGGCGGTACTGAGGGAGCGCCGCACTGTCGGAGGGGCGGTACTGAGGGAACGCCGCACTGTCGGAGGGGCGGTACTGAGGGAGCGCCGCACTGTCGGAGGGGCAGTACTGAGGGAGCACCCCACTGTTGGAGGGGCAGTACTGAGGGAGCGCCGCACTGTCGGAGGGGCGGTACTGAGCGAGCGCCGCACTGTCGGAGGGGCGGTACTGAGGGAGCGCCGCACTGTCGGAGGGGCGGTACTGAGGGAGCGCCGCACTGTCGGAGGGGCAGTACTGAGGGAGCGCCGCACTGTCGGAGGGGCAGTACTGAGGGAGCGCCGCACTGTCGGAGGGGCGGTACTGAGGGAGCACCCCACTGTTGGAGGGGCAGTACTGAGGGAGTGCCGCACTGTTGGAGGGGCGGTACTGAGGTAGCGCCGCACTGTCCGAGGGGCGGTACTGAGGGAGCGCCGCACTGTCGGAGGGGCGGTACTGAGGGAGCGCCGCACTGTCGGAGGGGCGGTACTGAGGGAGCGCCGCACTGTCGGAGGGGCGGTACTGAGGGAGCACCGCACTGTCGGAGGGGCTGTACTGAGGGAATGCCGCACTGTCGGAGGGGCGGTACTGAGGGAGCGCCGCACTGTCGGAGGGGCAGTACTGAGGGAGTGCCGCACTGTCGGAGGGGCAGTACTGAGGGAGCGCCGCACTGTCGGAGGGGCGGTACTGAGGGAGCGCCGCACTGTCGGAGGGGCGGTACTGAGGGAGCGCCGCACTGTCGGAGGGGCAGTACTGAGGGAGCGCCGCACTGTCGGAGGGGCAGTACTGAGGGAGTGCCGCACTGTCGGAGGGGCGGTACTGAGGTAGCGCCGCACTGTCCGAGGGGCGGTACTGAGGGAGCGCCGCACTGTCGGAGGGGCGGTACTGAGGGAGCGCCGCACTGTCGGAGGGGCGGTACTGAGGGAGCGCCGCACTGTCGGAGGGGCGGTACTGAGGGAGCACCGCACTGTCGGAGGGGCTGTACTGAGGGAATGCCGCACTGTCGGAGGGGCAGTACTGAGGGAGCGCCGCACTGACCCTAGTCGGTGATGATGTTAATGGTTTTTGCAGGAATCGGCAGTGGAGACCCTGCGGGACGAGACACACCAACCCTCCGAGATCACCGACCCCCCAGGTAGGAACGTCACCCCTCCACTTGTCCGGGAAACTGACTGGGGACGCTCCCTGGTTCCAGACTCAGTGTGTGTCGAGTGCGCTGACCTCTGCGATGGAGGGGCCTTTCTGATTGCCTGACCCCTGTGCCCGTGTGTGACTGACCTTCATGGCGTTAGGAGGAGACTTTCAGCTCTGACCCATCGGGGAGGGAGGCTGGACGATACTTTGACACGCCAGGTTTATATGTTCCGCCGATCTTTCAGGATGAGGCGTTAAACCGAGGCCCCGTCTGCCCTCTCAGGTGGATGTAAAAGATCCCACGGCCACTATTGGAAGAAGAGCAGGGGGAGTTCTCCCCGGTGTCCTGGGGCCAATATTTATCCCTCAATCAACATCACTAAAAAACAGATGACCTGGGTCATTATCACATTGCTGTTTGTGGGAGCTTGCTGTGCGCAAATTGGCTGCCGTGTTTGCTGCCTCCAACTGCCCAGCCACTGACTATGCTCCAGTTCCTCACTAGAGGGCGCATTCCTGTGTACGAACCTCGGCTATTCCTCCATGGGGAGAGCACCCCCCTGGAGCCCAATCCTACCCACACAGCATGGAATAAACACGGAACTCGCATTTCTCCAGCACCTTTCACCACCTCAGGACGTCCCAAAGTGCTTCACAGCCAATGAAGTACTTTGTTTGAAGTGTGGTCACTGTTGTAATGTGGGAAACGCGGCAGCTCAATTAAGGGTTCGATACACTGCTTGCTTGGGTGCAGTACAGTGTGCGAGGGCAGGGCACACCCGCACTGAAAGTAAAGCGGGAAATTCGGACTGCAATTTTTTGGACTGACATTGTGTTTTTTTTCCTCCCTTGACAGCGGGTGTCGCTACTCCTCCGTTGCCCCTTAAACATGAGGAACAACCGAAGTTAGAAACTAGCCTTGCCGGCCCACAGGAGACAGATCACCCTGTGGAGGTACCTTTTCACACTCGGGAATCGAGCCGAGCGGAACCAGTCGCAGCCTCGGGCTCCCTGCGGTTTCAATTTAGTTCCAAGGGGAAGATAAGATGGGTGGCGAGGGGTAACAAGCAAGCAGTGTGGAGGGAGCTTTACTCTGTATCTAACCCGTGCTGTACCTGCCCTGTGAGTGTTTGATGGGGACAGTGTAGAGGGAGCTTTACTCTGTATCTAACCCGTGCTGTACCTGCCCTGGGAGTGTTTGATGGGACAGTGTAGAGGGAGCTTTACTCTGTATCTAACCCGTGCTGTACCTGCCCTGGGAGTGTTTGATGGGGACAGTGTAGAGGGAGCTTTACTCTGTATCTAACCCGTGCTGTACCTGCCCCGGGAGTGTTTGATGGGGACAGTGCAGAGGGAGCTTTACTCTGTATCTGGGAGTATCAGCCTGGATTTTTCTGCTGAAGTCTCTGGAGTGGGACTTGAACCCACGATCTTCTGACTCGGAGGCGTGTGTGCTACCCACTGCGCCACGGTTGAGGAGCACCTGCTCCAGCTGTGCCCCTGTTCCTCTGTGCCTGTCAGTTACCCGTTGTCTTCTCATTTCTCTCCTAGGCCCCACCCCTTGAGGACGGGACCGGCGACGACGGATCAAACGCCCCGGATGCGGACGCCGCCCTTTGTGGGCAAGCAGCGGGCAGCGATGACTCCCGGAGCCCGGGGGCGCCCGTGGAGCAGAGCGAGGGCACCGGCGCCAAGCCGCACGTTCAGCGCGAGGGTGGCACGGGACCGGGTGAGCTCTCGGGGCGACGCCTCGCGCCAGCGCCCTCCACCCGGCCAATTCCCGCGTCCCGACACCCGCCGTATTTACCGTTGAGGCAAAAGCGCGCGCTCGCAGCTCCCGCGCCACGCCATCCCCTGGCACCTTGGCGGGTTACTTACGGAGCCTGGTGCTCTGCGGAGCATCTCTTCCCCTGCGCTCCCGGAGCGGCTCTCTGAGCTGTGCCCGGACAGGCAATCTCCATTGGTCGTGCAGTTGTGTTGCCCTCGAGGTCTCGGGGAAAGTCAATCAATCTCGTCCACTCCTGGCTGTTCCATACAGGGACCCGTGTGGCGGGGCGCTGGAGGAACTGCACACCGATTATAAGCACAACAACTGGCTTAGGGAACTCCCCTGCCCTATTAACCCGTGCTGTACCTGCCCTGGGAGTGTTTGATGGGACAGTGTAGAGGGAGCTTTACTCTGTATCTAACCCGTGCTGTACCTGCCCTGGGATTGTTTGACGGGACAGTGTAGAGGGAGCTTTGCTCTGTATCTAACCCATGCTGTGCCTGCCCTGGGAGTGTTTGATGGGACAGTGTAGAGGGAGCTTTACTCTGTATCTAACCCGTGCTGTACCTGCCCTGGGAGTGTTTGATGGGACAGTGTAGAGGGAGCTTTACTTTGTATCTAACCCGTGCTGTACCTGCCCTGGGAGTGTTTGATGGGACAGTGTAGAGGGAGCTTTACTTTGTATCTAACCCGTGCTGTACCTGCCCTGGGAGTGTTTGATTGGACAGTGCAGAGGGAGCTTTACTCTGTATGTAACCCGTGCTGTACCTGCCCTGGGATTGTTTGTTGGGACAGTGTAGAGGGAGCTTTACTCTGTATCTAACCCGTGCTGTACCTGCCCTGGGAGTGTTTGATGGGACAGTGTAGAGGGAGCTTTACTCTGTATCTAACCCGTGCTGTACCTGCCCTGGGAGTGTTTGATGGGGACAGTGTAGAGGGAGCTTTACTCTGTATCTAACCCGTGCTGTACCTGCCCTGGGAGTGTTTGATGGGACAGTGTAGAGGGAGCTTTACTCTGTATCTAACCCGTGCTGTACCTGCCCTGGGAGTGTTTGATGGGACAGTGTAGAGGGGGCTTTACTCTGTATCTAACCCGTGCTGTACCTGCCCTGGGAGTGTTTGATTGGACAGTGTAGAGGGAGCTTTACTCTGTATCTAACCCGTGCTGTACCTGCCCTGGGAGTGTTTGATGGGACAGTGTAGAGGGAGCTTTACTCTGTATCTAACCCGTGCTGTACCTGCCCTGGGAGTGTTTGATGGGGACAGTGTAGAGGGAGCTTTACTCTGTATCTAACCCGTGCTGTACCTGCCCTGGGAGTGTTTGATGGGACAGTGTAGAGGGAGCTTTACTCTGTGTCTACCCCGTGCTGTACCTGCCCTGGGAGTGTTTGATGGGACAGTGTAGAGGGAGCTTTACTCTGTATCTAACCCGTGCTGTACCTGCCCTGGGAGTGTTTGATGGGGACAGTGTAGAGGGAGCTTTACTGTGTATCTAACCCGTGCTGTACCTGCCCTGGGAGTGTTTGATGGGACAGTGTAGAGGGAGCTTTACTCTGTATCTAACCCGTGCTGTACCTGCCCTGGGAGTGTTTGATGGGGACAGTGTAGAGGGAGCTTTACTCTGTATCTAACCTGTACTGTACCTGCCCTGGGAGTGTTTGATGGGACAGTGTAGAGGGAGCTTTACTCTGTATCTAACCCGTGCTGTACCTGCCCTGGGAGTGTTTGATGGGGACAGTGTAGAGGGAGCTTTACTCTGTGTCTAACCCGTGCTGTACCTGCCCTGGGAGTGTTTGATGGGGACAGTGTAGAGGGAGCTTTACTCTGTGTCTAACCTGTGCTGTACCTGCCCTGGGAGTGTTTGATGGGACAGTGTAGAGGGAGCTTTACTCTGTATCTAACCCGTGCTGTACCTGCCCTGGGAGTGTTTGATGGGGACAGTGTAGAGGGAGCTTTGCTCTGTATCTAACCCCGTGCTGTACCTGACCTGGGAGTGTTTAATGGGACAGTGTAGAGGGAGCTTTACTCTGTATCTAACCCCGTGCTGTACCTGACCTGGGAGTGTTTGATGGGACAGTGTAGAGGGAGCTTTACTCTGTATCTAACCCGTGCTGTACCTGCCCTGGGAGTGTTTGATGGGACAGTGTAGAGGGAGCTTTACTCTGTATCTAACCCGTGCTGTACCTGCCCTGGGAGTGTTTGATGGGGACAGTGTAGAGGGAGCTTTACTCTGTGTCTAACCCGTGCTGTACCTGCCCTGGGAGTGTTTGATGGGACAGTGTAGAGGGAGCTTTACTCTGTATCTAACCCGTGCTGTACCTGCCCTGGGAGTGTTTGATGGGGACAGTGTAGAGGGAGCTTTGCTCTGTATCTAACCCCGTGCTGTACCTGACCTGGGAGTGTTTAATGGGACAGTGCAGAGGGAGCTTTACTCTGTATCTAACCCGTGCTGTACCTGCCCTGGGAGTGTTTGATGGGACAGTGTAGAGGGAGCTTTACTCTGTATCTAACCCCGTGCTGTACCTGCCCTGGGAGTGTTTGATGGGACAGTGTAGAGGGAGCTTTACTCTGTATCTAACCCCGTGCTGTACCTGCCCTGGGAGTGTTTGATGGGACAGTGTAGAGGGAGCTTTACTCTGTATCTAACCCCGTGCTGTACCTGCCCTGGGAGTGTTTGATGGGACAGTGTAGAGGGAGCTTTACTCTGTATCTAACCCGTGCTGTACCTGCCCTGGGAGTGTTTGATGGGACAGTGTAGAGGGAGCTTTACTCTGTATCTAACCCCGTGCTGTACCTGCCCTGGGAGTGTTTGATGGGACAGTGTAGAGGGAGCTTTACTCTGTATCTAACCCGTGCTGTACCTGCCCTGGGATTGTTTGATGGGGACAGTGTAGAGGGAGCTTTACTCTGTATCTAACCCGTGCTGTACCTGCCCTGGGAGTGTTTGATGGGACAGTGTAGAGGGAGCTTTACTCTGTATCTAACCCGTGCTGTACCTGCCCTGGGAGTGTTTGATGGGGACAGTGTAGAGGGAGCTTTACTCTGTATCTAACCCGTGCTGTACCTGCCCTGGGAGTGTTTGATGGGACAGTGTAGAGGGAGCTTTACTCTGTATCTCACTGGGAGTGGGTTGATTTTTCAGTGAGCAGCTGACCTCTGACAGATGCAATCAGGAACTCTCTGTGTGGGAACATGATGGGAAGGGAACCAGTTTTGCTGAATTGTCCGTCGAGTAACGGAGCACGACTATTGTAACTTTAAGGATTTGCTCTGTCAGGATCTGATGCCATTGGGAGCGAGTTTTAATGAACAAATGGTCGTGGAAATGTGGAACTCTCTCCCTTTAAGAGCTGTTTATGCTGGGGGGTCAATCCTAGAACTTTACGGCACAGAAGGAGGCCATTCGGCCCATCGTGTCTGTGCCGGCCGACAAAGAGCCATCCAGCCTAATCCCACTTTCCAGCTCTTGGTCCGTTGCCCTGTAGGTTCCGGCACTTCAAGTGCATATCCAAGTACTTTTTAAATGTGATGAGGGTCTCTGCGTCTCCCACCCTTTCAGGCAGTGAGTTCCAGACCCCCACCACCCTCTGGGTGGAAACAGTTCTCCCTCAACTCCCCTCTAATCCTTCCACCAATTACTTTCAATCTCTGCCCCCTGGTTATTGACCTCTCTGCTAAGGGAAATAGGTCATAGAAACATTGAAACATAGAAGATAGGAGCAGGAGTCGGCCATTCGGCCCCTCGAGCCTGCTCCGCCATTCAATGAGATCATGGCTGATCATCCAAATTCAGTACCCTGTCCCTGCTTTCTCCCCATATCCCTCGATCCCTTTAGCCTTAAGAAATATATCCAACTCCTTCTTGAATATATTTAATGAACTGGCCTCCACCGGCCTCTGTGGTAGAGAATTCCACAGGTTCACCACTCTCTGGGTGAAGAAATTCCTCCTCATCTCAGTCCTAAATGGCTTACCCCTTATCCTTAGACTGTGACCCCTGGTTCTGGACTCCCCCGCCATCTGAAACATCCTTCCTGCATCTAGTCTGTCTAGTCCTGTTAGAATTTTATAAGTTTCAATGAGATCCCCTCTCATTCTTCTAAACTCCAGCGAGTATAAGCCCAATCGACCCAATCTCTCCTCATACATCATTCCTGCCATTCCTTCCTATCCACTCTATCCAGGCCCCTCATAATTTTATGCACCTTAATTAAATCTCCCCTCAGCCTCCTCTGTTCCAAAGAAATCAACCCCAGCCTCTCCAATCTTTCCTCATCACTAAAATTCCCCAGCCCTGGCAACATCCTGGTAAATCTCCTCTGTACCCTCTCTAGTGCGATCACATCCTGTAATGTGGTGACCAGAACTGCACACAGTACTCTAGCTGAGGCCTAACTAGTGTTTTATACAGTTCGAGCATAACCTCCCTGCTCTTATATTCTGTGCCTTGGCTAATAAAGGCAAGTATCCCATATGCCTTCTTAACCACCTTATCTACCCGTCCTGCTACCTTCAGGGATCTGCGGACATACACCCCAAGGACCCTCTGATCCTCTGCACCTCTCAGTGACCTACCATTTACAGTCTATTCCCTTGCCTTGTTAGCCCTCCCCAAATGCATTACCTCACACCTCTCCGGATTGACTTCTGTTTGCCACTGTTCTGCCCACCTGACCAGTCCACTGATATCGCCCTGCAGTCTGCAGCTTTCTTCCTCACTATCAACCAGTTATGCAGCCCAGGCAGGTAGATGAGGGTAAGGTACAGATCAGCCGTGATCCGATTGAATGGCGCAACAGACTTTGAGGGGCAGAATGGCCTCCTCCTGGTTCCTAACTTTGAGCCAGTCAGTCGCAGTCCACAGAGTCAACCACACGAGGGCGGTGTTGCCCATCTTAACACACTGCAGTGCCTGCCAGCGCCTCCATGTGGGTAATGGCGGCATTGCAGGGACTGCGGTCTGAGGATCCAATTTCACTAACTTTATTTCTCAGCAACAACCTGCATTTATAGAGCGCCTTTAACGTAGTAAAACGTCCCAAGGTGCTTCACAGGAGCGATTATCAAAATTTAACACCGAGCCACATAAGGAGATATTAGGACAGGTGACCAAATGCTTGGTCACAGAGGTCGGTTTTAAGGAGCGTCTTAAAGGAGGAGAGAGAGGCGGAGAGGTTTAGGGAGGGAATTCCAGAGCTCGGGGCCCAGGCGGCTGAAGGCACGGCCGCCAATGGTGGAGCGATGGAAATCGGGGGATGCGCAAGAGGCCAGAATTGGAGGAGCGCAGAGATCTCGGAGGGTTGTAGGGGCTGGAGGAGGTTACAGAGATAGGGAGGGGCGAGGAGGCCATGGAGGGGATTTGAACACAAAAGAGTCTGTGGTTAAACACTCCGACTCTGCTCAGCGTGCCTCCCCACTGGGAGTTTGCCAAAGCTTGGCGTACAGGACGTGATAGATGGGCGGAGGGCCAGGGGGTGAAGGGTCCTATCGCTCTGTCAGCCATGGGTCTCTCTCTCTCTCTCTCGCCTCTGAGTCAGAGGGTTGTGGGTTCGAGCCCCACTCCAGAGACTTGAGCACAAAATCCAGGCCTACACTCCCAGTGCCAGTACTGAGGGAGCGCCGCACTGTCGGAGGGGCGGTACTGAGGGAGCGCCGCACTGTCGGAGGGGCGGTACTGAGGGAGCGCCGCACTGTCGGAGGGGCAGTACTGAGGGAGCGCCGCACTGTCGGAGGGGCAGTACTGAGGGAGCGCCGCACTGTCGGAGGGGCAGTACTGAGGGAGCGCCGCACTGTCGGAGGGGCAGTACTGATGGGGCGCCGCACTGACGGAGGGGCAGTACTGAGGGAGCGCCGCACTGTCGGAGGGGCAGTACTGAGGGAGCGCCGCACTGTCGGAGGGGCGGTATTGAGGGAGCGCCGCACTGTCGGAGGGGCGGTACTGAGGGAGCGCCGCACTGTCGGAGGGGCGGTACTGAGGGAGCGCCGCACTGTCGGAGGGGCGGTACTGAGGGAGCGCCGCACTGTCGGAGGGGCAGTACTGAGGGAGCGCCACATTGTCGGAGGGGCAGTACTGAGGGAGCACCGCACTGTCGGAGGGGCTGTACCGAGGGAGCGCCACACTGTCGGAGGGGCGGTACCGAGGGAGCGCGGCACTGTCGGAGGGGCGGTACCGAGGGAGCGCCGCACTGTCGGAGGGGCAGTACTGAGGGAGCGCCGCACTGTCGGAGGGGCGGTACCGAGGGAGCGCCGCACTGTCGGAGGTGCTGTCTTTTGGATGAGACGTTAAACCGAGGCCCCGTCTGCTCTCTCGGGTGGATGTAAAAGACCCCACGGCCACTATTGGAAGAAGAGCAGGGGGAGTTCTCCCCGGTGTCCTGGGGCCAATATTTATCCCTCAACCAACATCACTAAAACAGATGATCCGGTCATTATCACGTTGCTGTTTGTGGGAGCTTGCTGTGCGCAAATTGGCTGCCGCGTTTCCCACATTACAACCGTGACTGCAGTTCAAAAAGTACTTCATTGGCTGTAAAGCGCTTATGGACGTCCTGAGGTTGGGAAAGGCGCGGTAGAAATGGGAGTCTATCTCTCTCTCTCTCTCTCTCTCTCTCACTCACTCTCCTCCCCCCGCCCCTCTCGCTCTCTCACTGGTAAAGTTCCAACTCTGAGTCTCCCAGCTGAAACCTCTCTCTCTCTGTCTCTCTCAATGTCTTGTGTTTCAAGAGGGCTCTTGGTCGATACAGATCGAGAACGTTGCAGAACGTCGTCCCGGTGAGAGAGCGGCGAGCTGGGGAGAGCGGCTGAGGGCAAAGGTTCGAGCGAGCTTCTCGGCACCAGGTGCTTGCATGGAGCATGAGCTGAGGGGGAGGGGGCGGGGGGGTGGTGCTGTCGGCTCGTGGGGAGGGAGGGGGGAGGAGCACCACACTCCGGCTTGGCCTGTGGTGGTGCCCCTCACGGTCGAATTGCCTCTCCACTCAGCCCAGGCTCCTCGATGATGAAGGAGGTCACTTGATGGGGAGAGGGGGGCGAGCTGGGTGCCAACCCCTTGCACTGCCAGTCACTCGGCCATTGTGTACCCGCTGGTCCGTCCAGCCTGTCCCGCCCGCCTTGCGTATCGTGCTACAGGCACTCCCCAACCCACCCGGAACCGCACGATCTCCTGGGGCAGACGTTAAACCAGATTAAAACCCACGCTCTAAACAACCCTGCGAGTCCGCGTCCAGCGCGCCCCCCCACCCCCCCCAGACGGCAGCCTGTTGCAGAGGTCTGCTGTTCCCGGGGGGGGGGGGGGGAGGACCACCTCCTGACCTCGAACAACTTCAAATCCTGACCGCCTCCTGACGCAAGAAAACTACTGGGCACTTGGTCTAAGCGTTAAACAAAGCTTTAATCAACTGTTTCACAACATGGAGGTCTAGTTGTGTCCTTCACTAGTTCCTGTTAAGAATGTCCTGCGCAAGCTGGGCCCGTGCCCGAGTATTTATACTCTCCCTGGACAGCGCCACCCGCAGGCCGCTCGGTATTATTTCATAAGCCTTTCTTTCATGAATGACTGATTTATGTCGCCTCCCTCACCTGTTCAGTTGGGACAGTCCGTCCGCTGGGAACCCAGTCTATTCCCGTCGTTGTCTTCGAAAACCTCGATCAGATCGCCCCCAGAAATCTGCACTTCTCTAAAGAGGAGGTTCCAGGAGCCCTTTGAGGCCGGGCCTTTGTCACGTGGGAGTGCGAAAATCCAAGATAAGGTTGGGGGACTTTTCATAGCCGGACCCTCAGAATTGGCTTGGAGACAGGAGGAGGCCATTCAGCCCCTCGAGCCTGTTAGAACAGGAGGAGGCCACTCAGCCCCTTGAGCCTGTTCCATTCAATCAGATCATCTCTGATCCGTGTCTTAACTCCATCGACCCGCCTTGGTTCCCTAACCCTTAATACCCAACAAAAAAATCTATCCCTCTCGGTCTGTACCCAATTGACCCCCGGCCTCCACAGCTTTTTGGGGGGGAGAGTTCCAGATTTCCAGCCCCCTTTGTGTGAAGAAGTGCTTCCTGACATCACCCCTGAACGGCCTGACTCTAATTTTAAGGTGACCCCCCCCCTTGTTACATAAGAACATAAGAATTAGGAGCAGGAGTCGGCCATTCGGCCCCTCGAGCCTGCTCCGCCATTCAATGAGATCACGGCTGATCTTCGACTTCAACCCCACTTTCCCGCCCGATCTCCACATCCCTTGATTCCCTTAATATCCCAAAATCTATCGATCTCGGCCTTGAATATACTCAATGATGCGCTATCAATTACTCATAAAAGACTGAGAGTTAAGAGAGTAACTAAAGGCTTTTATTAACAAAAGAATGGAGGTCTGCCTCGAGTGGTCGACCGGTCCAGAATACAAAGGGGGCTGGGGAGCAGTCACCTTTATACTAGGACTTGTGGGAGGAGTCAGCCGAGGCATGTCCAGGCATGTACATAGTGGAACACGAACAGTGGTTTACCACAGTCAATGATTGAGCCTCCACAGCCCTCTGGGGTGGAGAATTCCAAAGATTCACCGCCCTCTGAGTGAAGAAATTCCTCCTCATCTCAGTCCTGAATGGCCGACCCCTTATCCTGAGACTGTGACCCCTGGTTCTAGACTCCCCAGCCAGGGGGGAAACAGCCTCTCAGCATCTACCCTGTCAATCCCCCTCAGAATCTTGTATGTTTCAATGAGATCACCTCTCATTCTTCGAAACTCTAGAGAATATAGGCCTTGTTCTGAACCCCCAACAGAGAGAGAGAGAGACAGAGAGAGAGAGAGACAGAGACACAGGAATAGTTTCTCTCTCTAACCGATCAACTCCTTTAATCATCTTCAACACCTCGATTAGATCACCCCTTAATCTTCTAAACTCGAGGGAAGACAAGCCCAGTCTGTGCAACCTGTCCTCGGAATTTAACCCTTTTAGCCCCGAGTGGTGGCCGAGCGCGAGGGACTGTTGAAAGGCTGAAGCGGTGCGGAGGTGTGCCTTCATGTCATAGACTCTGTCTTGCTTATTTCAAAGCGTCTGCACTGCCGGGCCGGGCCGGGTAACCGGGGCGGAGCCGGGCCGGGAGGCGCAGTGCTGACATTCTACCACCAGGTAGAACTGAGATGAGGAGAAACTTCTTCACTCAGAGGGTAGTAAATCTATGGAATTTGCTACCTCAGAGAGCTGTGGAAGCTTCAACATTAAATAGATTTAAAACGGAGATAGACAGTTTCCTAGCAGATAAGGGAATTAGGGGTTACGGGGAGAGGGCAGGGAAGTGGACGTGAGTCTAGGTTCGGATCAGCCATGATCCTATTGAATGGCGGAGCAGGCCCGAGGGGCCGTATGGCCTACTCCTGCTTCTTATGTTCTTATGTTATGTTCTTATGTGCCAGCAGTGCCCGTGGCAGCTGGCGACTCGCTCCCGCGCCCTCGCTCCGAAGGGCTTCCCCCTCCAGTACCGTGATTTACTCTCTCCAATTTGTCGGCCTTTTATAAATTCGCGCTTCCCAAGCGAATATTCCACCGCTGAGGTTCGGTGAACTGGCCTGTACTCACCTGGTTTATCCCCGTCTCCCACTGGCGGAGTAAGCCAAGGACATCTAGAGCGTAATTGCTGCACCAACCTCGGCATCCCCTGTTTAACAGTCTGAGGTGAAGAGAGCAGAATGATGGCTGTGTTTGCTGATTCGCTCTGTGCTGTGGACATGATGTTTGGAAATGAGTGAAAATGGAATTACTGGTTTAGTGATCGAGAAATACTTGCAAGAGTTCATCTCTCCTCTCTTTCTTTCTTCTCCTCTTTCTTTCTCTTCTCATTGTCTCTCTCCTGTCACTCTCTCTCTGCCCCCTCCGCCCCTCTCCCCCCTCCCTCCCTCCCTCCGCGTCTCTCCCTCGCTCGCTCCGTCTCTCCCTCGCTCGCTCCGTCTCTCCCTCGCTCGCTCCGTCTCTCCCTCGCTCGCTCCCTCTCTCCCTCGCTCGCTCCCTCTCTCCCTCGCTCGCTCCCTCTCTCCCTCGCTCGCTCCCTCTCTCCCTCGCTCGCTCCCTCCCTCGCTCGCTCGCTCCCTCTCTCCCTCGCTCGCTCCCTCTCTCCCTCGCTCGCTCCCTCTCTCCCTCGCTCGCTCCCTCTCTCCCTCGCTCTCTCCCTCGCTCGCTCCCTCGCTCGCTCCGTCTCTCCCTCGCTCGCTCCGCCTCTCCCTCGCTCGCACCGCCTCTCCCTCGCTCGCACCGCCTCTCCCTCGCTCGCTCCGCCTCTCCCTCGCTCGCTCCGCCTCTCCCTCGCTCGCTCCGCCTCTCCCTCGCTCGCTCCGCCTCTCCCTCGCTCGCTCCGCCTCTCCCTCGCTCGCTCCGCCTCTCCCTCGCTCGCTCCGCCTCTCCCTCGCTCGCTCCGCCTCTCCCTCGCTCGCTCCGCCTCTCCCTCGCTCGCTCCGCCTCTCCCTCGCTCGCTCCGCCTCTCCCTCGCTCGCTCCGCCTCTCCCTCGCTCCCTCTCTCCCTCGCTCGCACCCTCTCTCCCTCGCTCGCTCCCTCTCTCCCTCGCTCGCTCCCTCTCTCCCTCGCTCGCTCCCTCTCTCCCTCGCTCGCTCCCTCTCTCCCTCGCTCGCTCCCTCTCTCCCTCGCTCGCTCCCTCTCTCCCTCGCTCGCTCCGTCTCTCCCTCGCTCGCTCCCTCTCTCCCTCGCTCGCTCCCTCTCTCCCTCGCTCGCTCCCTCTCTCCCTCGCTCGCTCCCTCTCTCCCTCGCTCGCTCCCTCTCTCGCTCGCTCCCTCCCTCCCTCGCTCGCTCCCTCTCTCCCTCGCTCGCTCGCTCTTTCCCTCGCTCGCTCCCTCTCTCCCTCGCTCGCTCCCTCTCTCCCTCGCTCTCTCCCTCGCTCGCTCCCTCTCTCCCTCGCTCGCTCCGTCTCTCCCTCGCTCGCTCCGCCTCTCCCTCGCTCGCACCGCCTCTCCCTCGCTCGCACCGCCTCTCCCTCGCTCGCTCCGCCTCTCCCTCGCTCGCTCCGCCTCTCCCTCGCTCGCTCCGCCTCTCCCTCGCTCGCTCCGCCTCTCCCTCGCTCGCTCCGCCTCTCCCTCGCTCGCTCCGCCTCTCCCTCGCTCGCTCCGCCTCTCCCTCGCTCGCTCCGCCTCTCCCTCGCTCGCTCCGCCTCTCCCTCGCTCGCTCCGCCTCTCCCTCGCTCGCTCCGCCTCTCCCTCGCTCGCTCCGCCTCTCCCTCGCTCCCTCTCTCCCTCGCTCGCACCCTCTCTCCCTCGCTCGCTCCCTCTCTCCCTCGCTCGCTCCCTCTCTCCCTCGCTCGCTCCCTCTCTCCCTCGCTCGCTCCCTCTCTCCCTCGCTCGCTCCCTCTCTCCCTCGCTCGCTCCCTCTCTCCCTCGCTCGCTCCATCTCTCCCTCGCTCGCTCCATCTCTCCCTCGCTCGCTCCATCTCTCCCTCGCTCGCTCCATCTCTCCCTCGCTCGCTCCATCTCTCCCTCGCTCGCTCCATCTCTCCCTCGCTCGCTCCCTCTCTCCCTCGCTCGCTCCCTCTCTCCCTCGCTCCCTCTCTCCCTCGCTCGCACCCTCTCTCCCTCGCTCGCTCCCTCTCTCCCTCGCTCGCTCCCTCTCTCCCTCGCTCGCTCCCTCTCTCCCTCGCTCGCTCCCTCTCTCCCTCGCTCGCTCCCTCTCTCCCTCGCTCGCTCCCTCTCTCCCTCGCTCGCAACGTCTCTCCCTCGCTCGCACCGCCTCTCCCTCGCTCGCTCCGCCTCTCCCTCGCTCGCTCCGCCTCTCCCTCGCTCGCTCCGCCTCTCCCTCGCTCGCTCCGCCTCTCCCTCGCTCGCTCCGCCTCTCCCTCGCTCGCTCCGCCTCTCCCTCGCTCGCTCCGCCTCTCCCTCGCTCGCTCCGCCTCTCCCTCGCTCGCTCCGCCTCTCCCTCGCTCGCTCCGCCTCTCCCTCGCTCGCTCCGCCTCTCCCTCGCTCGCTCCGCCTCTCCCTCGCTCGCTCCGCCTCTCCCTCGCTCGCTCCGCCTCTCCCTCGCTCGCTCCCTCTCTCCCTCGCTCGCTCCCTCTCTCCCTCGCTCGCTCTCTCCCTCGCTCGCACCCTCTCTCCCTCGCTCGCTCCCTCTCTCCCTCGCTCGCTCCCTCTCTCCCTCGCTCGCTCCCTCTCTCCCTCGCTCGCTCCCTCTCTCCCTCGCTCGCTCCCTCTCTCCCTCGCTCGCTCCCTCTCTCCCTCGCTCGCTCCCTCTCTCCCTCGCTCGCTCCATCTCTCCCTCGCTCGCTCCATCTCTCCCTCGCTCGCTCCCTCTCTCCCTCGCTCCCTCTCTCCCTCGCTCGCACCGTCTCTCCCTCGCTCGCTCCCTCTCTCCCTCGCTCGCTCCCTCTCTCCCTCGCTCGCTCCCTCTCTCCCTCGCTCGCTCCCTCTCTCCCTCGCTCGCAACGTCTCTCCCTCGCTCGCAACGTCTCTCCCTCGCTCGCAACGTCTGTCCCTCGCTCGCTCCGTCTCTCCCTCGCTCGCTCCGTCTCTCCCTCGCTCGCTCCGTCTCTCCCTCGCTCGCTCCGTCTCTCCCTCGCTCGCTCCGTCTCTCCCTCGCTCGCTCCCTCTCTCCGCTCGCTCGCTCCCTCTCTCCCTCGCTCGCTCCCTCTCTCCCTCGCTCGCTCCCTCTCTCCCTCGCTCGCTCCGTCTCTCCCTCGCTCGCTCCCTCTCTCCCTCGCTCGCTCCCTCTCTCCCTCGCTCGCTCCCTCTCTCCCTCGCTCGCTCCCTCTCTCCCTCGCTCGCTCCCTCTCTCCCTCGCTCGCTCCCTCTCTCCCTCGCTCGCTCCCTCTCTCCCTCGCTCGCTCCCTCTCTCCCTCGCTCGCTCCCTCTCTCCCTCGCTCGCTCCCTCTCTCCCTCGCTCGCTCCCTCTCTCCCTCGCTCGCTCCCTCTCTCCCTCGCTCGCTCCCTCTCTCCCTCGCTCGCTCCCTCTCTCCCTCGCTCGCTCCCTCTCTCCCTCGCTCGCTCCCTCTCTCCCTCGCTCGCTCCCTCTCTCCCTCGCTCGCTCCCTCTCTCCCTCGCTCGCTCCCTCGCTCGCTCCCTCCCTCGCTCGCTCGCTCGCTCCCTCCCTCGCTCGCTCGCTCGCTCCCTCCCTCGCTCGCTCGCTCCCTCTCTCCCTCGCTCGCTCCCTCTCTCCCTCGCTCGCTCCCTCTCTCCCTCGCTCGCTCCCTCTCTCCCTCTCTCCCTCGCTCGCTCCCTCTCTCCCTCGCTCGCTCGCTCGCTCCCCTCTCCCTCGCTCGCTCCGTCTCTCCCTCGCTCACTCCCTCTCTCCCTCGCTCGCACCGTCTCTCCATCGCTCTCTCCCTCGCTCGCTCCCTCTCTCCCTCGCTCGCTCCCTCTCTCCCTCGCTCGCTCCCTCTCTCCCTCGCTCGCTCCCTCTCTCCCTCGCTCGCTCCGTCTCTCCCTCGCTCGCTCCGTCTCTCCCTCGCTCGCTCCGTCTCTCCCTCGCTCGCTCCGTCTCTCCCTCGCTCGCTCCGTCTCTCCCTCGCTCGCTCCGTCTCTCCCTCGCTCGCTCCGTCTCTCCCTCGCTCGCTCCGTCTCTCCCTCGCTCGCTCCGTCTCTCCCTCTCTCCCTCGCTCGCTCCCTCTCTCCCTCGCTCGCTCGCTCGCTCCCCTCTCCCTCGCTCGCTCCGTCTCTCCCTCGCTCACTCCCTCTCTCCCTCGCTCGCACCGTCTCTCCATCGCTCTCTCCCTCGCTCGCTCCCTCTCTCCCTCGCTCGCTCCCTCTCTCCCTCGCTCGCTCCCTCTCTCCCTCGCTCGCTCCCTCTCTCCCTCGCTCGCTCCGTCTCTCCCTCGCTCGCTCCGTCTCTCCCTCGCTCGCTCCGTCTCTCCCTCGCTCGCTCCGTCTCTCCCTCGCTCGCTCCGTCTCTCCCTCGCTCGCTCCGTCTCTCCCTCGCTCGCTCCGTCTCTCCCTCGCTCGCTCCGTCTCTCCCTCGCTCGCTCCGTCTCTCCCTCGCTCGCTCCGTCTCTCCCTCGCTCGCTCCGTCTCTCCCTCGCTCGCTCCGTCTCTCCCTCGCTCGCTCCGTCTCTCCCTCGCTCGCTCCGTCTCTCCCTCGCTCGCTCCGTCTCTCCCTCGCTCGCTCCCTCTCTCCCTCGCTCGCTCCCTCTCTCCCTCGCTCGCTCCCTCTCTCCCTCGCTCGCTCCCTCTCTCCCTCGCTCGCTCCGTCTCTCCCTCGCTCGCTCCCTCTCTCCCTCGCTCGCTCCCTCTCTCCCTCGCTCGCTCCCTCTCTCCCTCGCTCGCTCCCTCTCTCCCTCGCTCGCTCCCTCTCTCCCTCGCTCGCTCCCTCTCTCCCTCGCTCGCTCCCTCTCTCCCTCGCTCGCTCCCTCTCTCCCTCGCTCGCTCCCTCTCTCCCTCGCTCGCTCCCTCTCTCCGCTCGCTCGCTCCCTCTCTCCCTCGCTCGCTCCCTCTCTCCCTCGCTCGCTCCCTCCCTCCCTCGCTCCCTCCCTCGCTCGCTCCCTCCCTCCCTCGCTCGCTCGCTCCGTCTCTCTCTGACTCTGTCTCTGTCGGTCTCTCTGGCGCTCACTCAGTCTCTCTCGGCTGACACTCCCAGTGAAGTACTGAGGGAGCGCCGCACTGTCGGAGGGGCGGTACTGAGGGAGCGCCGCACTGTCGGAGGGGCGGTACTGAGGGAGCGCCGCACTGTCGGAGGGACGGTACTGAGGGATCGCCGCACTGTCGGAGGGGCGGTACTGAGGGAGCGCCGCACTGTCGGAGGGGTGGTACTGAGGGATCGCCGCACTGTCGGAGGGGCGGTACTGAGGGAGCGCCGCACTGTCGGAGGGGCGGTACTGAGGGAGCGCCGCACTGTCGGATGGGCGGTACTGAGGGAGCGCCGCACTGTCGGAGGGGCGGTACTGAGGGAGCGCCGCACTGTCAGAGGGGCGGTACTGAGGGAGCTCCGCACTGTCGGAGGGGCGGCACTGAGGGAGCGCCGCACTGTCGGAGGGGCAGTACTGTCGGAGGTGCCATCTTTAGGATGAGATGTTAAACCAAGGCCCCGTCCGCCCCCCCCCTCAGGTGAACGTAAAAGATCCCACGGCAACTATTGGAAGTAGAAACATAGAAGATAGGAGCAGGAGTAGGCCATTCGGCCCCTCGAGCCTGCTCCTCCATTTAATGAGATCATGGCTGATCATCCAAACTCAGTACCCTGTCCCTGCCTTCTCCCCATATCCCTTGATCCCTTTAGCCTTAAGAAATATATCTAACTCCTTCTTGAATATATTTAATGAATTGGCCTCCACTGCCTTCTGTGGTAGAGAATTCCACAGGTTCACCACTCTCTGGGTGAAGAAATTCCTCCTCATCTCTGTCCTAAATGGCCTACCCCTTATCCTTAGACTGTGACCCCTGGTTCTGGACTCCCCGGCCATCGGGAACATCCTTCCTGCATCTAGTCTGTCTAGTCCTGTTAGAATTTTATAAGTTTCAATGCGATCCCCTCTCATTCTTCTAAACTCCAGCGAATATAAGCCCAATCGACCCAATCTCTCCTCACACGTCATTCCTGCCATCCCAGGTATCAGTCTGGTGAAACTTCGCTGCACTCCCGCCATGTCAAGAACATCCTTCCTCAGATAAGGCGACCAAAACTGCACACAATACTCAAGGTGTGGTCTCACCAAGGCCCTTACAACTACAGCAAGACATCCTTGCTCCTGTACTCGAATCCTCTCGCTACGAAGGCCAACATACGATTTGCCTTCTTAACCGCCTGCTGCACCTGCATGCTTACCTTCAGCGACTGGTACACAAGGACACCCAGGTCTCATTGGCAATAGATTGGGAGAAGGGGAAGTGCATTCAGATAATAATCTGCCTTCCTGTTTTTGTCACCGAAGTGGATAACCTCGCATTTATCCACATTATACTGTATCTGCCATGCATCTGCCCAATCACCCAACCTGTCCAAATCATACTGGAGTTTCTCGGCATCCTCCCCACAGCACACACGCCCACCCAGCTTTGTGTCGTCTGTAAACCTGGAGATATTACATCTAGTTCCCTTGTCTAGATCATTAATATATATTGTGAATAGCTGGGGTCCTAGCAGCAATCCCTGCAGTACCCCACTCGTCACTGCCTGCCACTCGGAAAAAGACCCGTTTATTCCAATTCTTTGCTTCCTGTCTGCCAACCAGTTCTCTATCCAAGTCAGTACCTTACCCCCAATCCCATGTGCCTTAACTTTACACGCTAATCTCTTATGCGGGACCTTATTGAAAGCCTTCTGAAAGTCCAGATACACCACATCTACTGGTTCTCCCTTATCTATTTTCCCAGTTACATCCTCAAAAGATTCCAGTGGATTAGTCAAGCACGATTTACCTTTTGTAAATCCATGTTGACTTTGTCCGATCCTGTCACTGTTTTCCAAGTGCTCTGCTATTACATCTTTTATAATGGACTCTAGCATTTTCCCCACTACCGATGTCAGGCTTACCGGTCTATAATTCCCCGTTTTCTCTCTGCCACCTTTTTTTGAATAGTATGTGGGGGTGGGGGGGGCGGGTGTGGAGAAGGGGGAGTTCTCCTCGGTGTCCTGGGGCCAATATTTATCTCTCAACCAACATCACTAAAAACAGATGATCTGGTCATTTGTCACATTGCTGTTTGTGGGAGCTTGCTGTGCGCAAATTGGCTGCCACGTTTCCTACATTACAACAGTGACCACACTTCAAAAAAAGTACTTCATTGGTTGTAAAGTGCTTTGGGACGTCCTGAGGTGGTGAAAGGCGCTGGAGAAATGTGAGTTCTTTCTTTTAATTTGGAACCACAGTGGTGAGCGATATCGAGGAGATCGGGAGTTCCAGCGTCCAGGACGAGGCGGCCGGACTGCGCAAGCGGCAGCTGTCGGAGGCGTCCGCCGGCAAAGCCGTGCCGAGGGTCCCGGTGGTCCTGCCCGGCGAGGAGGACGACGACGGGGGCATCACGCTGAATAAATGCATCCTGGTGGCTCTGATCCTGGTGGGCGTCGGATTCGGGATTTTCGGTAAGTGACGGGCTCATCCAGGGTCGGGGGTCATTGGGAGCGGCCAACGTCAAACTAGGGTCAAGGGTTGCAGGTCATTGGGAGCGGCCAACGTCAAACTAGGGTC